>NC_080193.1:120573599-120880373 GCF_030028045.1 Hippopotamus amphibius kiboko | reverse complement strand
CCAGGCGGAGGGAAAAATATGGGCAAGGGCACAGAGGGTGAAAAAGAAAACAACAACAACAACAAACAAAACCAAACCTTGATGCATTTAAGGAAAGCCAGTGTGAGCTGGCAATGCAGTCAGAGGCCAGATCAAAGAGGCCAGTCCTTGGAGGCCACGTTAAGCGTGGTTTGTACTAGAAGAGCATGGGAAACTATTTAGAGGATTTAAGCAAGGGAGTGGCAAGCATGATTTGATTTAGAATTTTGAAAATTCACTTTAGTTTCTATGTGGAAAATTGATGATGTGGAGGAGGGGTGAATAGGGAGATCAGGTCTCAGATTATTGAATGACTCAGATGAGATTATCATACTTGGAAGAGGGGAGTAGCAGGGCAGAAGAAACTCATCAAACAGATGAGCTGGAGATATATTTTGAAGGTTGATTAATAGAACTTAATTACCGATGGATTAGATATGGGGAATAGAGAGAGGACTCAAGAATTACTTTCCAAATTTCTGGTCTGAAAAACCGGGCAGAAGGAGTGCTGTTTTTGGGAAAGAAAGATTGAGTGGAGGAATAGTTGAGATATGGGTCAGAATTCAGTGTTAAATATGTTATGTACACCATGCCCAGTAGACATCCACATAGAGATGTCAGGTAGGCAGTAAAACATATGAGTCTGGAGCTGAGAATAAAGGTCCAGACTGGAGACATGAACCAGGGAATCATGGTGGTGTTTAGTGGGATTATTTAGCTGGTATATAAAGATACAGGAAATGGGTTAGCGGTCTTAAAGAAGGAGAGAAAGAGAAGGAAAGAGGGCCCAGATTGGAGCCCCGGAGCCTTCCAACACTTAGGGTGGAGGGAAAGAAGCCACTCTGACCATTCTATCAGAGTTGTCAGATGGAAAGGAGGGAAAGAGTTCAAAAGAGCATCATGAGAAGAGAGCCTTTCAAGGAGAAAGAGAGCCTTTCAAGGCTCACTCTTGATAACAGCTGAGAAATTGGGCGAGCCCATATTAGATCCTCTCTACTGGGGAGGACTTCTTACCAAGGATAGAAATCACTTGTATTTTGTCTTTTATTTGAGACCTTAACTCATCTCCTAGCACACAGTGGGCACTTGGAACATATTAATCAAATGACACATTAATTGAATGACTGAATATTTCAGTTCAGTTGAGAGTGAGGGATAAGCATTAGAAGTTTTAAAAAGTCCTCCGCCTACATGCTCCCCACCCCCACCTGATTCTCATACTTGCCTGCAAAAGTATTGATTGGGGAGATAATATCTTCAGGCTCTGTCACAGCAGTGTTAAATACCCACCTTGGAGGAAGAAAACTCGGGGCTTCCATGGCACGTGAGATCATAAAGGGTGGCTGCTTCTGCAAATGTAGTGAAATCACAACCATAATCACCATCACAGAAATTAAGTCCTGCCCCATGAAGTGCTCTGCTGGCCACTACTCCTCTTAAAAGCCACTACTCCTCTTAATTATCCTCTGAAAGAATTGTGTTATGTGGATTTCATTGTCTAAGATTTTGGTGAAAGGAGGGAAACAGAGGTAGGGGTTCAGATGAGTAGCTCTGACACTGCCAGCCGCTGGAGGGGGTGTGAGGGCCTTTGATATACCTGCTTCCTGGGTCTCAACTGGACATTCTGTGGCAGCAAACTAGAGGGATTGCTTATTTCAGAATGATGAGCTAGTTGTAGAACTGGATTGAAACCAGGATGTTGAGCTACCCAGAAACAGATATGCCCTGAGTGGAAAACCAGAGCAGGACCATTCACCATGGGCCCTGATAGCTACTTTTCTGGAAACCATTTCATTTCATGTTTACAATAGATTTATCACTCACCATTATTTGCCTTTTACCTTATTGAAAATAATAAGAGAGGATTACTATTCCCCTCATTTTGTCTGTTGAGAAAAGAGTGAAAATAATTGGGTTGGGTTTGGCTAGAATATCCTAACACTCCACAAGCATCTCAACTCCACCTGTCTAAAATGTAATTCATCACTGCCCTCCATCTGTACACACACACACACACACACACACACACACACCCCTTCATTTCTGCCATGTTTTTTGCTGTGAATTAGCACCATATTCCCAGATCCTACACTCGAAACTTGGGCATCATCCTGACTCCTTCATCTCAGCTCCACATTCGTATTTACCCGTTCTATCACCAAATTTTATTGGGTTCTAGCTCTCATATCTCTTGAATGTCTTTTTTTCCTCTGTCCCTCCTGCTCCTTTCTAGTTCAGGCCACCCTCATCTCACCACTCATTACTACAGAAGCCTGCCAAGTTAGGTTTCTGTCTTCAGTTTTTTCTTCACACTTCTGAAACCCACAGCTGACCAAGAACAATCTTCTAACAGCTTCCTATTAGCTCCAGCATAGAGTTAAACGTTCCTAACCTGGTTTAGGAGGTTCACACTGTGTCCTTGCCTCCCTAGTCAGCCTCATATCATGCTGTCCTGTGTGGGGGCTGCTCACTGCTCCAGCCAAGGCCACCTCTTCCTGTTCCTCTACCTGGCCCTGCTGGCCCTGTCCCTCACCCCCCCTCTGGAAGTGCTTAGCCTAACAACTCTCCTGGTCCTTCAACTCTAAGTGTCCCTAAAGCATCCAGAACTTTCTCTAGTTAGTAAACGTTTGTCTACCACTTGGCTAAAAATTTTCCAGAAAGCTTGTCCTGCCTTGTTCATGGTGGCATCCTGTGGACCTCGAAAAGTGCCTGCTCAATGAATATGCTGAGTAAATGAACAAGTATTTTAATTGTGTGTCTGCCTTTACAACTTCAGAGGGGTGTGTGTGTGTTTTAATGTGTGCACACACACATGCAATTTGATGAAAGCTTTTTCTTTCCTCTTGTTTTTTCCATACAGTAACAATTAATAACTGGACGTGCATCTCCTGCAACTACCAGCCTAATCATTTACGGCTGTCTCTGGTTGCTCTAGAAAGAAACCTGAGGCACACCTGGATTAATCAGGACGAGAATCAAACCTAGTTCAGGTGTGTTGTGATGTGGGTCCCCAGCGCATTTTCAGAGGCTCACTGTGGTGCCTGTCTCTTGACCTCAGCTGTGTCTAAGCCCTGATGGCAGGTGTATCCGGTGGAACGGAGTGGATGCGAGGAATGGGGGAGCAGCAAGAGCCGGAGGGAGGAATCCGTTGACATGAGGCAAGTCACAGCGCTTCCTTAACCCAGACTCGCCCTTGGACTCAGCGACAGCCTAAACCGCCTGCCCTTGCCGTTCAGCTTCAGCCACTGCTCCTCAAGCACGCGGCCCGGACTTAAGAGGAAGTACGGGGAGGAAGGAAGTGGCACAGACGGGTGCAGGGTTCTGAGTCTTGAAGTGAATACCATAGGTTTTTATCACCAAAATGTTCCTCGGGCGCCTTCAGGGAGTGCGCTTTGTTTGTTTTTAATTTGTGGCTCCCTGGTTAATGTCTCCAGCGGTTGCTTATGCCCCCAGCATCAGGCGTTAGCGCTTAACTGTCAGCGAAAGATCAGGACGGTTCCCCGCCGCAGTGCCTCCCGGTGCCCAGGTTTGTGGCTGACCTTCGGGCCACGCCGGGCAGGCCGAAGCGCCTCTGCGCTCCGCTGAGCATCTAGGCCCCAACCGTGGTTAAAAGGCGAAGAAGCCCTGGGCCCCTTCCAGCTCCCCTCCTGCAGTCCCGGGAGCCCGGAGTCCCGCCGCGCTCCGGCACCGGGAGGCCCGGGCCTGGACCCTTCCTGCGCAGCGAAGGTCCCCTAGCGCCCCCTGCAGTCGCGCGCGTGGGGAGACGGCGCCCGGCCCTGCGCCTCCGCACCACGCCCGGGACCCCACCCAGCGGCCCGCGCCCTGGGACCGTGCGAACACCGCACCTCCCGACTGAAGAAACGGGGCGTGGGGCCCGGCGGGCGCGCCGCATCCCGGGCCACCTCTAATCGCTCCGCCCGCGGCGGCCTGACTTCCCCTCCCTCTGTTCCTCCCCCCACCCCCCTCCCTCCATCCCGCCCGCCCGCTGGCGCCGGACACGCCGAGCCTCCTCTCTTGGGGCGCTCTTCCCCTTGGCCGACCGTCTCATCCCGCGCAACTTTGGGACGGACGGTGGCCGTTTGGTGTTGAATGTTCCCCTCCGAGAGCTCATGGCTGCGGAAGCGAGGTGCGGGTCGGGCCCCCGAGGGGCCGCCCTATGGAAGGCGGTGATGCTACTGCTGTGCTTGGGAGTCCCGACCGGGCGCCCCTACAACGTGGACACCGAGAGCGCGCTGCTCTACAACGGCCCCCCCAACACCCTGTTTGGCTACTCGGTGATGCTGCACAGCCACGGGGCGAACCGATGGTGAGTGGGCTCGGACGCGGGCGCCCTCGGCATCTCAGAGCAGCGAGCCTAAGGCGCCTCGGGGATGCCTTGCCCGAAAATTTTACTCCCTCTGGAGGAGGCAGGAGGGGAACCCTGAGATGGCCAGCTCGCTAGAGAAATGCTCTGCTTGGGAAAGTAACTTATTTTGGGGTGGCAGCACCCGGGGTGCGTTCTGGCGCCGAGCGGTGGAATCTTGGTGGCGGGTTGGGTGCGCGGGGTGGTGGGCGGAGGGGGGGCGGGGGGGAAGCGGCTCCGCTGCCAGCTGCGCGTCTGTGGAGACCCAGCTTCAGTGGGCAGCTCGGCTCACGTCTGTGCGCACGTGCACATTTCTCACTTTAGGCTCGTAGTCGGGGCGCCCACGGCCAACTGGCTCACCAACACTTCAGTGGTCAATCCTGGGGCGATTTACAGATGCAGGATTGGAAAGAATGCAGAGAGGACGTGCGAACAGCTCCAGCTGGGTGAGTTGGATCTGGGGCTGGGAGCTAGTGACCCCCCCCCCAATACACACACATGCACGCACGCACACACACACTTGTGGGCCCCACGAAGTCCTGGAAAAACTCGTGTTGCCTGCTGCTTCTAGTTTAAAGCAAATGTTTCTGTGTTAACTCTATACCATCTTCCCTTCTTAACATGAAAGTGGTCTCTTTTCGGTTAATATTTTTCTCCCTTTTGCTTAGGATAATGATTGCAGTACTTTGACGAAACTGTGTGGAGGAAAATTTCTTATAAAACCTTCTTTTCTTCCCCCCTCCCCCCTAATGTGTAAAACACATCTTAAAGTCTCTCAGCACGTTGAGGACAGGATCCAGCTAAGCCAAGACTGGAGAATTTCATTTCCATCTTTGACCTATCAGCCTTGTTAAAGACCAGGCTAACGGGCAAATCAGGAATAGCAGCTGGAATTTATCCCATACCCTGTCATTTAGCCCAAGGGCTTTCTGAAAAAGAAAATGATACAGTTGTACTTAGAATATGAAATGTAAAAGGAGAGCGTAAGAAAAAAATGGCACCTCCATTGTTAATATAATTAAAATGAGGTTTAATGTGTAATTATTAACTTTTCTCTCCAAAAACTCTGATGTTAAATGGATACCTCTATTTCAAATCATTTCTTAGTGTCTCTTCTTAGGTTTGTGACAGCTTGAAAAATCCATTCTGATGAGGGAGGGGAGAAAGTTCATGTTTCAAACCAAAAGCAAATTTGCTTTGCCCAGACACATGGGGGAAAGAAAGAGGAACTAATATGAATTCAGACCCTATCTTGCTTCAGACATTGTTAGGAACTGCTATATATGTTGCTTGTTTTCCGCAAAACACCACTGGGTCATGGTTGGCATTATTCTTACTTTATACGTGAGGACTCTGTGACTTAGAGAGCTGCAAGGACTTTTTTCTAAAGTTACTCAGCTTGTGAGTGGAAGATGGGACCTCAAGTCAAAGTCAGGTCTACTTGGGTCCAAAGCCCAAGCCCTTTTCTTTCATGTGTGCATTTTCAATGCAAATAAAATTCAATGATGAGTCCACTGCGTTGTCTGCTGAGACAATGAGTCATCTGTGAATGGTGAATAAAACGTCATAATTGGTACCTTTTTCCTATTTATCTTTGCTATCAATGGACTTTAAAAAAAAATTTATTTATTTATTTATTTATTTATTTATTTATTTGGCTGCATTGGGTCTTCGTTTCTGCACACAGGCTTTCTCTAGTTGCAGCAAGCAGGGACTGCTCTTTCTTACAATGCTCGAGCTTTTCAGTGCAGTGGCTTCTCCTGTTGTGGAGCACAGGCTCTAGGCTTTTGGACTTCAGTAGTTGTGGCTCATGGGCTCTAGAGCGCAGGCTGAATAGTTGTGGCACACGGGCTTAGTTGCTCCGTGGCATGTGGGATTTTCCCAGACCAGGGCTCAAAGCCATGTGGCCCTCATTGGCAGGAGGATTCATAACCACTATGCCACCAGGGAAGTCCCTCAATGGGCTTTTGGGATAAGCTAGTTACTACATCTTTAACACTCCCCTCCTTTTTGGTAGTAGTCTTTGGTAGTAGTCTTCTCAGACTGAGAAGCTGCTTCCCTTCGTTGAGAATAAAGTCAAATAGAGTATGCACATAATGGAATTTTATTTTTGACTCAGCATCTGTAAGAGTCTAGGAGTTGTCTGAAGTGTGTAGCATAAGCCCCAGCCTCTCCTTATGCATCTTCCATCCCCAAAGGCCGGCTAGGAAAGCATAACATATTCTCAGACCTATCCATTTGGAATAATTCTGCAAAGCATAGTTTTCATGGCATGAGAGACTTGTGGGATGAAGGATTAGGGAGCAGAGCAGACAGCCTTGATCTGCCAGAGGATCTTGACAAGGTCTCAGGGTGGAATGTTTTATTTTTGTTGACTGTCATAGTTTCCTGATTCATGACATTATAACTACTGGTATTTAGCTCCTACTTCCTTTCTGGAAGGGCACTGAATCTATTTCTAGATGTCTGTATTTAATTGAAAAGATCCTGTCATAATATTATATAAAGCTTAAAATTTAAGATATCTGTCAAAATTGAAGGAAAACCTAAATTGTTTGGACACGTGGATCATAGGGATTGACTACAGAAATATGCACAGAGTCATGTGCACATGGTAGGTGTGCAACAAACATGAATTAAGTGAAGATTTATTGGATGGATAAATGAATGAAAGCAAAATGAAAGTTTGTCATCAACCTGATTGGTGAATAAGAGAATTAATTAGAAATGACAAGCCAAAGGAATATTTTTAACTTTCAAACTTTTGATCAACGAAAAAGGTTTTTATGGAGACGAAAGGCCAAAAGGAGGACAAGATTTCTAGTCAGTCAACTGGTTGAAACACTAATAGCTGTAGTGCTAACTTTGAACATTTGCAAAAGAGTTGACTGAAATTACTTCTCATGTAACATTTTTTAAAGAATTCTTTCTTTCTCTTTCTTTCTTTCTCTCTCTCTCTCCCCCTCCCTCCCTCCCTCCCTCCCTCCCAGGTCTTAGTTGAGGCACACGCAGGATCTTGCTTGTTGCATGCAGGATCTTTAGTTGTGGCATGCAGACTCTTAATTGCAGCATGCATGTGGGATCTAGTTCCCTGACCAGGGATGGAATCTGGGCCCCCTGCATTGGGAGCGTGGAGTCTTAACTGCTGGACCACCAGGGAAGTCCCTCATGTAACATCTTAAACAATATATCTTCTCTTCCTTGTATAAAGGAATTGTGGGTTTCAATTCAGAATAAACTGAGAAGAAACTTGAAGCTGTAAAATAAAAGACTGAGAATAATGTCTAGAAAGGAAACACTGAAAACAATACATCAGTAACTAAAGACATTTAAAAATTCTCAGGTTTGTGGACTATGTAGTATTCTTTATGAAGAGTTTTCAAGAAAAAAAAATATATACCACACACATAATCATCTATATAAGATGGCTTCAGTTATTCTGTCTCAAGTGTGGGTGACTATAATGTATGGCAAATGCTGAGCTCAGTGCCTGACATACAACTGACATTCAAAAAATATTATTTTTTAATCTCTATTTTCTACTTAAATCTGTATCTGCATGTTATCTGTTATAGGCAGGTTGAGGTTACAAATATGGACAATTAATAGATGAAACCAAAAGTTAAATGTATAAATGAAAAGGTAACAGTTGAAACACAATGAAAAATATTTTTTTGGTGGCCCAACCAAAAAATCTTTATAATAACTAAAGATTGAGCTATGGTTGTGATGTCATAAGAAGTTTTCATTTATTCATGGCCTAATTTGCTGTCAAGGAGATGAAATTGAAAGGTCTCTTAAAATGGTGCCAATCTCCTACACGATTCAAAGTGCTGTCTACATGGACTAATCTTTAGGTCTTGTAATTTCAGAGCAAAGTTTGATTTAGATAGACTCCTTCCCTCAAAAGAGGAGTCAATACCCTTCTCCCCTACCTCCTAACCCCTCTGCTGTGGATGATGTTGTCCCATACTATGGTGTATTCACTGCAGTCATAATCAGAAGCGAGCAGCAAATGCCTGCTTATCTAGAATGTTCAGTGTAGGAGATGTTGAGAGTCACATACCCCTTTTAGTGAAGTGAATTGACTGTAGAAGAGGTGCGTGTCTTCCTGTGTGTGAACAGGCTTCTTCCACCTCCCTGCCTGCCTAAGAAGTGTCTCTCCCCTCACTTCCTTGGTACTGCCCTCTGTGAACCAGAGGAAGGCAGTCTCCCCATCAGGAGGGTCTGAATCCAGACTTGTTCATGAAGACTCCCTGTGTGGGGAGGCCATAGTGATTTCCAGAGTTTCAGTTGCTTTTCCACTCAGGTGCTTTGCATCCTTGCTAGGTTTTTTTTAGAAGGAAACTTTGATCACAGATGGTTGCTCAATTAAGGCATCACAAATAATGACTTTGTTAATGTATTTAATCATAGTCCATCCATGGATTACCAATATTTGAAGAATTAGAACATAATAAAATACATAAATGACTACAAAATTATACTGAAAGAGATTGTCTTTATTTGGTCATTCAAAAGACATACTAGATCTTTCATTACTTTGAAGTTGCCACTGATAGCATTATACGTGTGTGTGTGTATGTGCACGCATGAACACACACACACGCTCTCTTACATTTGTCTGGGTAATAGAGGCTACAATTACACTGTCCAGTACAGTAGCCACTAGCCGCATGTGGCTATTGAGCACATGAAATGTGGCTAGTTTGTAGTGAGAGGTACTGTAATGCAAATTACATCCTGGATTTTGAAGACTTAGTAGAAATAAAAACATACCTGTGTGTGTGTGTATATATATATATATATACACACACACATATAAAATCTCTTAATTTTTTAGATATTGATCACATATTGAAAAATATTTTGAAATTAATATTGATTACGTATTTAAATGAGAATATTTTGGATGTATTAGGTTAAAGAAAATATATTATCAACATTAATTTTACTTATTCCTTTTTACTTTTTAATATGACTACTGTAAAATTATTTCATGTGACCTGTATCATGTTTCTATTGGACAGCACTGTTCTAGAGAAACATAACTTCCCTGCATAAAATAACACTCACTTTTTAGCAGGTGCTTTCCCAGTGTCTATGTGTAAAATGAATAGGATTTTCACTTTTCTTGTCCAATGTTATATAGTTACTAGACCTTTAAGCTCCCTCCCTCCTTGTACCTCTTTTTCTTACTGGAAAGAACAGTGGTTTATTACAAGTTAGCCATCATTATTCCCTTTCAGATTTCTTTCTGGAAATTATATTACCTTAGCCAGTTTCCAGGTTTATATTACATAACCTGTTTGGAGGAGGTTAATTTGTGTCATTAAACTAATGATTATCTCACTCACTTCTGCCTGATTCGTAGGAATTATTAGCTTAACAGTAAGAGGCAAACCTCTCACTTGAAACTTCAAATATGTCCTCCAAATATGTCCCTTCTTTTTCATTTGTGATACTCTTTAAATTGTAGCTTATGAAACTGATGTGGATACAGACTGGTTGTTTTGAAAAATCATCCCTGAACAGAGGTTATTATGCTAATTATGCCCAAAATTAAGACAGCTTCATGAATAAACTATCATATTAAAAGACTTAGGTTTCCTGATTTCCAGCAATTTCCCAAACTTCACCCCTAAAAGAATGGTTTCCACCTAATTTGAAAGATGAGATTTTCAAAAATGCATTTTATTTTTTGCCTAAAGTTTACTTGGCCCCTGGGTGATATTTCTAATGACTAAAAAATATCTCCCTTTGGCAACAGTTCTTGGACCAGGTATGGTGATCCACTGTGCATGTGGGTCATTTATTCATTCGGACATTTATTGAGGGACACCAAAGGGACAGAACCTGGGCATACAAAAGAAACATGGCCCTTGCCCCAAAGGGGTTACAGTCTATAGGTTAGATGATAAGAAAGTATGGTGAGAAGATCTAATCTAGTTAGAATAAGGTGATGTCTTCCTAAGGAATTGATGTTCCAGTGGAAAACTGAAAAAAAAAAAAATCAGGAGATAGTCAGAGGAAGAGGTTATGGGAAGGGGTGCCAGAAAGAGCGAGCAGTGTGTATGAAGACCCTTAGGTCTTTGAGAGGGTGGGGACTGAAAGAAAAATGCATACATTTGAACTGTGGAGTGTGAAGTGGTGACAGATTGGAGAGGTAAGCAGGGATTATTTGTGTTACAACTTGGTAAGCTCTGTGGCAGCTGCAGAAGCCATGGCTGTCGACTTGCTCACGTGTGGTTTCACGCTCTTTCTCAGTGTATGTGGAGGCTGGTGCTGGGTGTCGGGCTAGGGGTAGCAGATGCGCAGTTGGAGGTGTTGGCTACAGGTGGGTGTGGTGGTGCTGAGCTGTGACGGAAGGCAGGACCTGACACAGGCCCACAAAAACTTACAGGGGCCCGGATGTCAGTGTGCTCCCCCAAGGCTGCACGCTTTCCCCTGGGCGTGTGCATCGCAGTGAAGCTTGATGACAGGCAGCAGGCTGGTGGCATGCAGATGTACAGCTGTAGGGCCGAACCCTGAGCCCGGGCATGATGGTAGGGTCAGCCACAAGGGTCTAGGCTGGTGTCTTGCACTTGGACTTTGGTGTGTACATGGAGGGACTCGAGTGGCTAGCTGCTTACACTAGGGTAGCCACAGAGGCCTGGGATGACTGCTGCTGTGGTTTCTGGGCTCATCAGAAGCAGGGGGGAAAGGCAGTGGGGAGGAACTCAGGCATCAATGACCACTAATACCTGTGAGGCAAAAGCTGGCAAGATCTGCAGGGTGTCCACAGAGGCTATACTGGCCTTCGGCTTAGTCAGTGCTGAAATCTGCTATTTTTCTACAGAGCAGGTCTCTGTGAACTGGAATTTGTAATTATTAAATGAGAGAGGTGAAAAAGAAGGTTTCAAAGATGTTACCCAAGGTTCTGACTTGGGCTGTTGGATTGATGATGGTGCTATGTCCTGTGAGATGTGAAAGTAAATGTCTGGTAATCAGTTGGATGTGTGGATCTGGTGAGCAGGAAAGGTCTGCACAGGTAGTTCAGAGTTGAAGGTAATTGGCATAGAGATGGCAATCAAAGCCAAGGAGGTGAATGAGTTTAACCTGGGAACGCTCTGGGCTAAATAGATCATCAGGCCCAGGAGAGATCCCAGAGGCTCCCTACAATTTGAGAAGCAGCTAGAAAAATATTTCTCAACTCTGGCTGCAACCTAGATTCTCCTGCAGAGCTTTAAGAATACCAGTGCTGGTGGCCTCCTTCTAAACTAATAAACTCTCTGGGGCGTGAGTCTAGCTAGGTAGGATATTGTGATTTATAATAATATGTATTTGTCTTCACTCCCATTTCTGGTACAGAGATCCTAAGACCCTTGGAGTTTTCTCTAGTGATAAATATATCTTTTGTTTTGTTAAGGAGGCAACTTTAGGACCTAAGGATGTGGCTGGTTGCCAGTGAAGCCAACCATATGATTAGAGGGTTGAAACTTTCATTCCTATCCCCCTGCCCTCCAGCAAGAGAGGGGCTGGAGGTTAAAACAGTTGCCGATGGCCAATGATTTAATCAGTCATCCCTGTGTCATGAAGCCTCCATAAAAACCCAAAAGGACAAGGTTAGTGAACATGTGGAGATTTAGGACAAGTGGTGCATTCAGAGATGATCCGGAAGCTCCCTACAAGTTCCCCATGCCTTGCCCTCTGTGTCTCTTCCATCCAGTTGTTCCTGAGTTATGTCTTTTTATAATAAACTGGTAATCAGTAAGTAAAATGCTTCTGAGTTCTGTGAGCCACTCTAGCAAATTAATCAAACCCAAGGAAAACATTGATGGAAACTTCAGTAGCCGGTAGACTTGAGATTGGCATCTGAAGTGTTTGTGGGTGGTCAGGCGAATGGGAGGAAAGCAGTCTTTTTTTATTTTTCATCTCTTTAATCAACTATTTAACAGACACGCCCAGTGCCGTTTTGTCTCTCAGGTTTCTTCTAAAAGTTCCATTACCATTGCGGAAGTTTTGTGTTATTAAAGTTGCCTAAATTTCCTAATACTATAGAAGATAGTCACAAATTACTAGATGATAGTAAGCTATTTTTTGGTGTTGCTCAGTAATGTACTGTATTTATTTTTTTATTTTTCTCTTTTTTACGTTTTGACTTCCTTCACCCATTTCTCCCCCCCAACCCTGCCTCTAGCAACCACATATCTGTTCTCTCTGTGAGCTTGGTTTTGTTTGTTTGTTTTTGTTTTTTAGAGTCCACATATGAGAGATCATACAGTATTTGTCTTTATCTGACTTCACTTAGCATAATGTCATTGGGGTTCAGTCATGTTGTTGCAAATGACAAGATTACATTCTTTGTTATGGCTGAATAATATCCTATTGCATATATACACCATAATTTCTTCATCCACTCATCCTTCAATGGACACTTGTTTCCCATCTTGGCTCTTATAAATATACTGCAATGAATATGGGGGGGGGCATAATATTTTTTTGAGTTACTATTTTCATTTTCTTCTGATAAGTACCCAGAAGTGGAATTGTTGGATCATATGGTAGTTCTATTTTTAATTTTTTCATTCCCTCCAACAGTGTGCATCCTTTTTCCCAATATCCTCGCTAACATTTGTTACCTCTTGTCTTTTTGATAATAGCCATTCTAACAGGTGTGAGGTAATAGCTCACTGTGGTTTTGATTTGCATTTCCCTGATAATTAGTGATGTTGAGTATGTTTTCATGTACCTCTGGTCCATCTGTATGTCTTCTTTGGAAAAATGGCTATTTAGGTCTTCTGCTCAGATTGTTGCTTGTTTTGCTGTTGAGTTACATGAATTCTTTATATATTTTGGATATCAGCCCCTTATCAGATATATAATTTGCAAATATTTGCTCTCATTCAGTAGGTTGCCTTTTTATTTTGTTGATGGTTTCCTTCTCTGTGCAGAAGCTTTTTGGTATAATGTAGTCTCACTTGTTTATTTTTGTTTTTGTTGCTTTTGCTTTTGGTGTCAGATTTAAAAAATCATCACTAAGACCTATGTCAAGGAGCTTGTAGGACTGAACCCTTAATCTGTGGGATCTGACACTATCTCCAGGTTAGATAGTGTTACAATGGTATTTAATTGCAGGACACCCACCTAGTATCAGAGAATTGCTTCTTGGTGGTGTGGAAAAGCTTCACACACACACTGGAATTGGATGCAGAACCCTTAGTAGGGCATCGGAAGTTTCCAAAGGTTCCCAGATGATGCCAGTATTCACCCATTGGTTGAGAACCATTGGAGAAGAAAAAAGAGCCTGAAAAATAGATTGGGAAAGAAAAGCCAAAGAGGTAGCTAGGAAATCAGGTCAATGGGGCATTATGGAAGTGGAAGAATGAGAGAGACTGAGAAAAAGTGAGTGGTTGGCAATATCAAAAGTTGCCAAGAAGTCAAGCCAGGTAAGAACTTAGGGGGCTTCTTTGGATTTAGAGAGAATTGGTTCATTAGAAACCTTGGTAAGACCAGTTTTAGTGGAGTGATGCCAAACTTCAGGGGGTTAAGAAGTGAGGAGTGAGAAAATATTGGTATCAGATGTCAACTCTTTTAACTGGGTTCTTTCTTGATTAAATACATTCTGTCAATTACTTATGCTGGTGCTGGGAATAAAAAGGTGGCTAAGATGGCTGAAGCCCTCAAAAAACTCAGTGACAGGAGAGACAGGTAAACAGATAATTACTTATGAGAAAATGTAATACGCATAATGATAGAGACACACAATGGTGAGAAGAAAACGTTTGGATGATGAGACAGTTTCCTGGAAGAGGGGACCCTTGAGTAATTCTGACCAGTTTTGCTGAGCATGTAGTAAAATCTCAGTGAATGTGAAATGGATAGGTACATGTCTCAAATTTGGTTGGGATCCTCTGGGATTTGCTGTATATTTCAGCATTGTTCCAAGAGGTCTAGGCCAGCCTTGGGTTCCAGACTCTGCCTACTCACACCAGGCAATCTAAAGAATACACACTCCTGAGATAGGAAGCTTGGAACTGACCATCTTTAAAACAAGGGGATTTTAATTTTAGGAGTAGCTGGAAATATCAAATTAGAATATGGAAGTGGGCTTGCAGATAACAGGACTGGGCTCAGTAACGCAGTGTGTTCGTTCTGATGCTCTCAGTTCATCCCCAAGAATTTTTTTTAAATAATTGGAAATCTTTTTCTTATAATTTATGTGAAATGCTATAATTCACAATGAATATGTTCAGAAATAGTAAGAGTATAAACTTAGTTGTCAAGTTTCTTTTGCAAAAAATAGTTTGTGAAGTGGATTAGATGTGTCCTCTTAAAATTATATCCTATGTAGAAGTCTCTTGTCAATATTTACCCTTTGTGAAATCTTCCTAGGTCTACCTCACCCCAGTGCTATTCTCTGTTTTCTTGTGACCATTTTCTAGTATTTATTAGAATAACATTATTTTGTCTGCAAACCATTTCTCTGCAACATCTTATCCCACCCTTTAGACTTTGAATGAAAAGATGTCCTCTGTTATCAGTGACCCCTCATCTCAATCTGATCCTACATTGATTGGTACAGAATGATGCCATGGACTCCCTGACTGATTTTTACTTTTCTCACATATTTTTAAACTTTGTTCTCATCCTGACCTCCTCCTCCATCCTACCCTGTGAATTCCAAAACCAAGCTCAGAACTTTAGTACTGACCACTGAGCATTAAGTGAGGGCAGGTTTCCTTGGAGGTTTGTTTTTTCTGTTTACATTTTTGTATTCATGTTTCAAAGACACTCAAAATGGTATCTATATATTAGTAATACTTTTTCAAATGAATCCTTAAGTCTAAGAGATGAGTTGAAAACCATGGAAGTAGAGAATTTTCTTTCCTCATTTTCTAATGTTGGAAGTTAATGTTATAAGTTATTATAGAAATAGAATTAGAATAGAATTATTAATAATGTCGATACTTGGATTCTTTCCCTGATTGACAGTGAAAAGTACTAATAGCAAATCATTGTAAAGTAGTATAGAGTGGTGGATGACAGTATGGGTTTGAATTCTGCCTTCCCCCACTTACAAGTAGTGTGACTTTGGGCAAGATGCTTAATCTCCATTTGTTTCAGCTTCTCCATCTGTAAAATTGGGATAGTGATAATAATACTTGCCTCATAGAGATAAAGTGAAAATCAAATGACTTAGTATGTATGTCTACATGTATTAAAAGTGTGCCTGGCACACAGGCGCATATGATAAATGTTATTCACTATATAAATAATTACATAATTATTGTAAGACAACATTCCTTCTTTAAATTATGCTCAGCAAAGATATATCAGTTGCTGTACATTTTTCTGCTATACTTAGTAAAAAGACCTGTGTAGGTTTTTTTGTAGGAATTTAAAGAACTTTGGGCCTACGGTACCTGGAGGAAACCCTGATTTTAGATTCAAGCTCACAAGCAGGATGGTTTTCTAGGATTCTGAAATCTACTGGTGACTCAGGATTAGCTCCGATTTATAAAATTTCAACCATCAAGCTTGGCTGTACTGCCTGAACACATTCACCTCTGTGTGGAACTCTTTTCCTAAATACAACAAAGTAAAATAAATAACATTACCAGATAAAAAATGTAGTTAAGATAAAATGAAAGAGAGGACTGCAATGGCTGGCTTTTTCAGGCCTATGATGTATAGGGGCTGCTTCTCACATAAATTGAGCGTGATTTTCAGCCATTATCAGATTTTTATTAGGAAGTCTGAGAATATGATGCGTAAATACATATTTTTCCAGAAAAGAAATACTTCGAGAATGGTTTCTGATTTTGATGTGGAATTTGATATTTTGACTTGTTTGCCACTAGATGACTTGGAGGAAATGGTCTTGGAAGTCTAGTACTGTCATGTCCTGTATCTCCTCTGAAACTTGGATATTTTAACTTTCATTACTCCAAGTTATTGTTATTGCTGTTAAATTCATGAACATCACTCTTACCTTTCAGAAACATCACCACTACATTTTATTAGATGTGTGGGAAGGGTACACAGTTTAATAAAATAAAAATAATATAATGGATTTAATAGTAATTAGGGTTTGATAAGAAACAAAAACAAGAGGCCATTTGGCTTATATTGCTGAAGGAAGACTGCTGATCCAACCTCACGGCGCTGTGAGCGCCCTCTGCTGGTGGTCCACATCAACGCAATGTACACTGGGGAACAGCAGCGTTTACTGTTTAATGAACACTTATTAGGTGCCAGGAAGTCTTGTATGCACAGGCATAAGTTTTCTGTAGTTTCTATAACCCTCCAATGGTAGGCCTTGTAATCTGGTCATATTTGAGTTGGTTTGTTTGCTTTTAATCCCATATGTTTTTTTCTATATTCTTAATCTTGGTAAATGAAGGAATTGTATGATTATTTTCACTTGGTAATTATTGCTTCTACAAATAAAGATATTTTGAATGAATGACTCCTTGTAGCACATAGAATAGAACAAGGGTCACTTATTTTTCAGGATTATTTAAGAAAAATTTAGAGTGCAATAGTTTGAAAATATAGGACTCATCTTTCAGTGGAATAGGGCTTCACGTTAAAAGAAGGAAGTAATTGGTGGAAGTCAGATCTTTCACTATTTTTCTGAAACTTGAAAATTATGTCACATGTTTTGAAAGATCAGATCAGTGCATGTGTTGTCTAAGTAGCCAGAAGGCCAGTCTGAGAGCCCCAATCAAATGTCTGAACTGATACAGCCACAGCCCAGTGATGCAGGCAGGTAAACTGAGCTTGTCATTGCATCCAAAAGTCCCATGCTCCCCTACCCACAAAGTGTGTCATTCAAGCCGTCAAAAGGTTACAGAAAGAAGTCCTTTGAGTCTGGTCTTTCCCCTTGGTTCTTCCTCAGTGGAAATACCAAAATATTAAGAACTGATCTCAATTGAGGAAAAAGTCAGGGTTAAGATAGGGACCAAGTGAGTAATATTTTTGTGAACACTAGAAAGTTGGCTATAGTCTGTGGGCAGATTTGTGATATTTTATACATTTTCAGGTGAAAAAAAGATTTAGAAAGTAAAATTTATTCAGATAATTCATACATCTGAAATACCTGTCCAGTTCTGTAGTATATACTCCAGACTAGTGGAAAGTACTTTTAGATCTTCAATTTCTAGAAGTATTTGACTTTTTAAAAAATTCTTTCCCATTATGGTTTATTACAAGATACTGAATATAATTCCCTGTGCTATGCAGTAGGACCTTGTTGTTTATCTATTTCATATATAGTAGTGTGTATCTATTAATCCCAAACTCCTAATTTATCCCTCCCCGCCCTTTCCCCTTTGGTAACCATGAGTTTGTTTCCTAAGTCTGTGAGTCTGTTTCTGTTCTGTAAATAAGTTCATTTGTATCATATTTTAGATTCCACATATGTGATATCATATGATATTGTCTTTCTCTGTCTTACTTCACTTAGTGTGATAATCTCTAGGTCCACTCATGTTGCTGCAAATGGCGGTACTTCATTCTAAAAGTTTTTAATTTTTGCTTCTAATCTTTTCCATTTACCAGCCCCATGGATTTGGGCAAATCCCTTTACTTCTTTAAGATTCTATTTCCTCACCTATAAAATGGGATTGATAGCACTGTCCCCTGTTGCTACTGTATTAAATGAGTTGCTGTGTGTGTTAAGGGCTCGCTGACAGTGATATGCCCTGAATATGTTATGGAAGAGGATGTACATCATGACGTATGTGCAGCTTAATCATAACTTTACCTTAATCCTTAAAATAATAATATCAACATCAGTTAATGTTTACCTGCTTTCTCTGCCAGGCTCTGGCCCAAGCCCTTCACACATACTTCATTTACTCCCCACAATCCTTGCAGAACCCCTCTGAGACGGGCACCTCGTGAGGCCCAGCTAATTCTCAGCCTAAATCATCCTACTCACATATCGCACTTTGTAAAGCTTTTCAAACCTGCAAACACTGTTTTCCTTCAGACCATCTGTTACTATCTTGAAACTTAAGGGACTAATATTTTGGAAGTAGGGGAGAATAGTAGAGAAGGAAGAAGACCTCTCCAAAGCTTAGATCCCTGAGAGTTTGGTGAAAATTTTATGGTCGTACCCTCTAGTAGAGGATTTTGTGGTGGTATAATGGGTTTCAGAATTCCCTCCCTCAGAAAATATTTTGTTCCTGCCTACTGCATGTAAGGCCCCGTTCTGTGCTGTGGAAATGCTACAGTCAACAAAATAGTCAATCTGCCCCCATGGAGATAACAGTCAAGAGCGAATAACTAGTCTTCCATAGACTCTGTCATACTTTGGCACATGGAACAATGGCACTAAAACAGATGATGTGACATAACAGCAAAACAAGCAAACAAACAAAAAAACCAACAACAAAGGGGTGTGGGGAGTGGTAAGGAATGTACCTAAGTGGCTTTGTACCAACATCCTTCATATCCACCTATCAAAATTACTGCTTGTTCACATTTATATACTCATGAAACAAAATCAACACGTGGAAAGAAAAACTGAATAGTAAAGCGTACATCTTTGTATTTTCTTTCCCAAATGAAAATCGAAAGAGGAAAAAAAGGAAAGAGAAAGATGGGCTTAATTTTTAAAATAAGGGGTATTTTAAGGTTTTTATGTGGCTTTGTATGTTTAATGTCTACTGGGAAAATGCATTCAACTGTTTTAAGAATTAGTCATTCTAGTTGTATAAAAGCATGGAAAATTATTACATGTTAATTTCTGCTGACCTCTTTTATATTAAACCATGTAAAGTCCTTTTTTTTCAATTATGAAGCTGATTTGATTTACTAAGAGTGTCGATCAGTAATGTATGAGCTGAATTGAAAACCAGATGATAGATCATTTCAGCATGACATTTGGATAAAATATAAAGATCATCGGCATTTATTTATGGTGTTCTGTCAGGGCAATTCATGAGAATTAGCTCTCTCATGACAGTTCTAATAATCATTTCTGACCAAATTAAAAATACTGTACTTCCACGTGGAGAAAATTGGCTTAATATTTGATATCCTATTACAATATTTAGATGAACCCAAGGAGGGCACAAAGGTATTCCTATTATTTTCTAAATGGAGTAGGTTCTTTTCAAATATGATGTCACACAGGAAATGGCAGAGCCATGTACACTGCAGAGCAGCTGCTCACAAGCCCAGCGGCACGCTACCGTTACTGGGGAGCTGTTCGAAAAATTCTGATGTCTGGATCTCAACCCAGACACGTGACATATGAGCCCCTGGAAGTGGAACCAGGTGTCAGTATTTGTTCGAAACTGCCCCTGACCAGGTGATCCTCATGTCCAGTCAGGGCTGAGAGCCATGAGAAAAGCCGTGGCCTCCAGAGCAAGGAGCTTAAGGGAAAGCTCTGGAGGGGCCCTGAGCGTAAGCAGGTGATTTGACCTCTCTGCCAAGATTCTGCAGGCACCACAGAAGTAAAGGGGGAAGGTTGCTAGAAATTAAGAAAAAACCCAGATCAGTAGTGGGGATTTATAGGCTGTTCTTTGAACTCATTTTGTCTTGTAACCAGGGCTGAAAGTACCTCAGGATTATATCTGCTGTTGGGTGCTGCTCTGTGGCAGAAGCAGTATTAGGAGGTGGAAAGAAGATACCTATATAAGTGTGAGTCTGTATGTTTGTTCATTTGCTAGAATTATCTAAGTGTGTGATGCTAAGTGTGAGAATCTGAGCAGGGATAACATTGTGATGTCACCTGGTGAGGTTAAAACTAAAATATAAGGGATGCAATGGGGAATAGTCTGTGGACCCAAAAAACAGTTCAGTACACAAGAGTTTCTCTAGTTTTCATTTTAAAATCTACAAATAAGAGAGCTCAGCTGAAAAATAGATGACAATTCACTATTTGTGTGCGTAAGAACTTTTGGGCCATTTTCATCAAGCAATTTACATGGTATTTTGTGGTTCTAAGCTAGTATATGTTTACTACATACATGCTACTGTATGTTTTTAAACTTTGGGGTGGCATCTTTAGAACAGTAAATTTGTTTCTAAATATTGGCTGTAATTTTAACAAAACTGTCCATTAAATATACCACATTTTAACAGGGATAATGTGTTGTTTGTGACCTCTGTCCTCTCCTGTCCTTAATTTTCCTCCTGCACAATTGCTTAGTTAACTGAGTGTTGACTGTAATTTTAGAAAGACTTTGGTATTTTCAGAGAAGATACTTTATTGAAGTATTTATTGGGATAAATAATAACTTCAGCTTCAGGTAGATGAATCTACTATTTTTTTAAATTAATTAATTGGCTACATTGGGTCTTCATTGCTGCACACAGGCTTTCTCTAGTTGTGGCGAGTGGGGGCTTCTCTTGTTGCAGAGCACTGGCTCTAGGCATGCGGGCTTCAGTAGTTGTGGCACATGGGCTCAATAGTTGTGGCTTGCGGGCTCTAGAGTGCATGCTCAGTAGTTGTGGCCCTCAGGCTTAGTTGCTCCATGGCATGTGGGATCTTCCTGAAGCAGGGATCAAACCCGTGTCCCATGTGTTGGCAGGTGGGTTCTTAACCACTGCGCCACCTAGGAAGTCCTGAATCTACTATTTCTGATGTTAGTTAAAAACAAAATCAACTGGCAATTATAGTAAAAAGTCAAACTGAAATTTGTATCACAATGAAAATTAAAATTTCTTGTCATTCTTTCACTTTCTTTCAATTACATTGGCATCATGTAGCCACAGTAACAACTTTCTGTTAGACTTTATCCATTCAATACTACAATAAAATTGTCTTTCCCTTCTCTCTCCCTTATCCTTTCCTTTCTTTATTAACTTGAATATAGAAACCTTTATGCTTCTATCTGGACCATCCTTGATCAAGGTTTGGGCTGCAGCAACATCCTCTTCCCATTCCAAGTAGACGTTGCTAGTTAACCCCAGCATTCTTTTTCCAGACCAATCTTGAGTCATCATCTTCTGTCTCATGCTTTTGGCAGGCACTACCAATAGGTGGGAGTGGACATTACTATTCCCCGAGAAACTTGGCCAAAAAAAGATTATCCACGTACCATTGTAACAACGTTCCAGATCGTGGGAATTACCTAGGCTAGTCAGGGCCTCACTTGGACCTACTAAATCTCCAGAGATAGGACTAGGAAACTTTCTTCAGTTTAGCTGTGTTGAAGGGTTGGTTTGTCCTAAACAACATTTTAGAGAACGAACAAATTTATGAAATGTATACACAAATATCTTCCCACACGCCTTAAAATCTCTCTTACCGAGGAGACTTACTGCAAATAATTTCACTTTCCAGTACTAACCTCATCTATGTAGGTATTCTGAGTTTGCCCAGGAAGCTTTATCTAGGAGTCAAAGTTATAAGTGCTTAATGATATAGAGTATGGCCTCTATCTATATATGAAAACTTGGTACCAAAATTTTAAAAAACTCAAGTTCCATGTCCTTATCCAATCAAATTGATGCAGATGTATTTATCTGCCTTTGGAATTAAGCTCAGCTGGAATGGAACTGTCAGGTGGCAATTGAAGTAGGTGGAAATAGCAAAAGGAATCTTACCCTAAAATCACTTACTTGAAATCACATTTAGTACAGGATCCCAGCTACAAAGCAAGTAAGTCACTTTAGCAAAAGAAAAAAGTTACTGGGATGATCACTTTTTCTTGTACAGTTTAGAAGTATTGCCTGTGTGTAATATTTTATTTTTGGTTTTCTGGCTATTCGTGCGTTTGTCCAAGTGCCTATAGAAGTTCTTTCTTTACTAAAATAATCCAGTTTTTCAAAGTCTTTTTTTCTTTGTTGAAAACGTCACAACCTACTAAATGTAAACCATAGGGCAATTTGTTTTAAGTGCTGGCGTTATTAGTATGTTAATTATACACAGCCGCTTTCTGCATGCTCGTCAGCACCTCCCGCTTCAGCAATCTGTGACTTAAATGCTGAGGACCATGTTGTAGTCCTTCTAGTGTTCATGTCTCAGTACAAGAGATGTTTGAAAAAGCACTCTGGTAATATTGCTTACCTCGCTGGAGAAATGATCAAAACAAAGGTGCACATTCTTTGCCAAGCGTTACACAGTGCAGTTGGACTTGCGCAGCCAACGTTGGTTTAAACTGGTTTCCCCTCTCTTAGTCATGTTGGTTAGCTGTCTCCTGTATCAGGGCCATCTCCTGCTGGTGTTACCAGCCAGAGGTCATTTCTACAAACAATCCCCTGTGAGAGAACACTTATGCTTGCACAGAGTAACTTCCCAGTTACCCCCGCAGTGTGTACTGGATATATGAGGACAGGGAAGCAGGGAACGTGGGCATTCCACAGAGGGCTGAAGGAAAAAACCACTGGGGATGAGCATGCGTATTTGTTTTCTCTGCTCTTGTAGGATAACATTGTTTTCAAGAGAACTGATGATAAAATTATTTTCAAATGCTATAGGTAACCCTAGTGGAGTACCTTGTGGAAAGACTTGTTTGGAAGAAAGAGACAATCAGTGGTTGGGGGTCACGCTTTCCAGACAGCCGGGAGAAAATGGCTCCATCGTGGTAGGTTATTGGAATTTGTCCACTGATCACATGATGAAATCAGATACCGTGGGTGTGACTTTCACATCATTTGGTCTACTTTTATGTTCTATTCAGACTTGTGGGCATAGATGGAAAAATATATTTTACATAAAGAATGAAAATAAGCTCCCCACGGGTGTTTGCTATGGAATACCCTCTGATTTACGAACAGAACTGAGTAAAAGAATGGCTCCATGCTATCAAGGTAAGGCCTGGTTTCTTTTTGTTTGTTTGTTTGTTTTTAGCTCTTTATTGGAATATAATTGCTTTACACAATTGTGCCAGGTTTTGCTGTAGAACAGAGTAAGTTGGCTGTGTTTATACATATATCCCCACATCCCCTCCCTCCCGCAACTCCTTCCCAACTTCCCTATCCCAGCCCTCTAAGTCATCACCCATCATCGAGTTGATCTCCCTGTGTTAAGGCATGGTTTTGATAGTAACTAGATCAAGAGAAATAAGTGAATGCCTTTAAGGTTTTCTTTTCCATTTCCAGTTTTGGATGTTCAGTTAGGGGTGGGAGGATCTTTGAAATAGCTACGTTCTTTTTAACTACTCAGAGTATTATTTCTTTTTTTATCCAATTGCAGTTGTTTTAATTTTCAAAAACGTACTGTGTTTTTGGGACTAGGAATTCTGCAATTTAATTTGAATAATTCTATCATCTCGTTGATGATTTACCACTTTAGCATTAATATATTTTCTATTCAATATGAGTGTAATGCCCAGCAAGTGTAGGACACTTAAAATCATAAAATAGATTGAAAAATCTGATCAGAAGGAAGAAAACTGTTTGTTTCTTGCTTTACCTTTAGCTTCCAAGAAGATTCAGAAAGAGTCAAAGTATAAATGTAAGCAGATCTTTCCCACTCACTATGTCTTCTTTTTTTCCCTCAGATTCACTTGTTATCCTTGAAACTGCAAGCGATTGGTATCTTAAGTTTGAAAGCTCTTTCCCATAAAAATTTTAGGTCATAGGTAGCATTAGTGCGTGTAGAGCTAGAACATAAACTGAAAATGAGCAAAGTTAGAGGTGAATGTCAACGGAGCACTGAAAAAATGATACCTGCAACAGAACTAAGATTCTGAAAATGTGCCTTTGGAAAGACTAAAATATATGTGAATGCCAATTTCCAGTTTTTCTAACCAAAATGATTACCCCAGTGTCCAAAGGAAATTTCTATTGCTTGACAAAAACTTGGAGCAAGTATGCAAGTTGAGTTGATTCTATTAATGTTGGAGTCGTTCCTCCCTGGAATCTGATATAATAGAAAAGCTTATGTCATCTATATTCCTAATTTGCCTTTGAATGCCAAAAAGGTAAAAGGTGAATTTTAACTTCTCAATTGCAGTAAAATTTACTCTAGCTATTATCCTCTTTTTCACAATAGTTTATGGTTTATACTTTAAAACATTTCACAGTAGAGGCATCTCTCCCTGGCTGTAGAGGCCCTTATGGTCATTTGAGGTCTTGCAGCCTCTCCATAATGCAAACCTGACCAGCCTGAGTCATAATCTCCAGTTCAGATGAAGCCTTTCCCCTTGTGAACTTGGTTTCCTTCAAAATCAAGTGTGCGACGATAGGAATTAGCTGTATAGGCTGAAGGAAACCTGTCAAAGGACAGTCTAGTAGAGATGCAAGCTAAAGATACCCCTCAGCTGCAGCACCCCTCCCCACCTAGCTGGGCCCATGTCTAGGGCTTTTAATTGCCCCAGCAACCACTTCTGACTATTCTAATGTTGTGAGATGATGCACTTGACTGCTTAATGTTCTGCAGCTCTTGTCCTGCTGCTGACTTGTTCCTTCACTAAATGCTGGTACCTCCCTGGGTGTAGATTTCAGTCCTGTACATTTTTTTATGCAAGGACTGATAACGTCCATGGATGACAATGTGCACCCCCCCCCAAATACACACACACACAGACACACACACAAATATGTACCTTGCCACATTCTATGAAAGAAAATCATGATGGCAGAAACCTAAGACATCTAAAATTATGGTAATATTTAAAAAAAAATTATATATAGGACTAGAGGAGATATACAAAGGAATGAAAAAGCATGACGGAGTGGTCATGATAAATGACGTAGCAATTTGTTTAACGTTTCTGGTTAGCAAAGCCAAAACGAAGATGTCTTCTATTTTCATAGAGGTTTACTTATGTCAGTTCTTCAGGAAAAGCAAGCTTTGTGCCCATAGTAAGTTTCCTAAAGCAACCATTCATAGGGGCTTTGTAAGAAGAGACCCTCCATCTCCATGAGGATCTTGACTGTTATTTTCAGCTGGGCAAAATCTAGGAAGTCTATTTTAAATGGAAACCTGAACTGGAAGTCACAAATTCTACCTCTGTCTTACTCACCTGACAACTTTTTGAGTGTATGCTGCGTGTTCTTCCCATGAAAAAAGAGGCTAGGTAGATTTTTCTTTTGCTGTTTCATAGGGATGTTTTGAAGATCAACATGGAAGAGATTTGTGACCTTAAATTTTACCACTTACTATTTTTTTAAAATAATACTGCAAAAGAGATCTTAAAATGTATACTTGAGGATTTATAAATAATATTATGCAGACTTTGTCTTTATTTTAAAATGAAATCTTCAGTTCGTTTTCTACTTTATTTTAGATTTTGCGAAAAAATTTGGAGAACATTTTGCGTCATGTCAAGCTGGAATATCTAGTTTTTACACAGAGGTAATAGTCCAAAAATAGCTGCTGTGGATGTTTACATATAGAATTTTAATTTCACTTAGAAGACTGATACTGTGCTTTGAAGTAAAAATTGTATAATATCCAAATAATATGTCTCTTAAATTTGAGTGTAATACAACTTAATTTTCACCACTCAATATTCGACATATGTATTGATAAGATATTAATATTTAGATGGCTGTGTCACACAAGACCAACTAAAAGCCTATAATAAAGAAGATTACTTTCATTAAGAATTTAATAGAAATCAAAAGAATCTGTAGTTACTTGTTAATTTAAACATTGAAAATATCTAAGTATGTTATTTTTAGTTACTAATTGAGGGTGGAGGAAGCATATGAGTTAACGTTTTTGATTAGAAGTGTCAGAATTGGGAGATTTAAGAACTTAATAATATCCTTTTAAATGAGATATGTTCCCAAACCCTATTATTCTTTTTCTAACACCATCACATATACAGTGAAAGATCACAGTTGTACTCCACTCCTAAATCTCCCAGTTTCTCTCAACAATCCCTTACGAAGTTATGAATGTTTTCTAAATCTATGTAGACAGGCTCTATCAAGCCTTGGGTTAAAAATTTCCATAAATATTGCCTAGTATGGAAAAATAATAATAAAAATGCTTTCTTTCTTACTTTATATTGAAATTGACCTTTTTTTTTCAAAGTTTGGATTGTCATTTAGAAATGTTAAATAGGTTTAATTGCTGAAAAGTTTTCGTATTTCACCAGACAAGTGTCTGCTCATTCCAATCTTCTCTGTTTCCTTTTTTTTTCTAAATTCCTACTTTTTTTTATCATCAAATATGCCCCAATCCCATTTATTTTTTTTCCAAGCTAACATTATTAAGGAACCTAGTCATTGGTTTTCTGCAAATTGAAATAAAGTCCATTTTTTACTCCTTGGCAACACATGATTATCTCTGTAATGAGCACTAATGAATTACCCAGATATGATTTACTTTAATAGAAACCACATTGCCTTTCTCCCCAAAGCTTACTCTAGTGTTCAATGATTCTACTTTAGATTTTAAGGTTTGCTGATGAGTGTGAAGTGAGAGTTTCAGTGTTTCTTCTCTGAAATTCTCATTTTAGGTGAAAATTCATTCACTAGTTTCTTTGGCTTTTTTTTGATATGCTTTTAAACTCACAAAATGCTTACATTTCAGAAATATATAAAAATGTATTTTTGTCACTATTTAATGCATGTATCTGGAGGAGGTTTTGGGTGGTGAGATTAAACTTTTAAATGATGATAAATTGTTTTTTTCTTACAGGACTTAATTGTGATGGGAGCTCCAGGAACGTCCTATTGGACTGGCTCTGTTTTCGTCCACAATACAACTACAAATAAATACAAGGCTTTTTTAGACAAAAACAACCAAGTGAAATTTGGAAGTTATTTAGGTACTATAAAAATTGACAAACTCAAATTATCTCTGCCTTACAGATACTAGTAATTATAAATAAGGGAAATTGTATCTTCAAAAGATCAAAATGGCCAGTAGTAATTAAAAACCTATTTCATAAATTGCCTCTTTAAGGATATACTCTATGAAATTTCAGTTAACTTAATATTTTACATATGTAACTGTTATCATCACTATATAATTCTTAGATTGGAACTCCTAGTTTAGTTTACTCATTTGCAGTTAAATCACTTGTAAGCTTATATCTTTATGCAGTCAACTTGTTATTATAAAGGTAGCATCTACTGAGTGCCTGTCATCCCCTAGAAACTTTTGTAAGCACTCTACGTAATTAACTCATTTAGTCATGAATGAGTGAGTAAGTATAGTTTCTCCAAGGACCAACTGAAAGTCAATGGAACCGTGGACAGCCTTCTAGACAATGAGTAACATTAAGAATATGGGTCTAAAAACAGCTCATTGACCTTTGCCTCATAAGTTCTTAGAATATTTCCCAGAGCATAACTATCTTTATCTTTCTTATTATTATTTAATATGTCAGGAGTAGGATACTTTACAGTCCATATTTCTACAGAAAGTCAAGATTTTTTTTGTGGCATGAATTCCATTGTTGTAGTAAAAGGAAGTCTTTTCCTGTAGTTTCTTAGAAAATACAGATTTGTTTAAACTATGTGTGCTTCAAATGCGAACAGCCTATTCTCAGAAATAGTAAGAAAAAGCAGGCTCCCCCCCCCCCCCCGCCCTGCATTTCAAACAGAAGGAATTTATTTTAAAATAGAGGGAATTCATTTACAATTCAGCATTTACTTGTTTATGGTTGAAGGGTATTTTGAAACATTATTTTAAAATTGTAACACATAATAAAAGATCACATAATAAAAGAATATTTTACCTTTTGTGTAATCGTACAGTTTCATCACAATAGGAAGGTTTCAAGGCAAGAAAAGTTGAAGTTTAGGAAGGTTTTTTTTTTTTTTTTTTTTACTTAAAGTTCAAAATGTTATATTTTATATACACTAGAATATTTCTGTTGTAATCCTAGAAACTAGCATGTACTCATACTACAGAGACTAACAAACCACATATAAAGGTGCTATCTTCAGTTTCTTAAACTTAAAAATATAAGCCATATTAACACAGAGATTAATAATTGTTTAAAGCATATAACTAATTTTGAGTATTGCTATGCTAAATATTCTTAAAACTCTAAATAGTCTTAAAACTCTGTTTAAATATTCTTAAAACTTTATTGAATTCAGTCTCATTTAATTCTGAATGGATTTATGGTCATGAATTTTACCCCTTGTGGTGATGATTCTCGTACTTCCGTCCGTTTTCTTGCAGGGTACTCAGTTGGAGCCGGTCATTTTCGGAGTTGGCACACTACCGAAGTAGTCGGAGGAGCCCCTCAACATGAACAGATTGGTAAAGTAAGAATTACATTTTTGTGTTTATTTCTTCAAAAAGGTTCATATAGATTGCATAAGAGCATAAGATATTAATGGAGGGGCTTCCTAGGTGGCGCAGTGGTTAAGAATCCACCTGCCAATGCAGGGCACACGGGTTCGATCCCTGCTCCAGGAAGATTCCACGTGCTGTGGAGCAACTAAGCCCGTGCGCCACAAACTACTGAGCCTGCGCTTTAGAGCCCGTGAGCCACAACTGTTGAGCCCACGTGCTGCAACTACTGAAGCCCACATGCCTAGAGCCTGTGCTCCACAACAAGAGAAGCCATGGCAATGAGGAGCCCATGCACCACAACGAAGAGTAGCCCCCACTCACCACAACTAAAGAAAGCCCGCGCACAGCAAAAAAGACCCAACACAGCTGATAAAAGAAAAATAAATAAATAAATAAATTTATAAAAAAAAAAAAAAAGATATTAATGGAGGAACTGCAAAAATTCTAAGCCGTGAAGCTGGAAATGATGAGTAGTGTGCTGCCTTTAGTGGTAAAATTGGTGCAAGTCATATGGCTTTTAGACAAAATTGCACAGAAGCGCTTTCAGGAAGATTGCATAAGTCAAATGAGGCTCTTCTTTCGTATAAGTAATTGTTTCTGAGATAGAATTATCTCAAGATGTCCAAGGAATACATTTATTAACAAGTTAATAGCTGAAGGGAAATGGAGGCAGCTACATTCCTGGTATAATTGTGGTAAGATTAGAAAGAACAAAATGTTATTTATCGTTCTAGTTTTTGTTACATTATTGCGTGAACCTTACTTTGAAAAGTGAGACAAACAACATTTTCTTTTCTTTCTTTTTTTTAATTGGAACATAATTATGTAAATATAATTTACAATGTTGTGTTACTTTCTGCTGTACAACATAGTGAACCAATTACAGGTTATGAAAATTAATATTTGGATTAAATGAAGTGTTTTTAATGTGATAGCAGTGTGACGTTTCCTAATTCTTTTCCCCATTGCAGGCATACATATTCAGCATTGAGGCAAAAGAACTAAATATCTTACATGAAATGAAAGGTAAAAAGGTAATATGTCTCTACTTTTGGTATCACTGAGGGCTTTGGTGAGTAACTCTGCTTTTTTCTCAATGATTGGATCTGGTTTGCCTTGGAGCAGCTTGGGTCTTATTTTGGAGCTTCTGTCTGTGCCGTGGACCTCAATGCAGATGGCTTCTCAGACCTGCTCGTGGGAGCTCCCATGCACAGTACCGTCAGGGAGGAAGGAAGAGTGTTTGTGTACATCAACTCCGGCTCGGTAAGTCTGCTTGCCTGAAAATTGGAAGCCATTTGTGGGATTTTGATCGAAACTGATGCTTTTCTTCTTCCAAAGTTCTGAGGCTATAGATTTTTAGGCTTATTTTACTGATGAAAGTAAACGTTGTGGTATTGTACTGCTGCTTTTAGAGATGAAATGGAATGTGATGATGAATGGGCTACTGTCCCGTTTTGTTATCTCGAAAGTATGAGGCCAATTGTCTGGAGTTTCTCTATGTACAGCTTGTATGTGTTCACTCAAGTAGTTGAAGTTTCGTTCAGTTTTATTATGATACAATTCTAACTTGAAAGAATGATTTTTATATAGCCCTAAAAATGTGGATGTCCTTTGGTTTGATGGTGAATGTCCCTATGTAATTTGGTAATTATAAAACACTACTAGAAGTAGAAGGTAAAGTATGAAATGTTTTTAATTTCTTGATTTGAAGACAATTGGAAATAAGATGTGTTTTGATAAGATGTTCATTTGCACAATTTATATAGATTATATTCCTGATAAGAATGTAAAATTTACATAGTTTATTCCAAAGTAGATATAGTAGTTGTAGAAATAGGTGTTTACCTTGCTTATGGTTGAGTTTTCAATCCTGGTGTTTTGGTTAGAAACTGACCACTTGACAATTCAATTTAAAGAACTCTGCTGGCCTTATCTTGCCAATCTATTCTTCGTGGCATCAAATCAAAAGAAATAATTGATATGGCCTTAATGGGGTTTTCTTGGCCTGTTTCTTTAAGAGCAAGAACAGGTTTGTGAAAAAATTGGTTCATTTCTTAAGTCACGGCATTTTCATTCAGGATTTAACAAAATAAAATATATTTCCAGAAGGCATTTTGTTTAATCAATGGTTTCAGAGTATTTAATAAGTACTTATATTAAGTACCTGACTAAACTCTTTACAATTTGAGAGAGAAAATACTCAGTCTTCAAAGCCAAGAGATTCTTAAAGTTCCAAATATAGAGCAGGAAAGTTATTTACACACTGGGATTTTCTAGACTATTTAAATGTAAATTTAATAGTAAAAGTATATCATCTATGAAGTGATCATTCATATCTCATTAATAGTGAAATCAGGCATTCCTTTTTCTTGTATAGATATTTCACGTTTTCCTATCCATAAATGATCTTCCTTATACTAGCTACGTACTTTTCTTTCTCTTTACAACTGAAGTTTTTGAGAACAGTTTAAACAGTAGCATATATATCTAAAATAAGGCAGTATAGAACTGTTTTTCCCATTGAAATTTTAAGCAATCCCAATATGAAAAACAGATAAAAGGGAAGTGCCTTTGCTTAAAGGGCAAGGGAGGAGTTCTACCCATTAGACTACCCTCTTGTTCACCCCTCACTTCCACACCACTCAAGAGAGGGCACCACTGTTGAATACTGGGGTTAATTTTGTAATTGGTTTCAGCTTTTAAAACCTCTTGCATAAGTTATTCTTCCTTTGTTGCCTTCCAGCTTCCTCTTTCTTAACTCTAAAAAGACACTAACCACTGCCTGACTTTATATTATATATTTTTTGCTTTGGTTTGCTATTGTCTGTCTGTTCTTTTGGAGTGTAGACACTGTGTAGAGAGGAATCATCTGTTTAATTTACTGCTGTTTCCCGGGGCTTGAAAGAGTCCTGGACAAGTAGGTGCTCAGTAATTGTTTTTGAATGAACTCAAGAAAGAATGATACTTGAATGAATCTGGCTTCCCCCTACTTCTGCTAAAATAGCTCTCAGGGGTCCCCAGAGAACTCTTGGTCACCATTCTGTGACTGGAGAATACTTGAAGAATAGTGATCACCACTTCTTGAAACTCTCCCCCTGGAGCTTCAGTGCTATTGGGCTGTCTTAGGTCTGCACCTTCTCATCGTCGCCTCTTCTGCCTTCTGCTCTTCAAATTAGGCATTTCTCTAGGCGCAAAACAAATATAGGAATTTTTTAGTTGGAAAAATAAAAGGCGAAGGACGCTTTGCAAGGGGAAGAACATGTGTGTGCTATGGGGATGATGGATAAACTTGTCTGAGAAGAGGAAAGGATCTATGCTGAATAGTGTAGTTATTTATTTTTTTTAATACAAGGGAAGAGTGACATGATCAGAGTTTGGAAAGAGGTCTGGCAGCTGTTATTGCAACAGCTCCTATGGAACCATTATTGAGTGTCTCGTAAAAACTCATCTTCCAACTTCAGAGACAGCAGTTGACCAATCCGTGCTCCAGTGCTGCTGGAAAAAGATCCCCAAGGCCAGCTTCAGTCACTTCTCAACTCAGAAACCTTCAGTGGCTCTGTCTTATTTTCTAAATTGAGAGTACATTTCTCCCAGCATTCCGAGTCACACCCTGTAAGACTCCAGTCTGACTTTTTTGTCTCATTCATTGCACATACTGTTCATTATAGCCAAATTCTTTGCAATTTGTGTTGTGCTGATTATTTTCTCTGTATATCAAAACTTTGTCCATCCTTCAGTAGCCACTTTGACCACCACCTACTTTTTGAAATCGCTGCTGGCTCTCACAATTAGATATGCTCTCCTTGCTTGTTGACATTGCAAATCAATCTGTACTTCTAAGTTATTTACATGCTTGCGCTATGCCTTCCCTGTAACTGGGGCTTCTTCAGGAAAGGGAGTGTCTTATACACACACTGCCTTGTCCCCTTTCACCCGTTCACTCTTTGCACAGTGCATTGCCTTTACTAGGACCTCACTAAATATTTGCTAAATTGAATTATAAAAATGATTTATTGGATTTTCAAAGCTAGGGATCATGAGTTTGACAATTTTTTTATGTCCTCTGAGCTCTAATCATACTATTATGTGTTGACATACTTGATAAATATTTATTGAATTGAACTGAGATGTGTGTACTAAAGCTCAGACTGTAGTTTGTCCAACCTGTTTGAAGCATTAAGAAAAAAAATCCATATCCAATTACAACAGTAAATCATGTGTAAAGTTGTCAGGGAGTGTTATAATGACACCTTTCTCCCCCTTTCTATCTAGGGAGCAGTAATGAACGAAATGGAAACAGAGCTCATTGGAAGTGACAAGTATGGTGCAAGATTTGGGGAATCTATAGTCAGTCTCGGCGACATTGATAACGATGGCTTTGAAGGTAATTAAAAGTATCTAATTGGTATTGATTTCCACTTTTTAAATGGCACATGGAAGAGAATATAATTGGAGTTTTGTGTTGTTTGCCTTTCTGTAGAAAATGGAGGCAGACTGGTCTGCTAAGTTTTTTCTTCTTTGGTGCTACACCCGATTTCTTCTCCGTTGTCGGCTATTGATTCTTACCACTGTTAACAAAGAGTGGTATTCAACGTACCTCATTTCACTGGTTCTAAGGCACCATTGATTATAAGTTGTTTTATTATAAATCATTATTTTATGTGCCCCTAAAAAAATGGTGCCTCTTAAACTGTGACTCAGTGTTTTTCTATTTTAAGAGGGACCCTGATTTCAGAAATGTGAAAATGTGAAAAAAATGTGTAACATAGACTCACTGGATCATCGTATTTAACTATCAGTGTAGTAAAGACACTGACAAAACCCAGCAGAGGCTGGCTGCAGAGCTGGAGCCTGGCTCTGAAGGCCTCCTGCTGTGCCAGGCGTTCCTTGTTCAGCTGCTCTGTTCTGGGAGGATTTGGGGATCCCAGGAGAGAGTCCTGAGCAGAGGTAAGGGAGCAACTGGCAGACTCAAGGACAGTGGCTATTTACAACCCAATAGGGATGTATTTCAATAATGGAATAGATGGTCTCATCCGAAGTGTGACTGTTGCCTAGATATCAGTCCTGCTGTTGAGGTATCTGTCTCTACCAGTCTTCCCTCTTAAAATTTGCTTTTTTCAGTCTAATTCTAAGTGGTAACTAAGTCTATAAAACTGTGCCTAAAATGATGAATGGGTTTGAAAGGAGAGTGTATGATTCCTAGAGTTCATCAAATAAGTATTTGATACTTTCAGAGCTCAGAATTGTCTTCTTGATATGGTCATTGGCAATTGGTATGTGGTAGAAGTAGGTCAAAAGTTACTTGGATACTAGACATAAGTGGAGTACTGTAAATTCTCACTTTTTTAATATCTTCTTATGCCTAAATACTTCATTCTACTTTAGATGTATAAACTATGTTATTCTACAAAGAGAAAGCTAGTTCGTTATTGAATATATGCGTCCAATGAACCCTCTTGAATGTAAGGTAGTGTAATTTGGTATACAAATATTACCATTTCTGGATTTGTTTTACTACTTTTAAAACAAAAGGAGATAAAAAGTGTGTGTATATATATATATATATATATTTATGGTTATGATTACACATAAAATTTTATGTTAGAATATCTATAAAATGTTATGATGGATGTTACCGTTCACAAGTAATCAGCAATTCTCTGATATTTATTGAGGACTTATTTTTCATCAGTTGTATGATGCCAGGTGTAGAGTATGTGCCATGATGAATGTACCTGCAGGCAATAGTGGCTCTGTTTTTATAGTTTTACCATCAAATGGAATATAAAATAATGAGATGAAAAAACAGACATTAAGTGGTGAATTTAGGCCCAACCTAATAAATATCAATGAAAAAAAATCACGTTTCTGTACTTTGATATTTCATATATGTTATATAAAATAGTAAAAATCTTTCTGTTAAAAACAAAATCATCATTTAGTAATTACTTATTTTATAAAATACTTATTTTCTTTACTTATTTTTTCCACATCCTGTTTTAATGGACAAATCTGAGGAAGAGTATTCACTATTTTGAATGTACTAAAATATTTGTGTATGCACACGAGAAATGACTTTGTGGCATCTAAATGTTAGTGACAAACCTGAATTATTTTTATAATCAGATTGAATTATAAAAGTGTCATGGACAGTAGGCAAGTTCCCTTATCAAAGTTACTCCAGTACTTGGGAAAATCCAAGACAGTTTTCCAGTGACGTGAAGGACAGGCAGAAGGTGTGCTCCCCATGAGACTTCGAAAGGGGGAACTTAGAGGGACGCTTCAGGGCACAATGCAGTATTTGAGTGAGTATGAGAAGCTGGGTTTCATACAGCACTTTGTGTCTTGGAGTCCTCAGTGCTCATCTCCTAAAGGTAATATCTTTATGCATGAAAGACTATTATTCAAATGAATGTTTTCAATATTTCAGCATATTTTGTGCTATTCATAGTTCACAATATATTTCATTTATAGTTCACAACATATTTATATCCAGTGGCCTCATTAATTCTGATTCACTTCAGTGCATGTTTATAATAGCATATATCTTTTTCTAATTTGTTCATTTTTTTCTTCATTTTATTGAGATGTAATTGGCACATAACATTGAATAAGTTTAAGGTATACAACATAATGATTTGATATGATATATTGCAAAATGATCACCACAGTAAGTTTAATTACCATCTATCACCTCACATAGTTACAATTTTTTTCCTTGTGATGAGAACTTTTAAGATCAACTCTCTTAGCAACTCCCAAATATACAATACAGTATTGTTAACTATAGTCACCATGCTATACATCCCCAGGACTTACTGATCTTGTAACTGGAAGCTGATATTTTTTGACCAGCTTTACGCAATTCCCCCATTCTCCATCCTCCATCTCTGACAACCAACAATCTGATCTCTGTTTTTGTGAGTTTTTTTTTTTATTAATTCCATGTAAGTGAGATAGACTACACATTGTTTGTCTGTCTGACTTACTTAGCATAATGCCCTCAAGGCCCATCCACAAGTTGTTGCCAATGACAGGATTTCCTTCTTTTTGATGGCTGAATACCATTTCTGTTTTGCCCATGGCTATGTGTTTTCTACATTTTAGATATTAGCCAAGACCATGCTGATTTGGAAGTAGGCTCAGTGTGTCCTAGCTCTTTGCTGAGGTCTTTAATTCCATTCTACCGTATCTGCCTGGGTGAGCCAGCAGGGCATCTGTGCTTTATTTTTCGCTATGTGATTCCCTATTCTTTCCCCCCATCTTCTAACTTAGTTTACTTTTCTGGGATACGGGTGAAATTTATTTTTCTGGGAAGTGAGTGAAGTTACTTCATGTTCATGGCAGAGTGTGTGGGATTGTGTAGAAAAGAGATGAAAACCCCACCTGTTCTTTTTCCTTCCACCTCCAGTCTTGGAAATCAGACTTAATGTCCTTTTATTATGCACAGCTTTGTGGTGTTTTGCATAGCAGACCTCAGTTATTTTGGCATTCATGACATCATTTTTTATTGTTCTTCAAAAGATAAAAATTGGAGTATATTTCCTGTGTCCTTAGAAAAGCAAAACAAGCCATTTTCTGAGAAAATAACCAATCAATTTGGCAAGAGTCCAGCATAAGCATTTCATCAAAAGTATGAGAAAGTTATAGAATAGGTAGTAGGCAAACCTCTTCAACCAATGTGACCAGACAGATTGACAGCATTTTAGCCATAAAATGGTTTTGGCAAGACCACTTATTTTTGATGTAGGCTTTTTACATTGAGCCTGGTCATCTGACTTTTAGACTGTATGTTTGAATATTTTTTTGAGCAGAACCATAATAAAGTTCCACAGTTGTAAACTATATGCTGTATTATTTTATGTGCTCCTGAAATGCTTATATATTATCAAATCATGTATCAAGCCCTTCTTTCACACAGAAGAGGAACAGGTGTTAGAAGGGGAGAATGTTGGTCATAATTCTGTTGCTCATGACTTTGTAGAACCTGGTGATGGAAGCCAGACTGCAGGGTTTAAATTTCAGCTCTACCACATCCTGGCTCTGCGACCTTGAGGAAGTTACATTCTGTACCTCAGTTTCCTCATCTATAAAAAGTGGGGATCAAAAAGAATTTGATATAGCTGTTGTGAGAGTTACACAGGTTACAGTGGGTTATGTGAGAGTTACAGTGGGTTATGTGAGAATAACGTGAGTCACACATGCAAAGCCTCTAGCACAATGCCTGCATTATAAACAGTATATAAGTACTAGCTGATGTTAAGATTATTATGATCATATTAATGATAATTGTTATGGTTTATACTAACTGAAATGTTCACATGAAAAGTAAAAATAGTTGTCAAATAACTCTGTCTTTATTCTCTATGTTTTGTCCCAGTTGCATTGCATAGGCATGGAAAAACATTTTATTATTAATAACATGTATTCTCCTTATTTCTATAATGATAGGTAGAACCTTAGGATATTACATAATAGATCCAAGTGTTGTCTTAGGAAGTAAGAGTTTGGATCTGTTTGTAAGATAGCCCAAGACTGAATATACTTAAATATCTTCTGCTTGGAATTAATTGATCTGGGCCTTCTTAATTGTTCAGCTGAAAAGGTTCATCTGTATTGTTTCAAGATATTTATCTTCGTATAGATCACTGTGCTAGTATCTGAGAAACAGAATTCTTACGATATCAACTTTATAACCCAACTTGTTATCTTTCTATATATTATCAAAAATCAAGGTATAGAATTCTAGTTACTCAGAAGTAGCCACATGGTTGAAGGATAAACCCACCCCTAATTAAAGACATTGCTAACTGGGCCTGTCTTCAGTGGCTGCAGGACACTTCCTCTCTCGCTCCTTCCCTTTGTCTCCCTCTTTCTCTCCCCTTCCTTCTCTTCCACCCCTTCTTCCCCCTTATGTTGCTGAGTGTATTCAGTGTGCACAGCAATGGCTTCAGCTCTTCCAGATTGTCCGTCCTCCCACATGCCACGCTGCCTCTTGCTCCCCTGCTGTTGCACAGGCTGTGTCTTCTGTCTCAACTTTGCTTTTTCTCACCTGGCTCTGACCTGTCGATACTTTAATCTCACCTTGGGCATCATCTTCTATGAGAAGTCTTCCCTAATTTTCACCACCTTCTCCCCACATGCCATGTTATTATTTTTACCTGCTTTTCTCCCCGTTAGACTGTCAGTTCCTTTTTGTGGTACTGTCCTGTAGTGCTAGCTCCTAGCAAATGTCTGGTAGGCAATAGGTACTCAATAGTTTTCCACTGAATGAATAAATGAATGAGTGTATTTGTACATGAAAATCTAAAGTAGTTTACACAAGTCAAAAGAGGCTAGCTCTCCTTGGTGTGTCTAAGCAAAATAGGTATAAGGTGTGTCTACTATTTAATTTTAGATGAAAATGGAAAAGCTTTTGTATTTTTAAAATTGAACAGCATTTGGCATAGAGTTTATATATCAAAGATGTTTTTATTCTCATTTGAAAAAACAGTAAAATATTACCACTGTGGTTGTTAAAAAGCTTTCAGATCTGATGAATAGTGATAAGTAATGAATATCATGAAAGCAAACTTTCTGTATTTTAGGTTTCTATTAAAGCAATAAGAAAACATTGCATATAAATAAATGGACATACCCAATAGGCATAATATTTGGTAAAAATAATGAAATGCTCTTGCAACTATATAACTGTATTTTTCTCCTGTGTACTAAGTATTTATAGCACTTAAGCAACCATGTTATTCATAGTTTCTATTTTCTCTTGGCTTTCTTATGTGAAAACATATCTTTAACAGATACCTTAATCACATTCATTGAAACAAGAATTAATTTAGAAGGCATTTTGCAGATAAAGTAAAAGCTAGGGCTCAAAATAAGGATTCTTGTGGTTATAGTCTTTATAGATGATAATAACTTATTATGTGCTGCACACTGCTCTAAGCACTTCACATGAGCTACATCCTTCTATGCCGAGGATGAGTTCTCTTATGATCCTGTGCTGAGGTGAGAGAACCGAGATACAGGGAGGTTAAGAAATGGGCCCAGCATAGCACAGCTGGACACAAGGGCAGTGCTGGGCTCAGGCCCTGGCTGTCTGGCTGTAGGATCTGTGTTCTTAATCGTTCTGTTAGCCTGCCTCTACGACCCTAAGACCCTAAGCTGCTTCCACACACAGACTTATCTGTAGAATCCTGTACGTTGTTATGACAATGACAGTATTTTATCATTTTTTTTACTGACCAGTGAGAAAAGTGTTTTTTGATAAGGAGTTTTCTTATGTGATGTTAATTAAAGAGCGTGAAGGTTAGTTCTCAGAGTTGCATTCTTTGCATTAAGAATTTATTTTCTGCCATTTAAATTCTTGAATAGATGTTGCTATTGGAGCTCCACAGGAAGATGACTTGCGAGGTGCTATTTATATTTACAATGGCCGAGCAGATGGGATCTCATCAACCTTCTCACAGGTAGGATAATATTCTTCTATTAATGTTTTCAAAAGAAGCATTGGTAATAAAATCCTTCTTAAAACTTCCAGTGCTAATGTGGACTTATTATTCTCAATTTGCTCTTTCAAATACTGTTTCACCATTTTCTTATAATAACAGTAGATGGCCTTACTTTTAAGGTCATTAATAACTCTTTGAAACCATTTTTTTTCATAATTAAGAGTTCTGGTTCACTTCCATTCTAGTTTGTTTTTAACCAATTAAAGAGTTCTCTCTGCATTTCATCAAATTTGTGTTCTGAGATAATACTCATACTATTTCAAATAAGCCCATTTGGATTTGATTAACTGTGTCGTGCCTTGTGGCTGAAGCCCCAGGTTTGCACAGGGAGAGCAAAGAGTCATATGATACTCTGTGTTCCTGTTAGTGCAGAGCAGTAAGATGGGAGCCCTTTAATAGAGTTCCCTGATCTAACTCTGACTTTACTTTCATATTTTGAAAAATCAGTGCATTTCATTGCATAGAAAAAAACTACGTACACATGCAGCAAAAAGAAGGTTTTCCAAAGATACTCTTATGGAAACATTAGCTATTACTATTACTTTTGATTAGGCAAAAATAGGTAAATGGTTCTCTATGTAACATGAAAGATATACTTGTCTAGTGAATAATACTGATTCTCTTAGAGTGGGCAACCCTGACACTTATAAACTAGTATCTGGACATGAAATTAGACACATGGGTTAGGAAGCACGTGTCTGACTTGAGTTGTCCTTGTCAAATACTAGGAAGTAATCTGGCTAAATGAGGTGGTTATTGTAAACCTAAGTAGTGGGCTCCACTAAGTGATCATAGATGTCTTATTTTCTTAGTATCTGTTTACTCATGTTGTTCAGGGAAATAAACACAGAGCCTGAAAAAAGACTGGGAAAAGAGTGTCAGGACTGTTTTAGGTGATCTTTACTACATAATTTTCCTTTTGCTCACAAAGTAAAGAAAGCAGTTTTCTTCTTGTCACAAAATAGATGTCAGCTTCCCACTTCAAGCTGGAAATTACTCTTTCTCTTAGACACTTGTAATTGACTTAACTACAGTACATTTGTTAATAATGTACCAGGCATGTACCAGGGCTCATTATTTAACTAAATCATTGTTTCTCTGGGATATTTGGTGTTCAAACCCTGTTTCCCATTCAACTTTACTATTTTTCAGAGAATTGAAGGACATCAAATCAGCAAATCATTGAGTATGTTTGGACAGTCTATATCTGGACAAATTGATGCAGATGACAATGGATATGTAGGTGAGTATAGAGTTTACTGTATTTTATAGATTGAAATAAACTCTATTGTGGATGCTGCTTTATTGTGAAGTACACAAAACTGGTAGAGTAAAGTTCTAATTTACTAATGAGATTTTTCCTTCACTTTTAAAGCTCTTTTGAATTCAAGGATGGGTCAGAAATAATCAAGTAATTCCTCAGCTTTACACTGTTTAGTTACTTAACACTTTTTTCCTTGTTACTGAAAAAATTAAAAGTATTCGTGAAAATAAAACATGCAATGATGAAAAGAAAGAGGGTTTTGTTTTTTTTTTGTTTTTTTGGTAATTTGAAAGATTTCTGGGTGAATGTTTATAGTCCAAAAATTGAATTTTGCTTTAGTAAGGCTATCTTTATATCATATGTTTATATTATAATGTTTATGTTTATATCGTATTATAAAGGGATGAATGTCATTGTAAATGAGTAGATTCAGACATGTGAAATGAATCTTAAGATGTAAGCATATCCCTTCTAATTAATTTTCTGTAAATAGTGTTTTGATATAGTCAAAAGGTAATATGTAGTTAAGTATTTATGGCTGAAAGTAATTCTCTTTGACTAATGATGATCATTAATCTGTGTTGTTTTTAATCCTCCAGATATAGCAGTTGGTGCTTTTCGATCTGATTCTGCTGTGTTGCTAAGGTAAGGTTGATACATTTCACTGCTTAATGACAATTGGGCTTAATTGTAAATGATGGGAGGAAGTTTTTAAAATCAGCATGGTGGTGACCTCATGACACTCTTTTTGGTACTCTGACATTTAATTATTGAACTTTAGGACATTTTTCCCACCTTACCTAAGTATATACTTAAATCATCAAAGTCAGTATCTTTAGAAATTTAAATGAAAATTTCTTTTGATTCACACATGGAAATGAATTGAGTATATATACACATACTGTTAAGCAGTTTCATGAAAGTACTTGATCAATGGAAACTGACAAATGTAATTGTCATCTTAAGGAAAAATAATCCTGCAATTAATATTGCTAATTTTATTTCCTCCTTAGGACGAGACCTGTAGTGATTGTCGAAGCTTCTTTAAACCATCCTGAGTCAGTAAATAGAACAAATTTTAACTGTATTGAAAATGGACTGCCTTCTGTGTGCATGAATCTAACACTTTGTTTCTCATATAAAGGCAAAGAGGTTCCAGGTTATATCGGTAAGGGTGCCCTTACAGAATCAATGCCTGATAGAATGTGCGCTTCCTTCACAAATCTTTTGGTCTTCTTTCCAGCTTTTTTTGTATTTCACCATGGAGGGGTTTTTAGGGCAGGAGAGAGCAGCCGCCTGATAAGCTTTCCTCTTCATCTTCCAGATTCTCTCTGTGTTCTAACCAATGAGTTGGACACAGTAAGGCTTTAGTTGTTTAGAGATTATGGGAAGAAGTGAAGCAAGAGTATCACTTTCTGTCTTATTTAAGGTGAACTAACTGAGCTTGATTTGTACAATGTGTTCAGAGTAAAAAGAGCATCACCACAGCTCCGCCTCTGTTTTACTAGGCTCACTGAACTCTTGAGCTGGCTTCAGTTGGAGCCCTGGGAGGAGGAAGATTCTTTTCTTCATATTCTATCCTCTTTGAGTAGTTGAAGAATCTTACCTTGAGTCCAGATCCTGATGCCAATTTCCATAAATAACACACATCTCTTAAGGATTTACCATGACTGTCAGCTCCCAAGAGCCATGCCCATTTGCCTGTACATAGGCAACTCTCAATTATCTGCTCTGGAGAAAGTAGCTTTGATATGGCTTATCGGACATTGTGGTTAATCTCAAATCATATATATGTGACTTCATAAGCATTACAATTTTTTCTAGCAGGTTACTGTTCCTAATTATGTTAAATTCAACTAATATTAGAATAACTACTAATGAAACTAGCCCATGGTAGGAGAGAAGCATAACGGAGTTTACCATTTGGACATTAATAATCCGTAAATATCCTGAGCCCCACAAGACCTATCCAGAGTTGTGTGTTCCTGTGACCCTGCAGGTTGTCATCTAAACATCATGAAGGGTAGCAAATACTTATTGAACCAAGCTATAGATATGTAACAGAGGCCTCAGTCCGAATTCACCTGTAATAAGAAGTGCAGAATGAGCCTGGTATTTCTACTTTAGATCAGATTCATTATTTTAAATTTTAATTTTATTGGAGTATAGTTGATTTACAATGTTGTGTTAGTTTCATGTGTACAGCAAAGTGATTCAGTTATACATATACACGCATTTAGTCTTTCTTAGATTCTTACAGATATAGATCAGATTCATCTTTAATAGCATTCTGCAGAAGTCTTCATTAAAGATGCAGTGATAGGACAGTAGGTAAAACCTTCATCTGGTTATTGAGAGAGCATGACCTTAGTGACACAGGGACACAGACAAGCTAATGGATTATCTGAGAGATACACATTAAATAGAGAGACTATCGCCCTTTATAGAAAATCAGTGTTTGTTGTACTAACCAATTCCATCTGTGACCAAATATTTCTTTAAATGGTTGAAAACAAGTATATGAAAATCATAAATAAGCATAGCATTGTTACAAATGCACACTTTATAGTTGTAAAATGACTCCTTGGGAGAAATAATTCACATGGTAAATGTATTTAGTAAAACGAGGACATTTTGCCACTTACTGTGAGTGGATTCTTATTTCCCTTGTTTCATGTACTTCTTGTCTGAGCTCAGAGTAATGAATTTGTAGCTGGCTATTTCAGTTGCTACTCTATCTCTGAGGCATTGAATCTCAGTTGTAATTTTGAAGCCAATTGATTTGGACTTTATTTTCTAAATAAAAGGAAGGTTGAAAGATTTATTTCTTGTTTGTAGGAGTGATGTAGGTTTTATACTTATGTTTCCATAAAGTAAGTAGATAAAATCCTTCCAGAAGAGTAAATTACTCCTAAAGTGTATATGAACACTTGAGGAATTATATAAATTATTTTAAATATCACTTATGAATTATTGCTCCTGTATAATGAATGACATCTCAGCAGACTACTAGGTGTAGCTTGTTTTGCAAAGAACCCTTTTATTTTTCAATTTTTGAAATTGAGGTGTAATTGACACAACATTATATTAGTTTCAGGTGTACAGCACGGTGATTCAATATTTGCATATATTGTGAAATAATCACTGAAATAAGTCTAGCTAACATCCATCATCATACATAGTCGTAAATATTTTTTCTTGTGATTAGAAATTTTAAGATCTACTCTTTTAGCATCTTTCAAGTGTGCAATACAGTATGATTAACTATAGTCACCATGAGGTACATTACATCACATGGCTTATTTATTTTATAACTAGAACTTTGTACCTTTTGATCTGTTTCACCCATCCACCAGCCCTCATCTTTGGCAACCACCACTCTGACAAAGAACCCTTTTAGATTCAAGAAATAACTCTTTCTTTCTTGGTAAGATCAGTCTTGGAATTTTTTTTGGTCATTGTAAATTTTCCTTTATTTTTTGCTTATTGAAGATTTTCTTTAGCAGATGATCATGTACTATGTCAGATTTGAGATAAGTTCTTACCAAATTGCCAGAATATTTATTGAGAGAACGTCTGTCTATATTTGTTTACTTTTGCATAAACCAACACTGGAAGATCAAACCAGAAACCAATAAAAACAAGGAGGAGAAACAATCAGGGTCTAGGGTTGGCCAGGAGATGTCTGAGTTAGCTCTTTATATAGGTTTGACTTTTAAACCATATGTTCACTTTACATTAAAAAAAAAAAAAATCCAAAGAAAACTAGCAACCCCTCAAATTAGAAACAAATGGGAATAAATGAACCCAACCATATATGAAATTAGCTCTGTAACCACACAAGATAAAATTATTCCAGGTGATATTTGGGTGCAGTACTTTCTCAGTCAGATGTTCTATGGACAGAAGGACTCAAAGAAATCTGAGACTTTACTCAAGACTTTTATTATTAGTAACAACTTTGGAATTATAGTTTTGAAATGTTTCTATATGGAAGGATTAAGCAGGTAACTAAAGATGTTAATTTTAAAAATAGAAACCTAGAGAAAAGTTGATAATTTTTTTTTAAATTTATAAAACTAATTTTTGAAATAGGTATTTTAAGTTGTTCCCTCTTTCATATTTCAGGTTAGTTTTTAGGAAGTCATTTAATGAAGAGAACTTAATATATTTCCAGTATTCTATGTAACTTCGACTCATCACTTTAAAAATAACAAAATAAATGCCTTTAGATAATTATGTTAATTGCAATTCTCTCTACATTTTTGCAGTTTTGTTTTATAACATGAGCCTGGATGTGAACCGAAAGGCAGAGTCTCCATCAAGATTTTACTTTTCTTCCAATGGAACTTCTGACGTGATTACAGGAAGCATCAAAGTATTAAGCAGAGTAGCTAAGTGTAAAACACATCAAGCATTTATGCGGGTAATGTCACCTTGTTTTTATTAACAGATACCTAAACTTCAGTATTATCAATACATGTAAATCTTATTGCATTGGTATCTTTTATAAAACATAGTGAAAAGCAAGTGTTATCCCCTCCTGAACTGGCTCATCTATTTATTGTTCTAGAGTCAAAATGTTAGACAATCCTGGATAATTCACACTCTACTTTTTGCTTCCTCTTTATTTCACATTTATCACATTTTACTGCGTCACCGTTTTTAAAGATTTGCCTTTTCCTCTCCACAATTGCTATTGTCCCATCTCTGTTTATACACTTGCCTAAAAATGTAAAATGTCGAGTAGCTCTGCTGAGCCCTGGATCTATTCCTGGTAGATTTTGGAGGGTGGGGGAGGCAGAGAAGTTGCTTTATTTTTCATGTGACTTTAAGAAGCAGAATCCAATGTGATGGCTTTTGGATTGTGCCTTTGTCTCTCCTGCCAGCATTGTTGGCGGTGTCAGTGGGAACTTGCACAGTTTTAGCATGGTGGGGATCATCTGTGGGCCGGGACAACGGCTCTCATGATGGTTTGGGGTATATCCTGCCAAAGCACAGCCGATTTCATATTTCTTTTATTAAAACACTCATTCCCACACTGATCATCACGTTCCTTGCGTTGATCACATTTTATTGTATGAAGCAGTGCCAGGTCTTTTTCATTAGGGAATGGTGTACTTCATCAGAAAATCTATTGTCACAAAAAAAGCCAAACTATTCCCAGGAGCCTTTTCTGGGATTTCAGATAGTAGCCTCAGCTTAGAACTTAATTTTCCCTTAGATGCTTATTCCAAGCAAATGCAAACAAGCATCAGGACTATTAAATGCTAAGAGCAATAATCCCTGTGCTATTTCCTCATTTCCCTTAACAGTTTTTATTGTTGTACTAGAGTTAAGCTATTAGATGGTTGAGAGCTGAAAGTATAGAATGATATTAGTGTAACCATCATTGATATGGTGGGGATTAAACAGGGTTGTTTTTTTTTTTAATTCTGCATCATTGATTTTACTCAGGTTAATCAATTTTAGAGACTAACATTAAGGCCATTTTAAAGGCAATAAAAGGACCAACATTAGACAAACCTATTGTGTTGACAAACATATTGTGTTGAATTTGTGTAAATGGCAGCAAATAGATCTGATTTCTTTAGTCCTGTTTCTTGGCATTGTTCCTGTGACTAAGGGTTCATCAAAATTGTGCACTTTCTTTAGAATAAATTTGTACAAAGAAATGACAGTTTAGCAGAGGTTTCTGTGTTAGTTGCATGTATGCTTGTTGTGTTACCATGGTAGCGACAACAGCAGGTTACAGCCATGACTTTGGGCCATACTGTCGATGTCAAAAAAAATCACTTAGCTCTAGGATTGGTACATAGTGGGACTGTTTTTGAAAAAGTGCTTGTTTCTTCTAATATTGTTTTTTCTTCCTAAATTACCTTAAAACTCATACATAGAAAGGCAAAAGGCTACTCCAACACTCTCCCTTGCAGCAAGTCCAAAAGTAGGTGTAAAAACCACAGAAGCAGCTGCCCTAACCTTCAGTTTTGTCAAGGACCTCTAGCTGTTATTCAGGAGGAGATGAAAATATAATGAGTACATTTCCCACCCCTACCAGCATGGTACCCGAGGCATTCGGAAACATTAACTGGATTATTCCTTTGTTTTGTAGAACGTGTACAGTGTGAGGAGTGTTACTGTACATATGCATTCTACCTCAGCATCCCTTACAGTGAAGTAAGGCAACACTTGTTCATTATGTGCTCAGGCCTACAGCCACCACCTGTCAGAGGACTCCCTGTCTGCTGGTTGGACATGCTTTCTTTGTATAGTTCCTGTTGGCTGTACCAATTAAGCTCCACTTCTCCTTACAGTCAATAGATATTGAGTACCCACATAGTGTCAGGTTCTGTGTGAGATTTTTATATAGGTCAGTGACTGAAACATAAAAAGATTACTACCCTCATAGTGCTTATAGTCTAGTGTAGTGAGGTAAACAGTAGCACAAAATGTAACACTACCTAATAGTTAACAAATTGTAACACAATAGCACCATAGTAACAAAAGGTAAATTTTATAGTATTTTAGAGGGTGATATAGGTGATGGAAAAAGGAAAGAAGAGCAGAGCACAGGAGATGATAGAGTGCTGGAGAAGGAGTGAAAGGTGCAATTTTAAATAGGGTGGTCAGAGTGGGCCTCATTCAGAAGGTGACAGCTGAGCAAAGACTTGAAGGAAGTGGAGAAGTTACCATGTAGATGTCTGGGGCAGTGGGCCCCAACTTTAGCGTGCAGTAGCATTACCTGGGGGGCTTGTTAAAACACAAATTGCCGGGCCCCACCTAGAGTTCTTGATTCAGTAGGTCTTCAGTGAGGCCTGAGAATCTGCTTTTCTAACAAAGTTCCCCGGTGTTGCTGATGCTGCTAGCTTGAGAGCTGTGCTTTGAGAACCCCTGATCCAGGAGGAGAACATTACCGAAAGAAGAGCTAGGTAAAAAAAAAAAAAATCAAGAAAAGAATGTGCCTGGTTCTCTTAGAAAACCATCGGGAGGCAAGGATGGCTGGAAAAGTGAGCAAGGTGGAGAGTAGTAGAGAAAGAGCCAGATCACATAAGACCCTGTGACTTTTTCTCCAAGTAAAATGGGAATCTGTTGTAGAGTCTGGGGCAGAGAATTGACATGCTCTGACTGAGTAAAAGAAAAGGAATACTGTAACTGCTATGTTGAGACTAGACAGTAGGTGGCCACAGGTTGACACAGGGAGAGGAGGATACTGCAGTAAGCCAGGTGAGAGATGATGGCTCCAGCAAAGGTGGTGGCAGTGGATATGGTGAGAAGTAGTAGAAGATAGATCCTACACAATTTACTGACAGATTGGATGTCTAGCATTTGAGAAAGAAAGGCTCCAAGATGACTCCAAGGTCATTAGCCCAAGCAACTAGATGAATACAGTTTTCATCAATAGGGCAAGGGAAGCAAGTTTTGAGTGTAAAATGTTGGAGTTCAGTTGCGGACCTGCTGAGCTGGAGAGACCTATTTTACTTTTAAGTGTAAATAGAAGTTAATCATTTGTATTGTATATACTCATCTGGAGTTGGAGAGAGACGTGGAACTGGAAATATAACAATGCATCTTTGGCGTATGAATGGGTTTGAATGCCATACGAGGTGGCTGAGATCATCACAGGAGGAGAAAAGAGCTAAGGTCTGCACTCTGGGCACTGCAACATGAAGAGGTTAGAGAGAAGAGAAGGCTTACAAAGGAGATGAGAAGAACCAATCATTAAGGAAGAAAAACAAGAGCTTGTGGCATCCTGGACGTGAAGTAAATAAAGCAGGGCAAGGAGAAGGGCATGACAATGTTTTCAGTGCTTCTGCTTAGTTGAATAAGGTGAGGGCTTAAGAACTCACTATTGGGTTTAGTGATGTAGATGCTATTGGTGATCATGAAAACAGCATTTCAGAGGAATAGTAGGGGAAAGGAGGAGAGGGGTCGGAGACAGAGTGTAGTTTATTCTTTCACAAATTTTTGCTCCAGGGGAGACCAAAGAAAAGGGGTTGGGAGTCAGTAGCTGACAAGAGAAGTGGAGATACTTTTTTTTTTCTTTTAAGCTAGGAAGAATAGTTTTTATGCTGGTGACTGTGTTCCAGCTGAGTGAATGATATAGATGAGAGGAAAGAATAGTTCGAGCAAAGAAGGCGAAAGGGGTGGGATTAATTGTATAAAGGACAGGATTGATTCCAGATAGGCACATGCATAGTTCATTTGTTTATGTGCTTGCAGATGCTGGGCAGATGTGGTTGAGAGGACTGGAAGTTCTCTTCTGATTGCTTTAACAGTCTCAGTGAAGTAAGAATCAAAGTCATGTTAGCCTCAGTTGGAATGGGAGAAGTGGTGTTTAGAGTTTGGGAAGATGTGAAATAGTCTTCTTGGAGAGTGGGAGAGTGAGAAAGTACAATATGGTCCTGAGATGGCAGTCGGCTCTAACCTGCATCAGAAAGTGAAAGGAGTCAGTGTGGTTGTGTCTTTTTCCAGTCACGTGCAACCTTATAGGTGAGAGTAAATGAAGAATTACAATCAACCATGGTTGTGGTTTGTCAATAGAGTGAAGCAAAGAAGGAATGAATGAGAGAGTTGAGGAGTATGCAAGGGAATGGTTATATTGTTGGCCATGAAGATTAAGCAGGGTAAGGAGAGGAAAGAGGACATCAAGAGGGTGAGTGAAGGACAGGGGAAAAAGTTGAACTGGAGCTCCCAGTGGTGGGAGCAGCAAATTGTTGGACTTGAGTATCAAAGAGAATGAGCCAGAAAGATTTCGTCAGTATTACATGTAAGAGCCATTGGTGACCCGAAGGCGAGGAAAAGATTGAATTTTGTTTTCATTCTTGATCACAATCCCTTGATGATATCACTTAAATGAAAGTCTCTGAACCTACTTTTATTTTAAAAACCTATCACAGTCTTTGATAGTAGAGAATTTGGCTATTTTAGAAAATCCAGATCTCATAAAATTTGACTTTTGTTAAGTTCTCTTTTAATCACACATCTTCTAGTTTCATGTATTGGATCTTCTTGGAATATAGGAGACATTGTTAACAATCTAATAAGTATCACATCACTAACATATTCATTTACTGGTATGTTATTTTTCTGAGACTATATGATAAGCGCATTAGTTTTCTCAAGTCTACTTCATCTACTCATAAGTAAAACAGGTATTACAAATAAGATTGTTTTATATGAATGGTTAAAATGTGTTCCTCAGAAAATAGGAAGGCAGAAGTTATTTTTTCCCTTGTAGAACTCCATTCTTTTAGTTGTTTATGATTATGCCAAGCTTTAATTTTTGCTATTAGAGCCATAAAATTATTAGATGTTACAAAAGAAGAATCTAGAATTTAGAATTGGGAGTTAATAAAAAGTTTCTGTGGTAGAAGGGAAATGGTTAATTTCCTTCACTGTAATGGTAGGCCTTACAGTGTTTTATCTATTGAAATTCTATTCTGTTAGACATCTCTTCTTCCCTTTATGAAAATGTTTCCCTATCCATATAAGCATATGAAAATGAATCTTTGCCTTTGTTATCTTCAGAGGTACAACTTGATTAGGTCTTAGAGATTTCTTAGGACAAGATTTTAGGACAAGGGATCATTTTGAGGCTGTTTTGATTTAGAGAAACCCAATCAATAATAGGCAACAGTGTTTAGAAATATTGGAGGAGCCATGGTAGTGAGACTTACCTTAAGGTTTGTAGAGATCATATTTCTTGATTGATCTTGATGGAATCTCTGCGTTAAAATATTCATTGATACTTGAGACGTGAACAAACATTCCCTTCCTGCCTATAGCATTTCCAATAAAATCTAGAAATATTTAGCTTAGTCATTGGACGAGGAATGCTTGTCTCTTTTGGTATCCTGAGATCCAGTGAGTTCAGTGGCCTTAGTATGTTGTATAATAATCATGAAATCAACCTGCCTACATATTTAGTAGATTGGTTTATTCTTCCATTCCTTTGGTTTCTCCAAATTCTGGATTTTGTATTTCTGAAATAAAGGAATTTTATTTTGTTATGTAAGTCCTTAGGTGACATAAAACCCATCTTTTTCTGTAATAACTGAATGTGTATTCAGTTAGTAAATATATTTAGTTGTATCTTATCTGCTTATATTTTTAAGCTATACAAACACATAGTTTAATGAAGTGCCACTTGCTCCAGAGTAGTTATATTTTAACCACAGCGCACTATGGGTTGATCCGTGTATGCATACTTTTCTGCTGAAAATCAAACTGCAGACAAACTATATAACTATACTGATAGAAGTAGATTGATTATTCCAGCATTATAGGAGTCCTTTGTTAGATTGCAGGGTCTTTGAAGACAGCATATTATCTTTTCCACGTTTGTACTCTTCTTAGAGCTAGCACAACTCATTGCATAAGCCCCCCAACCAATCAATATTTAATAAATGTATAGATGATGTGTTCTCAGTGCTTTTTAAAGAGTTCTGTGAGGGAAAATCTGATAATGTTCTGTTGGTGTAATGGTTAGGGCACCTGTCCTGGGGGTGTTGTCTTTTCTCAGGAAGTTAGTCCCAGACGTTTGACAATTCACCCTCTGAAACATACATACTAGATAAACTGGTTATAATTACATGTGCCCTTGCTGGCTCGGATTCCAGTATATGCCTCAGGCTTACCTTATCCCACCCAGACCCATTCCCCACACTGGCACCAGAGGGGCATTTCAAAAACACAAATCTGATCACATTCCTTGCTTAAAATTCTTCTATGTAAGAATTTTCCCATGGTCTTTCAAGTGTCGATTAGGGGCCCCCTCTTCTGTACTGGTGTCTGCATGTATCAGAGTGCTCATCCCCCCACCATACGTGTGAATTCATGGGTTATAAATGTGACGCAGGCACCGACTTTGAGGTTTGTATCCCTAGGTCCTGCCTTCTACAGAGTAGACCCATGAATAGATATCTTCACATGTTTGTTGATACTTCAACATCATTTTTCATTCAGCAATATTTTATAAATATTTCTGGCTTCACCCTTTAAATAAATTCCTTTGCTACATAAACACAATAGGAGGATATGGGCCTACAGCTCAGTTCTCAAGTTGGCCATAATATATATTTCTGTGAAAGTCAGACAAGAAGGCAGGCTTTGTGTAATTTCAAGCATGTGCTAATTTGCATGCTTGTGGGTGCCCTATTTTATGTAATTGTCCATAAAAATGTGGCATGGAATCTTCATTATTTTTAATATAAATAGCACATGCCCATCCAAATTAAAAATTTTAAGCAAATCTACTTTTTCTCTCCTATATATTAATTAGTCACTTTAAGACATTTTTGATATTATAGCTTTTGCCCTTAGGTGGAGCTGTTAAAGTTAAGTAGGTGTGAATATCTGTCAAGTACAGTTTTTACAAGAGCACACGTACACTTTATATATTGTGAGAAAGGCATAATTAATAGCTAATTAGGATAATGAAAGTAATATACACCAGATGTAGAGAAGACCTTGTGGAAAATTAGTATGAATTAGATAACATGTGATGTGGTCAAAGCAAGCTTGTTGAGAAGAATTAAAACAGTGGACATGTGGAGGGACAATCAGTGGCTGTCTAGCTCCTACACCTAGGGAATAATTTAATCAAGTTTGCTATTGTAATACTCAGGGCTTCAAGCTGTTCCATTTTCACAAGTTGATAACTTGGGATTTGGACCTTGACTGCAGCATTCCTATATGGTCAAGGTTTCGGGTTGAGATGATCACTTACCAAGTAATCTAATAAAAACATTTCCATGTGTGAGAATGGAAAAGCCATGAGAGATCTTGAGTACTCGGAGTCATGCCACACATCTTCCAGGTACCACTTAATTAATACAAGTCTAATACTTGTATTAGTAGAAAGTGTAGCTCATTTTCTATTTAGTGTTCATTGGTTGGCAATAGATTTTCTTTTTTCTTCTTCCTTCCAAAAAGTCACCAGAATTTATTATAAGAAACTGAAATTCTGTAAATCCTTGGTTGGCTTATATAGCTACATTTTGAAGTAATGTACATATAATAACTATAAAATAATAATACCTATAAATAATGATAACTATAAAATATAATGTACATATACAAACTATACATATAAACTATAATGTTTAACATCTATTGAGACCTTAATATGTACAAGGCATTGTACTGTTTTAGATATTGTTTTATGCCATTGAATCCTCACAACAATAAGGTGTAGGTGTCATAATCATCATTTTCATTATTACGAACCATTTTCAGATGAGTTAATTATTACAGAGACAGATTATGTAATTTGTCCAAGGTTACATAGATAACAAGTGAAGGACCTGAGGTCTGAACCCCAGTACTCTACCTTCAGACCACTTGCATATATATATATATATATATATATATATATATATATATATATAACATAAGTGATGAGAAGATACAATTACATCCTTTTTTATAATTACATAAAAGACATAGAATAGCTATAGTCTTTTATGTGATATGTCATCTTTATTTTTTTTTAAAGATTTATTTATTTATTTGTGGCTGTGTTGGGTCTTTGTTGCTGCATGCAGGCTTTCTCCAGTTCTGGTGAGCCGGGGCTACTCTTCGTTGCAGTGTGCAAGCTTCTCACTGCAGTGGCTTCTCTTGTTGTCCACAACACAGACTCTAGGCACATGGGTTTCAGTAGTTGCAGCACGTGGGCTCAGTAGTCATGGTGCATGGGCCCTAGAGCTCAGGGTCAGTAGTTGTGGCACACGGGCTTAGTTGCTCCATGGCATGTGGGATCTTCCTGGACCAGGAATCGAACCCGTGTCCCCTGAATTGGCAGGCGGATTCTTAACCACTGTGCCAGCAGGGAAGTCGTGTTATCTTTATTAACTTCATTGATTTTTATCAAAAGTTACTATAGATGGAAGTAGCATGGCAAAAATCTGTATGATACGGTTTTTTTTTTTTTCCTATTCATTAGAGATTATTAACCTATGAGCTTTGGAAATCTGCTTTTAGGCAGAAATGTTTAAGCCACATTCCAACTCTGAATTGTCTCTAGATTACATTATTCAATAGCAAGTCTGTCAATTACAGTGTCATGGATCTACTAAGGAACTCACTAAGCATAAATATAAGCCTCATAAATATAAAACTCAATTATGGTTAAGATTAATATGTCTAGTCCCAATGAAAACACTTGAGATTCTTTAATGGTCAAGAGGGACTCTGATGAATCTGCTTTTTAAAATGAGAACTGTAGATTGAAATGGGCATATGAAAAGTAGAGTCAAGCCAAGCTTTACATTTAAGTTGTTAGTGTGAAAAACAAAGTACGTGACCAATTATTTGCATGTCTTCTGAGTATAGTAACAATTCTAATACCAAAAAAAAAAAAGAAAACTGCATAGTTCCTGCGTAGGTGGACTCTACCTGCTGACTGTGAGCGTCCCTCTCAAATCCTGAGATTATATCTGCTTTTAATTGTTGTTATGGATAAGTTGCTTGTTCTATAGATTTGCCATCAACATGTCTTATTTCATGCAGTTTAAATTGTTAACTGCATTCTGTTATAAATCCTCATGAATTACTTTATAGTGGAATCTTATTTGCCCATCCTCTTAGGGAGAAAAATAAATTCCTGCTTTGTTCAGTATATTTTGAAAATTTCGTATCTGTGTAAACAGGACTGCTCAGAGGAGTGCTTTCTAAGAGATGCCATGTTTTTTATCTTACCTAATATCTGTATTTTTTTTTTTCCATAGACTTGGGATTCTGGAACACCTGTACTATTTAGGGAAGCGTTTCCTTAATTGAATGCCAAATGCTTTCAAAGTCCTTTTCTTGTCAGTTATTTTAGTGTTTGTGCATGTGTATGGTAGCAAACAGTTTTGATAGTAATGTAGTGTATTCCCATTTAATGAAGGGCCTATTGAATAATCAAATGAAAAGATGATATAAATTATAAATTCATGGGAACATGTGTTTAAAGAGAGAAAAATAATGCCTGCATGTGGAAAGATTAAAATATATGAATTGATAATCAATGTAATGAACTCGAGTTGTTTCTTTGGGGACAGAAGACAAATTTTAAAAATCTAATCACTCAAAGACTTTTTGACTACATATAATTAAGATTAAGAATGATAAATGCTGTGTAAAAATTAGTAAGACATTAAACTTAAAAGCATGTCATACAGAGCAGATTGGATTCCAAATGGGTTACAGTTCCTATGTCATTGATAAACAAATCCAAGAACTCTTTTTTGGTAAAGTGTAAAAGCACAATAAATGTAGGAAAACTGTAACAACTGAGAAGAAAATTGTATGTATGGAAAATAGCATGGAAGAAAATATGCTGAAAAGTGGACCTCTGTAGTTATTATTGGATAGTTATGGTTTTTCATTTTTAATACCTTTTGTCTTTTTCCTAATAAATGTGAATGCTTTTATAATGTGTGAAAATACACAATTCAGTTTTTTAACAGTTTAGCGTGAAAGGGTTTTCTTTGACTTCCATATGTTGTGTTTGAACTTATGTAGGGAAGGAGGGGCTTTATATACTTTTTATGTACATGCTTATTTTTGTTATTAATTCATATGGTTTTCAATTTCTGTAGAAAGATGTACGGGACATCCTCACCCCAATTCAGATTGAAGCCGCTTATCACCTGGGGCATCATGTCATCAGCAAACGAAGTGCAGAGGAATTCCCACCACTTCAGCCAATTCTTCAGCAGAAGAAAGAAAAAGACATCATTGAAAAAACAGTAGGAATATTTTCCTTTATATGAAACACTATGTGACATATAACTAAAGAATTTTTTTTGAAATATTACATAGTTCTGAGGAAGTAAACTCTCTGAATTCTTTTTAAAATTTTAATGAATTTTTTTATAAAAAAGATTTATGGTATGTCTTGTTTTCCATTTTTTGTTTTTTTATATTCCCTTTAGGATAGTGACCTGAATACTTTTAAATACACATTTAGTCATAGCAGTGGTTTCCCATATACATAAAGTGTTAATTTTCTTTCCTTGATGCCTTGCCAGTGAAGAAAATATATTTCTAGAGAGCGCTCCTAATGGAATTGGGTTGCATTCATGAGTTAGTTATTCAGTGCTGTCATATGTTTTCAGCTTATCTTTCTCATTTTCTGTCTCCTTTTTCATCTTGGCTCCCTCTTACTCACCCTACCCACAGATTTACTCATGTCTTGTTAGTCAGATTTCACTCATTTATAACATGTGTATTTATGTTACATAACAGTTTCTCTTTCTAACTGAACTATATGCTTTTCGGCCACTTCCCAGGATCCAACTGCATTTTGAGATAGATCTTGCATTCTAACCAGTGAACTGCTTTTTAAAAATATATCCCAAAATATATCAGTTTCACTGACTGTATATTTATTCCCAGGAGTCCAGTTGTTCAGACTTCTACTGTCCAACAACACAAAGACAGAGTCAACAGGATGTTTGGGGCCATGGTAAAAGCATTCATTAAAACATTCACTAATGGCACACAGAATACAAAAGATGAAAGGGACATTTAAAGGTCTAGTTCACATCCTGCCCAGACAAAGTTGCCCCTAAGTTGCTTTAAGATATTTGAGCTTACAATCAGCACTGTCTGGTCTACAGTACTAGATCCAATGAAGATAATAACTTAAGAGCAAATGTTCTCTATACCCTTGTATGAAAATATTTATGGAAGTTCGTTTTTTTTCACTCTTCTCTTCAAGTTCAGTTTTCAATATCAGCTACTTTTAAATGTCTTTAATAATGAACATCTCAATATTGTAAGTACATAAGCCCAAACCTTAGCAATTTGTACTTATATTAGAATGAGCTACGTTTTGATTCTTTGAACAATCTGCTTCACAAATAAAAGTAGTAGAAAAAAATTATATTTACTTAATCATCTAGAGAACGATTTACACTTTCCCTCTGCTCCCCCGGTATAGGCAGTTCTCTGGTCTGACGTGCCATTTGATAGCACTCTACCCACTTCGCACTTCATGTGCCTGCCTCCTCTGACTTTCTAGATTTCTTTCATTTGTGCATCTCTCCCTTTTTCACCTTTTCCTCTCAGCTTCCTTTCTTTTTATAGCTCTCTATTTTTCTTTTGTCCAGCTTGTACCTCAGGGCTTCCTATGTACCTTACACGATCTCTAGGTCCTATTAAAATGCTGTTTTTATTCACGCTATCCTCAAAGTAAAATTTCTAAATTTCTACATTTTATTATTTTCAACAAATATAAAATCACTGTTCTACCACTTGTGAAAATTGTGTCATGCTTATGCATAATAAGTGGGATCAAACGGCAGCACCAGAAAATCGAGAGGAACTCAACAAAGATGAACACTTACAGAGGTTACCACCACAGTCTGATTAAACTCCTTTTTATATAACTGTCCTGAAAGAAAGAAATTATTTTTTTCACTTAACAAACTTAGGCTTTAAATTTACCTATTGAAAGAGCTTGTTCCTTTTAGCCCTGGAATTGTCATCTGAATCTATTGACTAATTTTCAAATTGAAGTCTTCAAAAGGTATAAAAGAGTTATCAATTTGCTATATTAATTTTATTTTTCTCATGTATTGTAGATATTTTATCCATTAAAAAATTTGGAAATATACCTACTTATTTGAACTAAGATTAAAAAATACTGTCATCATTTTATTTCCAGATAAACTTTGCAAGATTTTGTGCCCATGAAAACTGTTCCGCCGATTTACAGGTTTCTGCAAAAATTGGATTTTTGAAGTAAGTATAGTTTGCTCTCTCTGTTATTTATCAGGATGGGGAAATTGGTGTGTGCTTGTGGGTTCTAAAGAGTAGAGGACTGAGAACTAATCCTTGGGGGTTAGCAGCATTTAAAGACCTGGAAAAGAACAGCGTTCTGCTGAAAGAGACGAAGTGATCTATACAGCAGTCACGTAAGTGTACACTCAAAGAGTACCACTTTTTGAAAGAATCAGAATGTGTGAGCATCATGGTTTTATCAAGCACGATTTTAATCTTTTATTGATAACTCAGAAGAAATTTCAGGATTTAAATGTGCTTTGGGTTATTGTTGTAATTGTAGCTATTTTTCAGACATTTGTAACTGCCTGTTCATAGAGTTTTGGTGGCAAAATGATCTAACCTTTACTGCATAATGCTTAGTATTTTATCATCCAAAAATTGGTTACATAATTCAGAATAATGTACAAAACAAATTCCTAAATGTATATGTGACACATATGAAAGGAAATAAGCCATCTTGGTCTTCTAAATTCATAGAAGGGAAACAGGAAAAAGAAAATACACGTAACGTGCTTAGAATAGTGTGCACAGTGCAAACTGGATAAACGTTGATTGCTTTATGTGTAGGTTCAACTGAATTTGTATGTATTTATCAAGTGTTATTTATTTAATCATGGGAAGATATAAACAAGTGTGAGGATCAAAGGCAGGGAAAAGAATAAATTGAACAGAGAAATAGTGTACTTAAATCCAGGGGACACTTCATGTCTTACTTGAACTCTCCTCTGACGTATTTGACCGCTGTTCACTTCTTTTTGCATGTCTTTTGCTTTAACTTCCATGATGCCATCCTACTCCCATTCTCCTTTTACTTCTCTAGCCCCTCCTTCTCAGCTGTGTTTGGAGGATCACTGATTTTGGCTCTGTTGGCTCCCTGCATGGCCCTGTCTCACTCTTTCCTCACACTCGCGTATTTTCCCTGGATAATCTTACCCACAACTGTGACCTCACTTGGCCTGCTTCCACTGCTGATGCCCAGATCGGTGTCTCCGAGTTCCACACTCACCCATCCAGTTGGCTATCACACATGCACTCTTGGGTGCCCAGTCACTATCCACCAGTGACACACCATTGGTTAGTTGCCAAAGCCAACAACCTGGAGCTCAACTTAACATTCTTCTCTCTTTCTTATCCCTGACATCAAATAAATTACCAAGTTTTATAATACTACCACCCAGATGTATTTTTTAACCCATCATACTTCTCTATCTCTACTACTATTGCTCTAAACCAGGCATTACCTGGATCACTGAGCTTTACTACTTGCTAGGCTACTGGCCTCTGATTTTGCATTATTCGAATTCCTCTACCAAGGTATTTCCAGAGTGAGCTTTCTAACTTACACTTCTGATAGCAGGACTTCAGTAGCTCATTATAACCTTAAAATCTAAAGTCCTTAGTGCTCTTTCTCAGCAATTCCACAGGACATTTTTCCACTGATTGCAGAACATTTATAGTTGCTTGGCCATGCCATGCTCTCCTGAGCTTCTGTATCTTTCCACTTTCACTTATCTACCTGAATAACCCTTATTATCTTATAAATCTCAACTGTTCCCTAGGTAAAGCTCTACGTCCCCTTTGTCTCCAGCTACATAAACCTAAGTCCTATGGCCTGTGTCCCATTGTACCTGTGCTCAGAATTATTATAGTCTGTCTCCACACTATCCTGTACACTGCTTCAAGGTGTGTTCCTGTCTTTTCGTCTTTGTGTTCCCAGTGTGTCACACAGTGCCTGGAATACTGTAGGTGACAAGTGGATATTTGCTGAGGATGGAACAGGTCCTAAAGGAATCAGCATGTAGTGGGATCAGACTCAGGTGGAAGGGTTAGCCTTAGAAAGAAGTTACAATTCCTCTTATCTTGAGCTAAGAAGCTGTGAATATATGCTGACATGGATTAAAAACTTTTAATGTGGAAGGAAGGGAAGTATATTCATGGACGGCCAGAATAAAAAGTGAGTTTGTATATGGAGGGCTTTGAGGATGGGTTTGGGACCTTGTGAAGGGACTGGGAAAAGATTCTGAATCGCTGTTATGATAAATGGGATAGGGAGTCAACCAGGAGTGAGTAAAAAGGTTGACAAACAGCATTGAGTGCCCTGCTGGGGTGGGATCACATATGGCAGAGAATAAATTAATTCTTTTCACTTAGGCACTGCCAGGATAGCCTTGAGCATGCACAGTTGAGGGCCAAGAAGCCCTAACCTATTTGATTGATAATTGGACTTTATACTTAAATTATCCAGATTGGCTGCTTAGATAGTCCAAAAACAGCGACCACTAACTACTTCATAATCCAGCATGTAATTGTGGTGCCTTTGTTGACTTATTAGATGAATAATTTATAACCTTCCCATTCACTTATTTATTTTCTTCCTAAAATGCTTATTTCTTCCTGGTGCTTTTGCTGTCATGGGCCTTTGTTAAGAAGAATTTTGTGTGGTAAAGATAATCTAAGCTACAAATAAGTGGTGCTTTCATCTTCTCAAGTCAGACACTTCTGTTTTGTCACCTCGTCATCTTTCATTTCAATCCCTCTGGCCCATGAAAAAAAATGGGATGTTGAAATTTATATGAAAATATTACTAAGACTGCTTATTTCCTGAAGAATGAAAATATATTTTACTGAATTAAGATATTAAATCATTGATTTAATTGAATTATCAGGTTTTTTATTATGTATTTTTCACAATAAGAAATTACATCACCTATTTTGCATTTTTAGTTTGAAGTGATAATGTTTCTTATAGTCAAAATATCAAGTCCATTATGATTTTATATGGCAGACAACAGAAGGTAAGGCAGTATTTCTCAAGGTGTGGTCTTTGAGTCACCTTCATGAGTATCACCTGGGATGCTTGATCGAAATGCAGGTTTCTAAGCCCCCAGCCATTCAAATCAGAATCTATGGGGACCAGGCCGGAAATGTTCATTATTAAGAGGGCTATCAGTGGTTCTTACCAAACTAAAATCTGAGAACTAATGTTGTAGTGGTTTATTTGAAGTCAGACTAACCTGGTTCAAGTCTATCTACCATTGACTAGCTGAATGACCTTTTTAGAGAAGCTTTTCAACCTCTGTAAACTTCCTTCCTCATTGATAAGAAGATAAAATAGTACCTATTCTGTAAGATTTTTTTTTTTTATATACTGAAATTTTATTTCAGTCGCACATGTAAGATTGTTTTAAAAATAAAATGCAGTAATGCAGGCCAGTGCATTGCATAGCACAAAGCCTGGTACACATGAAAATTTGATAAAAGTTATTTTTGATAAATTATAATTGGAATCATTGTAGACCATGATAAAATTTTCATTTCAAAAAAATGAAATATTGCCAATGAATTCTAAATAGTTTCTGCATGTTATTTGTCCAGAGTTTATTGTTTCTTTATCTCCCGAGAATGCTACTGACTGTGCCTAGGTTAGTAGTTTTCAGTTCTATGAGGTTTGAAGTGGCCTGAAGGCCAGGGTAAAGTATAAGCCTCACATCTTTTGCATCCATTAGGAAGGTTACAGGCTATTTCCATTAGGTAAATGATAACTTATTTGAAGAGTTTTCAAATGAAAACTCTTAATTTTTAGGCAAACTGCTTTGCATTTTAATAAAACATACTCTATGAGACAAAAATTTGCCTCTCGCACGTAGGAGTCCTCTCTGCCTTCTCGGTCATGGTAGGCAAATTGCAACCATATGTTCCATGCCTTCTCCCAACTATAATTCCACTGTCACTAATGGTATTTCTGCGTCTCAGAGCAGCAAATCTACTTCAGGTAAATGTATTTACTCTGTCAAGAACATGAGTTTCTGATGATGGCACTAATAGACTGCTGACAGCAAACTAAATAGTGCTGATACACTCCATCTCATGTTTTCATTAAGTGGAGGCTTCCTCCTGAATCTCTAAATTTGCAGGACAGTAAACCACATTCAAAGGGATTTTTTTTTCTTATAAATTTATTTATTTATTATTTTATTGGCTGTGTTGGGTCTTTTTTTGCTGTGCGCGGGCTTTCTTTTTAGTTGCGGTGAGCGGGGGCTACTCTTCGTTGCGGTGCGCGGCCTCCTCATTGCCGTGGCTTCTCTTGTTGCAGAGCACAGGCTCTAGGCACGTGGGCTTCAGTAGTTGTGGCACATGGGCTCAATAGTTGTGGCTCACGGGCTCTAAAGCACAGGCTCAATAGTTATAGCACATGGGCTTAGTTGCTCCACGGCATGTGGGATCTTCCTGGAGCAGGGATTGAACCCGTGTCCCCTGCATTGGCAGGCAGATTCTCAACCACTGTGCCACCTAGGAAGCCCCATTCAAAGGGATTTAACAGTGTGAAATAAAGATGAACAAATATGACTTTATCAAGATTACAAATAGAATAGCAGGTATTAGCTAGCACATATGCAGTTTAAAATTGAGTCTTCCGTAGAGATGACTGATCTAAATGAGTACTTCTCCTCTCTGCCTCTGTCAGGCTTCCAGGGTAAGTGATGGAGGCTTTTCCTGAGCAAAAGTGCTTTCGTATCAGTTAGGAATGCTTTTAACTGTGAGTAAAAGAATACCAGACTAATTAGTAACTTAAAAAACAAAGGCATTTAATTATTTTGCATAATAAGCAGTCTGAAGAAGGTGGTTGTAGATTTAGTGAGAAGCTGCCAAAATCTGGACATTCATGGTTCATGATTACCTTTCCACTTCTCTCAGCTTTGCCCTTGTGGCTGTCGTAGCACCAAAGTTCCCCATAAACAGAAAGTGGCAGGACCAAAATTCTATGTCCTCTTGAGGCTGCCTTTCAAGGAAGGGAAGCATCTGAGCAGACTTCTTATGTTGATTAACCAAACTGGCGCCGCATGCCCCCCCCCCCCGCCCTCCCAGCCCCCCCCCCCCAACTCCCAGCCCCCCCCATCCGCAATCCATCCTGGTTGAAGGATGGAGTCATTGCGATCCTAGTAGATCAATCATAGTTCACTCCCTGAAGCTGAATTTAGGGGCTTAGCTTCTGTAGTATAAAAGGGATACTGCTGACTGCCTGAATAATCCAGGGTTCTGTTAGCAGCTAAGAAGGGAACTCACTGTTGGGTAGACAGTGAGCCGTGTGTAGCGGCACTGTGCTGTTACCCACAAAAGAGTGAGTCTAACAAAACTGTCTGTTTTTAAAATGCAGATAGTAGGAGTGTATGCCTCACTGATGTCACAGAGTTTGGGGAAGAGGAATTGTATACTTCATACACTAATCATTCTAATTACTAGTTCTGTCTTCCCAACCGTGTTCTTCTGCTGGCCTCCTTGGGATTTCAGTGTATTTGTCTTTATTCGGTAAAATCATCTTAAATATCAGATAACTGATATTTCCCAGTAGATGTGAATTTTCCAGTATTTTTTTCCCTGAAGTCAGTAATAAAGAAAAAAGGACAAAATTTTACTTGGGCCTGTAAGGCACTTGCTGCAGGCTAGTTTTTTGTCAAGTAAATGACTCATGTACCTTGACACGGGTACATATCAATTTATGTTATATTTTGTTCTAGCATCTTGATTAAAAACATGTTAGCTATGAAGCAGTCATTCATCTTATCGAGGCAAAATGCATTCATTATATTAAGACTTAGCATTTCTCACAAAAATAGAACAATAGTGTTCATTGAGGAAAAACATAGAGCCTGGTGCTGAAATACATCATTTTTCTATTTTTCCTTTCACTTATTAAGTTATGATTCTGTATGTACATGGTATCTTGATTTGTTTAAATTACGTGGATTCTAGGTTGCTTTGTAAATTTCAAGTCTGCATTATGCATGTTTGAATAAAGAATGAACTACGATTCCTGGGGAAAGCTCTGGTTCAGCCTTGTCGCACTTCCAGATGTGCACCTGGTCCTTTATTATGTCTCACGTATAAAGCTGGTGGGTATCTTTCTGATGGCGCCTTGTTAATGAATCAAGATACAGTGAGATGTACATGTATATATTATACACACACAGAGAGTAAAACTGTAATTATGGCAATGTGGCAAAATAGCTTAAAAGTGGAAAATAGACCAGGAGCCTCGCTGCTGAAATGTGAACACCGTGTTTCTCTTTAATTTGCTGTTGTCTTGGAACCTAGCTGTTTATGCAGTGCTTTCACCTTCTGTTGCTTGTCTAAGTGCCAACTTCTTTCCCAAAGGTGTTCAGTGACTAATGCTTTGGTTACAAGCCAGAATATTTTATAAATGTCTATTTCTAGGCAGCTCTTCTACAAGTCTTAATTAAACTTTAATGTCAAGCTGAAGTTTACTTTTAGAACCTCTTAGCTTCCTTTAGTTGTAACGTAGTTCTAGAGAAGTAGAGGGGATGTGGGAGAGCCGTGCCCTTTAACACAGGGCCATCAAGCAGGTGCGTGCTTGTGTAACACAAAGGTTTACAACACAAGAATAAGTCCCAGCCATCCCCTCAAATGTTGGGAGAAATAGCACACTATCACTGAGTCAGATTCTTCCACCCTGAAATGATAGCCATTGTTTACAAGAGTTACTGCCTTGTTACTTATCATACGTCCTTCCAGAAATATCCAACTTATCAAACCCAGGGATCAGAGCTAGAAATATGGACATTTTCCTCATTCCTTTCTCCTCAAAGTCTTTAGTACCAGACAAGGAATTATGAGGTCTGGGGGATCATTACCTCTAAGGCAGTATCTGGTGCCGTCTGAAATAATGAAGCTTCCGTTATTGTCAGAATAATACAAACTTTAAATGTAGTCAGATGATGTGGAATGCTTGTTTTGAAACTAATTATGCTCCTCAGTCAGATTGCTCAGTGGCAGACCCAGCAAACTTTTTACATGAAGGGACAGATAGTAAATATTTTAGGCTTTGTGGGACAGAGATCTGTCTCAACTGCTCAACTCTGCTGTCATAGTGCAGAAGTGGCCACAGACGAACGAGCATGGCCGTGTTCCAATAAACCTTTATTTAGAAGACCAGGCAGCGGTCCAAATTTGGCCTTCAGGCAGCAGTTTTTGAACCCTACTCTACGGTACGCTTGCTTTTTATATGATAATCTTGTAGGACGTTTTTATTTTTTATTATTTAAATACAATTCCTTACAGCGTATTTCATTTTTTAAATGTAATTTGTTAGTAAAATTTAAGCTGGTTGCCAAAATTAGCCACATTTAGAGGTTTTTTTGTTTGCCTGTTTTTTTTTAGGAATTAGTCCTGGATTTACAAACCATAAGAGTCTGTTCACAGACAGACAGACTGACACAACAGAATTACATATATATGTTTACTGAAAAACTATAAAGGCTCCAAACTGGAATTGCCAAAATACCCAATGATAGTTGAAAGGATAAATAAAATGTGGCATATTTACAAAAAATTAGTATATACACCAATGAGAAGAAACCATTTACAACTCCATGTATCAATATAGATTAAACTTCAAAACAAAATTTTGAGTAAAAAATGTTGGATACTCCAAGATTACATACTCAGTGATTCTGTTCATATGAAATATAAAACTGGGCAAAGCCAGTCTATACTAGTAAAAACAAGATAGTAGGTGGGGGCAGTAATTGGAAGGAGTCGCAAGGGTGCTTCTTTGGTGCTGGCAATATGTTTTTTTAAATTTTTCTTTTAATTGGAGTATTATTTATTTACACTGTTGTGCCAGTTTCTACTGTGCAATAAAGTGACTCAGCTGTATTTATGCATATGTCCCTCTTGAGTCTCCCTCCCACCCTCCCTATCCCACTCCTCTAGGTCTTGATCTGGGTGCTGGTTTCACACATGTATTCAGTTTATAAAAAGTCACTGAGCTCTACACTTAGGTTGTGTGCATTTTTCTATATGTATGTTCTACCTGGATAAGAAAGTTTGAAGTGGAAAAACAATTAAGATAAGAAGGGAAGAACTTTTAGGTATTAAGTGAAATGTCTAATTTCTTAGAAATATATTATTAGGTATAAAAGTGGGGGGAAGTGTTCAAAATTATAATTTTATTTGCACATTCTGAGGTTCATAATAACTTTCTTCTCAAATTCAAACTCAAACAGTATCAATGTTGCCATTAATTTATTGGTCAATTCAATAATTGTATTGCTACTAAAACATTAGGTTGTGTAGGTGGGGTACAGAGCACATGAATGTGGTAGTAGTAGATGTTTAACTTAATGAAACATCTGGAATTTGCATACCATCACAGAACAGATAAGCATGGGTATAATTTCATAGAATGTATAATGAGGTCGTGAACTTTTAACGGTTACTTATCCAATAATTTACTCAATCCTTCAGACTTTTTTGTTAGTGTTACCCAACCCTTTTTAATGTTTGATACACTTACACTCCGCACGTATATTTTAAACACTAACTGTGTTGCTAGCCTCTGAGAAAACAGTGGTGATCATGACCAAGCACCTGTTCTCCAAGAGAACTTATTCTGGTGGTGAGAAAAGGCAGACAGTGTGAATATATTGCATTGGAGGGATGCCCAGTGTGGGAGAGAGTGGGAGAGAGAGAAGCCACTTTTGTCATGGTGGATGCAATGCTGGGTGAAGGGGCTTAGCAATGAGTATCAACTAGAAGAACTTCTGAGAACTCTTAACATTGACACTCAAGCTGAGTCTTGAAGAACAAATACGAGTTAACCAGATACATGAAGAGGGGAGATGTTGAAGGCAGAGGGACGGCTTGAAGTAAGACACAGAATACAGGTGTTTGGACCCGTTTGTAGGTGAGCATGGCTAAAGGGAAGGAATGAGCTGTGCAGGGGAAAGTGAGGCAGGACCAGTCTCCCAGGCTGCATCTGCTGCAATAATCAGAACTCTGTCTTGAAGGCACTGGTGGATAGGAAGCAGGCACGTGAGTTTGCTGTCTGCAGAGTGACCATCCCCTGCCCGCAGTAGTGTGAAAATTGGAAGAGGACTTGACAAATCAATTCAGAGTATAATCCAAATTAACGCTGGTTCAATCCTGAAATTTTCAGTCCTTCTTTGTTTTTAAAAAAATTTTAAATCTTCATTGAGCTCAACCTAAATAATCAGAATAGTAGAAAAGCAAGAAGCAACATGCCTTTGCTACCCCCAGGCGAAAGGGGTTCCCTGCCCTGGTTTCCCAGAGCCCTTCAATCATAACTCTTTTCATGTGTTTCTAATATTTGTGTACATCTGTTTATAAACCTGCCCTTTGTAAGTTCTACAAAGGTGGGAATTTGTTAAACAATTTTTGTATGAGGGAGTAATAGACATAATAATTATATAGGAGCTTTCAATTAAACTCATCCTTCATCTTCAAATAAAGCTTAAAAGCATCAGTGTTGAAACTTGTTTAACTCTGTCCTTAAACACTCTGTCTTAAATCACCTCACAAATAACTCTGTAATGCCTGCAGTGTGTTTAACATTTCCATAAATAGTTTATTCAAACATGAATCTTCAATATAGATGTTGATTAGAACGATACACTGTAAACATTGAAGAAACTTTCTAAATTCTGTTGCTAAGTGAATGTTTACCTTTCTTATTGTTAGGATTATCTTCATCTGCTATTTTGCTTTGGGTCACATTCTTCTCTGGTTGAATTTAATTTTTTTTTAATTTAAATTCTTTGTGATCTAAGAACATTTGTTTTTGAGGAAAGCTTATAGAATCATGACATTCTATAACTGAAGTTCTGAGCTCTTCTCACCATCTCATCAGTAAAGGGAATGGGTTGTCTTGAGACTTCAGAACATTCTAGCTGTGGTACCCTGAATATGTTCTTACACCTCAGATTCCTCGGGATTTCATGTAATGTGCATGAGCCAGATCTTCACTGAATGATAGTTATTATTACAGACAGGGTGACTGAGTCTTTAAAATTCTAAATGACCTCTCCCCAGAAGAACTGGGGCTAGAGCCAGAACTTGAACTCACTTATATGTTTGGATTTGCAGCAGAGTTCTCTCTCCAGTTCACAAGATGGTGAAGCATTTCTGTAATTCTGTTTTTAATTTGGTCTAATTATTTGTAGAGGTGACCAGCCTGCCTTAAGAAATTCTAGTTGAACAGATTTTAGTGGCACCTACTTGCTGGCCATAGCAGTCCTTTCCCATGCCATGCTCACTTCCACCAAAGCATCCTCTGTTTTGGTGGAAATAGTCTAGTCTCCTTTTTTCCCAGTTTCCCCCAGTTCCCCCTTTGGCTTTGGCAGCAGGAAGTTCCATGTCTACTCAAGGATGAAGAAAGAAAAAAAATCTTTCCTTTTAGGAGAGTATTTTGAAATAATGAGAAAAATATGTTAAAATGATAGAAGCACTAAGTTAAACAGAAAAACAGAAGGCAGACTAGTTTAATTCTAACTGAATTAAAAAACAAACTTCTCTTGTGTAATAACTGAATGTATCTGAAACCTGGGAAACTGAGTTCTTTTTAACATGAATTTACATCTACTTGCATGGGGTCATCTCCTATGGTTGTGTTTCCAAATTAATACTTTATGTTCAGGATAAATTAATGAAGAGATGGGATTTTTAGTTCCAAACAAAGACTAAATCATACTTAATTTTTAGGCCACATGAAAATAAAACCTATCTTGCTGTTGGAAGTATGAAGACATTAATGTTGAACGTGTCCTTATTTAATGCCGGAGATGATGCCTATGAGACAACTCTGCACATCAAACTACCCACTGGTCTTTACTTCATCAAGATTTTAGATCTGGTTAGTACTGAAAACTACAAAGGCATGATACTACATGATATTTTACTTAATTTTTAAAGAATGTAAATGGTATAAATCACTTTGTCATTTGAGGTATAAATATTTGGGGTATGAGTCCTAATATTCAGACTTATCACTCGGGCTTTCAGTGAAATTTTTTTCCTCTGTGCCCCTAATCAAAATTGCAAGTTCCTTGGGATCTGACTGAGATCAAGAGAGTCAGCTTCCTGCTTCCAAATGCCACTATGAGACAGAAGCAATTGTCCAGTTATCCTGGATGTCATTTGCTTTTCTCACTGGCACATCCTCATCTGGTGCTGTGATGGTGCTTCTTGTGGTTGGAGTCCCTACATGGGCAATATTGGTCCTTCATGCTGGGCTCCCAGTTACTGCTCTGCATTTTAAGTTCATATACACTGTCTCATTCCCAAAGGACCTCTGAAATTCTAGAACCAGCCTCAAAATCCAAAAGTAGGCAAATTTCTCTTTTCCTGCAAGAGTTTGGAGCATCTGGAGACCCTTTTTTTTTTTTTCTTTTTCCTTTTTACCACTGCGCTTCAGTCATGAGCACTTATATCCATCAGTGAGGTATTAATAATGTTGAATTTGAAAGAGAAAAGTCTCAATCACTTTCTCCTTGGATGCTTCTCTGGCTCTTAGAAAGTTACCCATCTCTTATCCAGAGACCATTTCTTCACACTAAGGGCATTTAGAAAGGCCTTGACCTCTCACAAATATCTACTATGCACTTTCTCTAGAGCTTTGGGAGCCTAATTGCAATGGTAAGAGGGAAAACTCAGATATTTAGGGAAATACACATCTGTGAGATGTATATAAATATATATTTCCCTGAATATTTGAATATATATAATTGTGATTATAGTTATTATAATTAAATACCTTTATCACATTCTTACATCCCAGGGAAATATCGACCTTATGAATTCCTTGCTTCATGATTTTTCAAGGAACTTGAGTTAAATAGGGAACATGGAAATGTGGTTGAAAGCTATAAGTCCAGGAAGTATTCTGTGGAGAATTTATGTGACTATTAGAATAAATCTATACTTGTACACATATTTATGTAGTTTATGTATATTCCTATTGACTTATCCCCAAAGTAAACAGAAAATAGTCTTCCCAGAAAGTGAAGTCTTCAGGGATGATTTTCTTTTCAAAAACCATCCTTAAACATAGGCGACAAACTTCTCGGTTCCCTCCCTACTTAAACCAGTTATTTCATTTTTCCTTTTAGGAGGAGAAACAAATAAACTGTGAAGTAACAGACAGTTCTGGCATAGTGAAACTTGACTGCAGGGTTGGTTATATATATGTAGATCATCTATCAAGGGTAAGCATTTAGCATTTATAGCTTTTGTTTCTGACGTGAATATAAAATATTTTCTGTTTTTTCTATATGCTGCATAACAATTTGGTGTTGTTACTGTTATTTACTAAGAGTAAGTAGCTAAGTGAAGTAAAACCAATTGGGCTTGAGATCTTTGCGACTGTGTTTATATTCTTGGCAATGTTCACTGTTTAGAAAAAGAAGAAGAAGGGGGCACATGTTTATGTCAGGATGGGCATGTGAATGTGTCAATCAGAATTCTGCTCCCCGTCTCACCCTTCCCCAACACTCCCCCCACCCCACCCCAGGTGGTCCTGTCTGCCAGGCATGTTACCTCTGCTATACAAAAAGGTGTTTCTGGCAAGAGGGCTCACTCAAGTTGTTAAAGCATCTCTAATTTTGTCAGCCTGGACCTGCCTGTCTTTACATTCCGAGGAGGCTTTGTCTCTGAACATCACTTGTGGAAATGCTGCTGCTTTAAAATTGCCACAAACGCGACAGCTTCCCCGTAGCTCTCTGAGTGAGGGGTAGCCTATGCTTCTAGAACATCATTTCGTATCTGTATTTCATAGAACATAAACAATAAAATCTTAAAAGCAGATTATAAAAAAAATAGATTATTTTAAAAATGGGCATTCCCTGTCTGTGTTTTTCAGACAGATGTTAGCTTTCTTCTGGATGCCAGCTCACTCAGCAGAGCAGAAGAGGATCTCAACATCACAGTGCATGCTGCCTGGTATATTTCATTATTAAAAGCAAATGTGCTAAAGGAAATGAACCCCTGACTTTTCTGGGGAGAAGGGGGGCAGGTAACCTTAGGGGAACCATGCAGCTGTGTTCCATTGTCTTCAGGAGAAAACTTCTTTTACGTGATCCGTTAAAACAAACAAAAAAACCTTCTAACAGGGTTTTATAGCACAGAAGCAAATAACAGTATGACTAATGAGCGCAAATTTCTGCCAACTCCGACATGACAATTTCTTACTACCGCGTCTACTTTTATCCCTGCTCCTCAAAAAGCATTTTTTAAGCCAACCTCCAAGTACATTAGGTATACATGGGGTGTAATTAGTTCTCTGATGAGGATTTTTGTGCTGACTGGATTCTAAGAGAGTGTTTCCTATCTGCTTCTGTAGTGAAAATGAAGGGGAAACAGGCACTGTGAAGCGTAACAAAGTGACTTTGACGATACCTCTCAAGTATGAAGTCATGTTAACGGTTCATGGGTGAGTAGATACAGAGGCGTCCTGTAAAATTCTGAGCTGATTTTCAATTCTGTCGCTTCGTAAATTACTGGTCCAAAGCATATTTAAAGGTTTTTAAGAAAAGATCATGTACAGTTTCTGCCTCTTAACAGTTACCTTGGTGTTGCAGCCCATTGCTTAGCTGTTATTTTAACCCACTCTGTAGTCATCACTGAGACCACCTCAAACTAACGCCCCGATGGAGAGATTTCTTACTGGGAGAGCCCAATAGGAGTCCAACCATTCAGTGGTACACTGTGCAGGCCAGGGCCCCAGAGTGCCAGCATGTACTTTGTTTGGTCGTGCTCAGTGGCCAGGGCAAGTGTGACGTTCAGAGAAGTGTGAGCTTGGCCGAATCACCCTTGTGCAGACCCCACATCTACCTGCGTGGCAAATGAATTGAGATACAGGAGAGCTGGCTCCCTGGTCCACGCTTTACATCCCATCCGCGAATTACAGAGTTCCTTATCCATAGCCCCAGAGCCACTACTCACTGATTCCTCGCAAATTTAGTGATTGTTTGAATGGACTTACCTCTGACTTAGGAAGGAGATGTGGAGAGAAGGCATTAAAGGAGTATCATGGAAACCTTTCATGATTTTAATGAAAATTATTGAGCTTATTAATCTTTGTTTAAAACCACATTTTTAAAGCAATAGATGAGTTCTTCTAGTTGCTCTAAATATAAATCATCCCTAGTCATTTTTAACCACCCATAAAGGTGGCGTATAGTCATGTAACAATAAAATAGTGTCTGAAATGGATGGAACTGAGTCTCCAGTTTGTGAGATAAAACCAGCAGAGGGAAAAGGAGGCCATTCAAGGCTGAGCAGAGGGGAGCAAAGAGGAGTCGACTGCACGTTTCCTGGCTTTGAACGCTTCTCTTGCTTTGCCTCCTTGATTTTGTTAGAAGTGCATCCTCCTGCTTTTCCATTATCCGCATCTTATTTTGAGCAAGGAATCCTCTGCAACTATGAAGCGGCCTAATCTACAGCATTTGAATATTTCTCATTTCTTTCTTTTGTAAGAGAGTCTCTAATGTGTTACCTCATATTAGCTGCCAAATACGAGCAGAGTCAGGATTTCCCTAGGAAAATATTTCCTAAAGTTGATTATTGACCATGCGTATGTCTCATCTCAGGTAAAAGATTGACAACCTTGTATTCTAACAAAAATTGGCCCTACTTATTGGTGTTCGAGCTGTTCCCCAGACCTGGGGTTCATTACAAATAGGCAGCAGGAATTGGGGGATGGGAAGAATAACTCAAAAATCTATCAGAGGGATTGAAGTATGGGAGGATATTGGAGCCCCACGGAAGAGCTAAGCATTTACCTCATGTTCGTGAAGTTTGCTTGAATCATGTGAGAGCTGAGAGAGGAGGAAGCCAGAAGGAGCCAGGCAGTGTTGGGAAGGCAAGCAAAGGATATTGGTGGGAGGAGAAACTGTCACCCCAGTCAGAGCACGTGGCTTTCTAATTTCATTCCCTTGTCACTAAAATTTTTATCTTTACAAGAAACTGAAAGTATTCCATGGTACCTAGAGGCACCTGTCGTCTGAATTATGGCATACGGAAGAGATGTCTAAAAGATAGGCTATATTTAGACTATAGAGAAAGACTTTATAATATTGATACCTCATCAAGTAAGGCAGTTAAATTAAATCTGAATTCTTTTCTGTCAGGTTTGTAAACCCAACTTCGTTTGTGTATGGACCAATGGAGGAAAATGAGCCCGAAACGTGCATGGCAGAGAAAATGAACTTCACTTTCCACGTAAGAAAAGCTGATTGTGCTGATATTTGTAACACACTGAAAGAATTGTTACTGATGCAGTGCTCCAGAGGACACCATACACGCGTGACGTCCCTCAGCTTCGGGCGACCACAGCTGGCCGAGGGCGGGAAGGGAGCTGCGGCAGGGCTCACGCCCTTGCCTTGCAGGTTCCTGCACCTTCTCTCCCAGTCACCTTGTCCCTGTTACTGAGCCCACTCTCCTCATAGTACAGGTGGGAACAGAGGTAATGCCTGAAATAGGCAGAGTTATGGGAGGACCTGAATCTGCTAAGGATGCATGCGCAAATCAGAATAGGTCACGAAAAGGCATCTTTGGGTGCAAATCAGTGAAATCTCTTCTTGGTCCAAGCTGTATACAAGTTCTAACCTTACCAAGTAAAGGAAGCTTTTACCTCCTCACCTCCATGAAAGGTCCGCTTGGTCCGCCTTTCAGGTCATTGGTAGATGACCTGTGACAGTGATGCATCATTTATTAAATAATCCTTTTAAAAAGTAAAGAGTATTATCATCCAGAAGTATTAACATACTAATATTAAGCTAAAATTCATTAAAAATTTTTTACTGTCAAACTGAAGTTTTTGTTGCAGCATGGATGTTGATAATGTGGAAATAATTGGAGACAGTGTCCACAAGAATATTTTTTGAACCAAAAGCGCTGCTCACAATTCTCAGAGCTGTATGACAACTTACAGAATGTGAGTGAATCTGGATTAGGTACATTATGATATTTTGTAAGGCAGTGCTTTTCAAAATGTGTATGAGAATCACTTGAGATGCTTTTCCAAAATGCAGACTCCCAGGCCACTGCCCCAAACCTGTGGAAGAAGAACCAGCTCAGAATTCTTTTGAGTCTGTACTCAAGTTGTTGTTACACTAGTTGTATACACTAGTGTATACACTAGTATACACTATTGTTGGAAAAATGTAGCTCTCTGCTTTGAAGTCCCTAAAAATGCTCCCATCACAGTCCAGTGGGGGTTTTGTTCTGATAAACAGAAACTGAGTAGGACTCTAGAGGGTGTATTTATTAATTTACACATAATAGTTAACAAGTATTTTCTAGTTAAATTGCAATGGAGTGACTGAACCTGGAGATTCCTTCAGTCTATAGGCTTGGTGAGTTGTCTAAGTATGAAGATGTTCTCGGAAGTCTAAATGTTATGAGGCGAACATGGATAAAGAATATTGTAGGTGAGCTTGGTTATTTGCTGGCATCAGGAAGACCTTGTCTAAAGGTCTGGATGGTGCTGGGTCCCCATTGCTGACACTGCCTTTTGCAACTGTCCTGTGCTTCCAAGGCCTGGCAGTTACCACATGTCCCAAAGGCAGGGATGCTCTCTCTTTATCTACGTCGTATACATTCAGAAGATTATTGCAAGTCTTTGAGTCATGCTAGTTCATTTATATATTGTAGCACATCTTTTTTCTGACTTACTGTATTGGTTTTATAGTGCTCAGCAGGCAATATTTTGGCCCAAATTCCTTCTTCAGCGTTCTGCAATCCCTGGATTTATCAACAATAATGAAATATCTTCCACTTATGCATTCTTATTAAAAAAAACTGCTTTATTTTTTTCTAAAACCCAATAACCCACCCTTTTCTGATTTTCTGAGTGTATCAGCATTATACTTATCCTGAGTTAACAATATTTTTATTCACTTACTGTTAATGATTACTCTCTCAGCACAGACGGACTTTGTGAAAGCAACATAGAATTTAGAATTAGAATGCCTGGGTTTTGGTCCCACTTCTCGTCAGGTTTTAACTTTCATCTTGGGTACAACATGAACACCTCTTAGCACTGTCCTGAGGTGGTGAGTAATAAAATGTCAGCCTACCTCGTGGCATAGTTATAAGGACAACTGATCACAGATTCTTCGATCTAAAATGTGCCATACCAAGGTGCAGTGGACCCTTGAGCAACAGGCTTAAACTGCATGGGTGCACTTACGTGAGGATTTTTTCCAATAGTAAATACTATAGTACTACACAATCCATGGTTGGTTGAACCTGTGAATCCAGAGAAACCACGTATACAGAGAGCCGACCATATGTTATACTCAGAGTTTCAACTGTGCTGAGGGTCAGTGACCCTGACCCCCATGAGTTGAGTTGTTCAGGGGTCAACTGTATATTGTTGATGCTTTTTCCTTCAGACTATTTCTGCAATAAACCATCAGTGTAGACAGTTTGATCTACTTGCCACCAAAAGGAGAGGGCTAGGAATAATGACTGGTTATATTATTAACAGAACGTTTTAAACTGCTGATGATGGATATTCTGTCTCCTTTTGCCATGCAAATGCCAACTGCAAACCTCCACCATTATAAATGTTGTATGCAATCTGTGGGTTCACCTGAAAAGCTCATTGGTATCTGTACTTTTATAAAAAGTCTTGAGTGTTTAAATTTTTTTTCTTCTTATCAGGTTATCAACACCGGCCAAAGCATGGCTCCAAATGTTAGTGTGGAAATAATGATACCAAATTCTTTTATTCCCCAAACTGATAAACTGTTTAACATCTTGGATGTCCAGGTAAAAATGCGTTCCTTCCTTTATTCTAAACAACATTGCTAAAGTGGAGTTTTCTGTTACCTTACTTCAGTCACACAGTCTAAGCTCTGAATGCACCATGCATTTATTGTGTTCACTTTGAATATTATATTAGAACTGTAGGATTACAGGGGAACCTCTACATGTAACTTACACAGTAACAGAACTATGCTCTACCATCTTTGGTGGATTTTCTTTGTGATAGGGACCAGTGGAAGTAATTTAATTGGTGGAATTCTCCACAAAGCTTGAGACCACTGTTGAAAAATCAGTACTTCAGCCTTTTATTAATATTCACATAACTACTTAAGAATCAGTATTCTTGTGTTGGTGATTCTATCAGAGTTGTTTTTACCTTCCCAGTTGCAAGAGGAGCAATCAACAAATAAACCTGCTCAGTAGGTTTGAGATATAATCCTTAAAAATCTTATTTGAGTTCCAGATGTAGATGGTAGGGCATGTTATTAGAACACTTGGTTGTATGTCTAAAGCCAAAGAAATGTTCAATTTCATGCTAATGTTCAAATGTCCATTTTTCATATTGCCCTAATTTCTGTAAGGTTAAGGCCATTTGATCAATTTAGGACCTATATCCAACCCTCTAAATTTTTTCTGGGTTCTTGTTGCATTTTTTGCCACAGAGATTTAATCTCTCCCCAATAAATCTGTCAAAAAAATATTTTCACAACAATTTTAGAAGTACTTGATATATTTCAGAAAAGGTAAAAGTTCAGTTTTAAAACCATGTGGCTGTTGTTCTTTCCAATACTGGGTAAGATTTTTCTTGCTTTCTCTCTTTGTAGACTACTGCTGGAGAATGCCATTTTAAGCATTATCAAAGAGAGTGTGCATTAGAGCAGCAAAAAGGCACAATGGAGACCCTGAAAGATGTATTCAAATTTTTATCAAAGACTGATAAGAGGATACTGGTAAGTTTCACTTTTTCAGGTTGTAGTTTTTGCTTTCCAGCCTACAGAACTGAAACACTTAAAACCATAACCAAGGGGTTTTGAGCTGTCAGGTGAGTATAGGCGAGAAGCCAGTTCAGGTAATGTTCTTGTGTGTGAGGAACAGGCATGATTGGAGAGTTGAGATACACCCAGGGTTAAATACATACTATATACTTTCATTATTTATCCAACAAGTACCCAACTCATGCCAACCAGACATTGTACCAGACTCTTTAGGGGATTAAGATGCTGTCCTCAGCTGAACCGCCTTTGTGGCATGAAATTAATTTTCACTCTTTATTTTAGTGAATATATGGAAAACAAACAAACAAACAAGGAAGCCCTTCAAATGATCCAAGTTTTACAATGAACATAGAATTAGCAAGACTCTCATTAGGTGTCTTACTTTTTCTATCCCAGAAGATTAAGCTCATAAGAATAATGAGAACACGTGATCTAGTTTGAATACTTTGTTTTTGTTACTATAATTTACTAAACATTTTGTGTTTAAAACAAAATAATTTTTTAAGTGCCACTAATGAAAGCATCTCTTTAATTCCATGTTTATAGCAAGATAAATTTTTGCAAATGCCACTAAGGGGAACAGATAGTGAATTCCATATAAAATATTTTAGCCTTCTTTTTTAAAAAATGTTGAAATTTTAACATAGCTCTTTTGTATTCTTTTCAAGTACTGCATGAAAGCTGATCTACAATGTTTAAATTTCTCATGCAATTTTGGGAAAATGGACAGTGGAAAAGAAGCCAGTGTTCACATTCAGTTGGAAGGTCGGCCATCTATTTTAGAAATGGTAAGTGTATGATACAGTGAAACTTTGTGGGTAAGATTTCATACAGAATCTACAAACGCAGCCATCTTATACAGGTAGGATGGTATGTAAGGAGGCATTCAACAAATTAAGAAGATATGAATGAACGTAAAATCTGGAGTGAAACTCTAAAACTGTTTCCAGTTATCACTTCCAAATACATTGTCTAAATGACGTGGCTTTAGTAATTAAACAGATAACCTAGACTGTAAAATAGACTATAATTAAGAGGTTTATTTTATGAAGCATGTCCAACTGTTTATGAACCTTGATCAGATCAGTTAGCTGCTTTAACATTTCACATACATATCCTTAAAGTTATTTCCAATTACTTTATGAGTAAAAACCTACTATTGTATATAATATACATTTACTAATATATATTCACTAAAAATTGACTTCCATAAAATCAAACTAAAACATCAAAACTTATCAACAGTAAAACACAAACATACTTTTAAGAAGATGAACTTTGAAAGGTTGAATTAAAAATTAACTAAATACATGTTGGACTTCTTCCTGAAAAGGAGTATGCATATTTATGAGAAGTACTTTGAGATAAAATTGGTTTTATCTGGAGTTCTGTTTCTCTTTCTCGGTTTCTTTATCTGATCAATATGGGTAATATCTCTTTTTCAGGGTTGTTGCAGATTAGATGACTTTTATAAGGCACTTAGTAATAGTGCATAGACCTCTTTAAGAATTTGACGAAAGAATATATTCTCATCTACCCGAATGAACACACATATGAAAAAAAAAGGTTTAATTTTGAATGCAATTTCAAAGGTCCTCAGCGTCTGTGGAGCCTGGCCACAGCTGCCCAAGCTCTGGATTCTGGGTTATAAAGTCCCTCTGTTAAAGTTCTGAGTTAATCTACTGATTTTGTTTTTGAATGCTATAAATATTTGTACCAGATGTTTTCATTACACTATTTGGTACACTATATTTGATCAGAGCAGAAAGATAACACTATTAAGAAAAGCAAGGCAAAATAAAATTGAGGAAATGTTTATCAAGGAAAGTCTTCTTTGGGAATAAAAATTCAACAGCTAAGGTAACAAATACACTGGTAACTTATCAAATAATATTTAAATATTATAAGTATTTAAATCAAGTTCTCTGCAAAGTAGCCATGTTTAATAAAAGATTTCAACAACATGATGCCATATAAATTAATACCAAGGACATGCCTTTGGAACCAAAGGAAGCACTGCATTGCAGTTAACTACAAATGGTGAAATACTCTGGAGAAGATAAATTGTGGAAACCTTTAGAGTTTCTCATAATCCTTACCTGCTATATGTTTTTGTGAAATAAAACTATGTATCAGGCTACAGTGATTTTTTTTTTTTTTTTATTAAACAGGATGAGACTAAAGCACTGAAGTTTGAAATAAGAGCAACAGCTTTTCCAGAGCCAAATCCAAAAGTTATTGAACTAAACAAGGATGAGAATGTTGCATATGTAAGATTACCTTTTAAAACATTAAGATTGTGGGGAGGGGGAAGTATTGCTAGGGTGTTTGGGTAGCCTAAAATACTTTACTGGGGATTGCCATTTTCCACAACTGGCAGGAAGGAATGACACCACTCTTTCAGGAGGTGATTTTGGTAGTATGGATTGGAGGAAGAACCACAGATACGGCCCATTACACTCCCTGTTTGCATTAAACTTTTACCAATATTTCCTATGGCTGTGTTAGACCAGCAAGAAAATGGGATGGGTTATTCTAAATACTATTGGGGATTGTGGAGGGGCTTCAAAGGAAAGAGAGGCACGTTTTTAAAGTGGTGGTTCTTTATTTTGGTTAATTTATGTAGGTTCTACTCGAAGGACTACATCATCAAAGACCCAAACGCCATTTCACTATAGCGATTATTTTAAGTAGCTTGCTACTTGGACTTATTTTACTTTTATTGATTTCATATGTTATGTGGAAGGTAAGCCTTTAAAAATTACCAATATTAAACCACTCAAAATGCCATTCTTGATTTTCTCACAGCCAACTTGTGACTCCCACATTACTAGATTTCAGCATTTCTTTTAATGTTAACTCTGTAAATTCTTAAGTGGATAGATAGTAGTGATTGCATATTCAGTACCAAAGTCTTTCCAGAAAATTATGCCTTCTTAAAGATAACTTATTTTCAACAAATGTTCAAATATAACACAAGTTTTGAAAGATGTTCTTTCTAAATAAGCATGTGGAAAAGACTGCACATTATATGTTGAATTTCAGTTTTGGAGAGTGTGCGTGTATCACTGAGAAATCCTACGGTAACTAAACAATGCTCTTTAAGCCAATATTTCCCAAACTAATCTTTACTGACTACAATTGGCATTGACTGTTTAGATATGAGTATACTATGTTCATAACTATAGACTAGTGATTATGCAATGCTATTTTCAGGCTGGCTTCTTCAAAAGACAGTACAAATCTATCCTACAAGAAGAAAACAGAAGAGAGAGTTGGAGTTACATTAACAGTAAAAGCGATAAAGATTGAAGACTGCTTTCAAATTGAGAGAATAACAGACTCAGGTTATAGTATACTAAAGAAATTTTAGACATTGTTTACAAGAAACCATGAATTTTTGCTCAGACTTCTGCTGTGTACTTCTTTTAGTCATGACCTTGTGACATATTATGTCTTTAATGCAGTTGAAAAATCCAAGCAATGATTATTCTTTGAGAGAAAATAACTCCAAAGGTAACATTTTAATACATCCAAAGATAATCTTTCAGCTCTTAAATGGATAGAAAAACACTAAAGCATCAGCTTATCCAAGATAAGTAATCCCTGGAAGACTGAAATGAGTGCACCTGAGTTAAAATTATGTTGAGGAAATAAACAACTCGACTGGAGAAGACTTGGACTTGAAGTATCAAAGAAATATTATTTACCATATGTGCTTGCTTCAGTAAAATTAATTCCACCAAATAGGTAATGACTCATTTCTAATAAATCTTTGAGACTTATTTGGAATATGTTCTCTAGACATATTTATTAGCAGAATCTTTCAAAGAGCTGTGGCCAAATTTTCTAATGAATAGAAAAGGAGCATTATCATTTTAAAGCAGATATCTTTAAAGACATTGATTTGTAATGTATTTCCTATGAGCTTTGATCAACAACCATTTATTCAGCAGTCTATAAATATTTTGGCCTGAGGAGAAAACTTCAGACTGAACTTATACACTGGTTTGAGCTTAACGGGATTATTTCTGGATAATTATTGTTTATACAGCTATGGATTTTTTTTCTTTCTGTACATATGTTTTTAAAAGAATATATGTTTATAAAGGTATAAATCCAGTAAGTCCTTCTATAACACAGTTTTATCAAGGGAAAGGTACCAAAGAGTAAATTTTAAAAATCCATCTTTAGTCAAATTTTTTGTTTATAAAAACAATACTTATAATTTATATTCTAAAACAGATCGAATATTGCACTTTAGCTGATATTTGAAATATAAATACACTGATATATGTAAAATATGAAAACTGTACCTCACTAATGATTTTTAAAACTCAAAGCTCTGCAAAGATGATATTGGGGACCAATATTTCATACAAATTAGACACTTTAAAATGTCGACTGTCAAATTCAGCAAATAGACTCTTGTTTGGATGTTATTCCTTTCTCATCAAATGTAAGTATTAAATGTGTTTTCACCAGTAGTATAAGAGCATTCTCTTCTGCATGGAAATAGAGAAACAAATTTAACTGTAAATTGAAAGATATACATGTAGCTTGTATCAGATAAAAATGTGACATCAAAATTTCCATGTTTTAGTGATAAGTGAAGTATTTTAAGGTTTTTAATTGGTGGTATCTTAGATTTTTTTTTATAATGAAGTAGTTTCTTTCTGGATCTAATTTATCTTTAAATGCCTCTTCATTTGCAAATACAATCACTTTTTGTAATATTTATTCATGCATATGAACCAAATGCTGATACCCACAGAATATAATTTCATCTGATTTGACCCTACATCTGTCTTGATATGAAGCTTGGGGCCACATTTTCAAAGCCTGTTACGGGAAGTGATAAGTTAGAGGGCAGTCTTTACCACTATGGAAGAGGATTTCTTCATACGAGGTCCCTGCCAACAGCTGTCGTCCTCAGACTGCTTAATTCTGTAAGTTATCCGTTCACAAATTGGTAGTTGGAGAATGAGAAATGCACAGAAATTTGTGAAGGCATTTGAGCAGCAAGACCCAATAAGCATGAAAGCTCCTGAACTCGGGGTGTACCAACAGAAATTAATTAAATTTTAAAGAATGCTTTGAACAAATGATGTGTTTTTTATTGTTAAAAAAGAAGTAGTTCTTTCAAGAAAATGTCTAGGCTTATTGGTGGAAAATCAAATCCAAATTTAGAACTACTTTCTCAAGGATGATCCCTGAGGAAATTTAAATTTGGTTCTTTTCTTCTAGAAATGATAGCATTTCGGGTAGCACTGAGTACACTGAAGACAATGTGCTATGATTGTCGGATAACATCACTTTCAACTTTCAGAGACTATTCACAAAATTGGTACCATAACTTAAAAGGAAAAAGATGGATTTTTGTTTGTTTGTTTTTGGCAAATAGTCTAGGTATGAGAGAGATTTTGAAAAAAATAGTACTATGTGTGGTTATATCATCTCCTACCTGTGTAATTTTGAAATTTCATCTTGCTGGATTACGTACCTCATCAGGAAATCAGGACATTCTTGCATGAACTCTGTGGTCTGTTGGCACCAAGCTATAGGAAACTTAACATCAGAATTGGTGGGCTCAAATCCAGGAAAAAGAGAATCCAAATTATTTCACTTTGGAATTAATCTAGGTTAAATATTGATATATCATGTTTAAATTTCAAGTATATGAAATGTTTACTTTCCATTCCAATAAACACTTTCCCAAAACCAGAATTTAAATTGTTTTGTATACATTTCATGTCTTATTTTTAAAACGCCTACAAGCTAATTTTTAGTAACATCAAAAATAGCAATTTTAATTTCTTTTAAATAGTTTTTTCCTTACTAAAATATCTGTTTAAAACATGACAATATCCCTTCATATTAAAATTCTACTCTGTACATTCCTCTTATAAACAACTACATGTCACTTTGGAATCATTCATTTCTTCCATGCTTCTTCCATAAAGATTGATAAGTCTTGGGTGTACTCTGTAAAGAATATAATAATATGCATGATTGATTATTTCATCAACCTATTATTCTGTTATTTTTCACACATAACACCTATTGAACATGGTGCATAATACTAAATACAAACCTAATGACAGCCAACACACACATTACTGGCAGAGCTGCCCTCTAGAAAAAATGCAGGGTGTGATAAATCAGCTGCAGGAGTTCCTGTAAAGCCCAGTCAGTTGTGCCTGTAGAAAGCTCGCATCTTGTAGGCTACTCAGGGAGCCCTGCACACTTCTACCCACTGAGTCATAATGCTTACCAACAATGAGTTTGCATGTTCCCAAGCCTGTTTATAACCAGTTGCTCTTGTAAATAAATAGTATGTAAAATTGTTCTTATGTAAAGTATGCTTTGGAAGGATGATAAAAGCAAACTTCTGAACACAAGGTGTTTAGTATGTTGTGAGTAAAAGGAAATTTTAAACCACTGGAGGATTAAATTGTAACCATCTGCTATTCAGATGCCATCACAAGGTTTAAGATCTTAATCCACTTTTAAAAATTCAAAATGGAAACTGTAGACAAACATTATCTGTATAGTTTATGAGGAATGGTAATTCAGACTGCCAGTGCAGCTCATGACCAAAGAAAATGCTTTGGTTCTACATAATAATTGGTGAATAAATATAGTTATACTTTATTAAAACTGTACATGTGTCTTTTTATGTGTCCCTGATATATGAATTTAAAAAATTATCTAGCCAACTGTTTGCTTTGATAATTACAAGAAGACAGCTTCCATTTGTACTATCAGTTTTGTATCTGATAGACATATAAGGTGGTGAAATAATTAGACTTACCTAACATGGACCTCTGATGCAACTTCCATTAAATCACCATCTACATTCCAAGGGAAACTGCTTTCTGAAGCAGTTTCCTGTGGTCCATCTTCTTCTGGATTGTGTCCATTGCTAGTACTCCTTGGGTGAACTTTTACTTCTTCAACAGTGTAAGTCTCAACAAATGGAAAATTGAACTAATAAATAAATAAATAAACAAATAAATAAATAAATACAAATAATCTTGGTACTTGCTTTATTCCTAACTGTAATGCAAATTAGGAAAGTTCACTGTGCTCTTGCTTGCAAGTAAATATCACTGTGCATGCTGACGTTTTGATAGCTTTGAAACTCTAATTAGTTTCAATTTCTCTGGAAGAAGGAGCCCCTTTTCTGAAGCTTTCCTAGCTCATTTAGATCTAGCGGCTGGCAAACTTGGTTTATGATAAATAGTATATGTCTATGAATACAATTATTTTTAGTTAAAGACAATCTTTAACACTGGTCTGTTGTTATAGAGGATTTATATAATCCACTCACTTGCTTACTGTCAACTAGTTTAACTGATATAAAGCAAACTCTAGAATAAGTTTCACATTTGGAATTTAAAAACTAAATTTATGAAGATGAAAAGAGAAAATCCACCCAGTGTGATTTTTACAGGTGTTTGCCTTCCTCATCCTCACTTTAAAGATGGACACAAGTTGCACAATAATTATGGTTGCTTACTGACCACTTCAGAATGGTGCAAACTCAGCTTCATAGTTCAATCTTTTCTGGCCATGCTACCCAAAACAATCTATAGGTTTAATGTAATCCTTACCCAATTACCCATCACATTTATCACAGACCTAGAACAAATAATCTTAAAATTTATATGGCTCCATAAAAGATGCAGGATTGCCAAAGCAATCCTGAGGAAAAAGAACAAAGCAGGAGGCATAGCCCTCCCAGACTTCAGGCAATACTACAAATCTACAATAATCAAAGCAGTGTGGTACTGGCACTAGAACAGACATAGATCAATGGAACAGGATAGAGAGCCCCAAAATAAGCCCACACACCTATGGACAATTTAATCTTTGACAAAGGAGACAAGAATATACAATGGGGAAAAGACAGTCTATTCAGCAAGTGGTGTTGGGGAAGTTGGAGAGCTGCATGTAAATCAGTGAAGTTAGAACACACCCTCACATCATACACAAAAATTCAAAATGGCTTAAAGACAAATATAAAACATGACACCATAAAATTCCTAGAAGAGAATATAGGCAAAACATTCTCTGACCTAAATTGTACCAATGTTTTCTTAGGTCAGTCTCCCAAGGCAATGGAAATAAAAGCAAAAATAAACAAATGAGACCTAATCAAATTTATAAGCTTTTGGAAAGCAAAGGAAACCATAAACGAAATGAAAAGACAACCTACAGACTGGGAGAAAATATTTGCAAATGATGTAACTGACAAGGGCTTAATTTCCAAAATATACAAACAGATTATACAATTTAATAACAACAACAACAACAAAAAAACAACCCAATCAAAAAATCAGCAGAATACCTAAATAGACACTTATCCAAAGAAGAAATGCAGATGGCCAATAGGCACATGAAAAGATGTTCATCATTGCTAATTATTAGAGAAGTGCAAATCAAAACTACAATGAGGTGCCACCTCACACTGGTCAGAATGGCCATCATTTAAAAAGTCTACAAATAATAAATGCTGGAGAGGGTGTGGAGAAAAGGGAACCCTCCCACACTGTTGGTGGGGATGTAAATTGGTGCATCCACTATGGAAAACAGTATGAAGGTTCCTCAAAAAGCTAAAAATAGAGTTGCCATATGATCCAGCAATTCCACTCTGAGCATATACCCAGACAAAACTATAATTAGAAAAGATACATTCACCCCTATGTTCACTGCAGCACTATTTACAATAGCCAAGACATGGAAACAACCTAAATGTCCATGGACAGATGACTGGATAAAGAAGATGTGGTAAATATACAAATGAAATATTACTGAGCCATAAAAAAGAATGAAATAATGCCATCTGCAGCAACATGGATGTACTTAGACATTATCATACTAAGCGAAGTAAGCCAAACAAAGACAAATACCATATAGTATCACTTATACATGGAATCTAAAATACAACACACACACACACACACAATAAATAAATAAATAAATAAATAAATAAATAAATAAATAAAATACGACACAAATGAACTTATCTACGAAACAGAAACAGACTCACAGACATGGAGAGCAGACTTGTGGTTGCCAGGGGGCGGGGGGGGGAGGGAGGAAGTGCTGGGGGCAGCAGGGGCGTGGGGGAGGATTGGGAGTTTGGGATTAGCAGATGCAAACTATTATATATAGGATGGATAAACAACAAGGTCCTACTGTATAGCACAGGGAACTATATTCAGTATCCTACAGTAAACCATAATGGAAAAATATGAAAAAAATAATATAACTGAATCACTTTGCTGTACAGAAATTAAAACAACATTGTAAACTGACTATATTTCAATAAAATTTTTTAAAAAATTTAAATTTTTTTACTTGCCTAAGGAAACTTTAGTGAAAAAATTATTCTCTGAAATAACTAAGAAAAGAGAGCCAAGCAACTTTTTAGTAGAAATGCACTACTTATTTCAGTTTTCCGATAAATGGCATGATATTTATTGCAAATATATTATCTACATGTTTTCCCCTTTCTTTTACATATAAACCCCGATGAAGCACAGAATTTTCAAAGTTGACAGAAAACTACTATTTGCCCCAATACCCTTATTTTACACATGTAGAAACACTGAGGTCCAGTAGATTTTACAGTGTATACTGAATAACACATGGGTTACATGGTGGATTACACTGGGTTCCGTGATGCCAGCCGTTGTGCTATTTGAAGTACGGAGTTATCAGGCCCCAAGCAACTCTCTTTGGAAAAAGCAAGGCTCCTCTAAAACTGCCTAAGACTTCCCATCACTGCATCAGACTTCCCATCACTGCATCAGACTTCCCATCTCAGGTGTAAGGCTTGGGGCCACCCTTCACACTGCACTCGTAAAATGTTCTATATTATCATTCACTGTGAAACTAATGTGTTTTAAATGAGTCAGTGATCACTGGCTATTATGGGTTAAATTGTGTCTCCCATAAAGGTATCTAGAAGTCCTAACTCTTAGTCCATGTGACTGTCACCTTATTTGGAAATAGGGTCTTTGCAAATGTAATCAAGTTAAGATGAAGTCATCAGGGTGGCCCTAATCCAATATGACTGATGTTCTGGTAAGAGAGGAGAATGCCATGTAGAGATAGACACTCAGGGAGAATGTCAGGTGATGAAGGGGTCAGAGACTTGAGCAATGCAGCTGAACCCAAGGTATGTCAGGAACTGATGGCCATCACCAGTACGTCTATTGTCTTACATCATCAGTTTTCATGTGCACACTTCATAAAATGAAGCTCCATTCATCCATCCATGCACATTTATGACCTATGAAGCCACGGACATTGTTAGATGGGACTTACAGAAGCCAAGAGCTTGAAATCATGTGTGAGGGTGTGTCTGGGGCACGAGGAAGAAAAGTAAACAATTAAAGCTGTGATATATATATCTATATATATATAAGTGCCATGATGGCATAAGCACAGAGAAATGAGAAGAGGCAAACAGGCTCAGGATTTTGGGTGAACCGACCTCTTGAGCTGAGTCTTAACAGAGACGAATTAGCCTGGAGGTGAAGAGAAGTTCTGGAGAGAGGAAACCACATTTGCAAGAATATGGAGATATGTCACGATCAAGCATAATTATGATACTGATGGCAACACTGGTATTTTGGCATTTATTTTTCAGAGTATATGAATGCCTACATTTGATTTTAAAACAGACACATATGGTGTTATGGGCTGAGCTCTGTTCCCCCCTCCCCAATTTATATGTTGAAGTCCCAACTCTCTGTACCTCAGAATGTAACCATATTTTGAGATAAGGTCTTTAAATGGGTGATTAAGTTAAATGAGTTTTTTAGGACCTAATCCAATATGACTGGTATCCTTATAAGAGGATGGAATTTGGACACACAGAGAGACCCCAGGGGTGTGCCTGCACAGAGAAAAGACCAAGTGAGGACACAGCCAGAAGGCAGCCATCTGTAAGCCAAGAAGACAGACCTTTGGAGAAACCAAACCTACCCAGTCTGTGGTATTTGTTATGGCAGCCCTAGAAAACTAATTCAATGACCAAAACATGGAAAATCTGATGGAGGATGGCAAGAGGTGAGGCTGTGACATAGACAAGGGCTAGAATACAAGGGGCCATGTATTCCACACTGAGGAAATTCGATGTCATCTTGATGACAATAAGACACTGAAGAATTAGGCAGGAGATAAGTCAGATACATATGTTAAAAAAAATCCCTCTAGAAAACATGGTGGAAGATAAGACCAGAGGAAAAAAAGACCAGAAGGAGACTACTGTAAGCAAGAAGGGATTAAGGTCTGAATTAATTGGTGGACTGGTTGTGAGGAATGAGGGAGAGGGATCCAGAGACAGTCCAGGGAGGGTAGAGAGTGGTGCCATTGCTCTGTGTAGGGAAACACGGAAGGAGCACCATCAGGGAAAAGGGTCCAGAGGTGAGCAGCAGACGTGCTGGACTCAAGGTGCCTGTGAGTTTTATAACTGGCTCAGCACACAGGAAGGCACAGTGGTCCTGCAGATCAGAAGGGAAGAGGAATCCCTTGGTAGTGTGCAAAGTTCAGATAGTGGTTCAAGCAATGGGAGGCAATGAGATCATCCAGGAAAAGGGATCATGAGAAGATAAGAAGGTTACAAACAAATCCCTGAGGAAGCACCAGCACTTAAGGGTTTTAAAATCCCTACTAAAAATGATGGTCAAAGAGAATACAGAAATGCATGAACAGAAAAAACAAAGCCAGCTACAGAATGGAGTTGAAAGGACTTGAAGAGTACTTTTTACTTTCTATCTATTTTACAGAGACGGGAAAGGTAAGATGCGTCACCTACAAATGATGATTTTTTAATATGTTCTACAATTGTTCATATACATGAACATTCAGTTCAACCTGGTAAACATGGTTCAGAGACCTAGACTGTTGCTCTCCTTAGGCTGAAGTGCCACGTTTCCCTTCCTGGATACCAGAACTGCTACTAATTAGAGAGTAGATTCTATAATCTTACATTTATCTAGTCTTTATAATGTTATATAATGTATATAAATTTACATTTTTGAACACGTCTCCATGAAGAAAAGAGACTACATAAACATATATGTGTGTATATGTATGTCTATGATTTTTTTTAACAAAATGTATCAAATTAACATTGCTTGAAAGCAGTCACCTTGGGAATCAATCCAATTGTTCCGACTATATACCATTATGCAAAACATTTTAGAATTTCTTTACAAGAAATTACAGAACAATAGCATGGACTTGAATTTTTGGAAAGAGCTAAGCCAATCAGTAAAGCCTAATGAACCACACACACACAGGCAGTAATTTTTTTGTATCAAAAGCAAGATATGACTAGTTGAGTACATGAGAAAAAATGGTTATGTCTTGCATAACATAGTCTTCTTTGGAAAAAAATATTTTCCTATTGATACAGAATTATATTCACTACTATGTCTTTATTTTTTATAGTAAGCATCGATTACTTTGAAAATGAAAAGACAGCTACCTTCATATTGAAAAAAGGATGTCTACAAAAATTACCTAAGACATTTGCCCCTTAGGCAATCCCAAAAGAGAGCTTCCATAAGTAATCTATGCAACTGTGCCTCCCTAAAATAAATATACAGCTTCTCAGATTAAGGACCTTAAGTTCTCATATTTATTTAATAGAAAAAGATCAGGAGAAGTTTATACCAAGGTAATGACACTCATTATCTCTTGGGATATAGAATTTTGAGACCTTTTTACATTGTTATATTGTTTCTATTTTCTGACCTAGAAAAAAACCAATGAACATGTATTGCCTTTGGATTAAGAAAAATAATAAAGTTGCAAATAAAATTAGCAACATCTGAAAAGGCATACGTTCCTTTAAAAATCAATAAATCACTGTATTTCCCCAAACACACATCCATAAAGTTATTAGTTAGGCTCACAACCTACATCATATCTGCTTTTGTCCACTTTGTCTCCTTAGAGATTTATATTCAAGGAAAATAGGACTGTATCTAATTTTTATGATATAATTGCCTAAACATTTTATTCAGTTGGTTGCTCAACAAACACTGATCAAATAATGTAGTGAATAGAAGAGAAATGAAATTTCATGAGGTCTGCCTGAGAAAGTTTAAAATTATAAGGAAGCAAAAATGGGAGCCTTGCAATGGCTACGTATGTAAGCAAGATTCAGCTACTGGTCACCAGGTGGGTTTACTCTCTTCCTGCCATCTCTTCTCCCCCACATACATCCAGGAACAATTTTATACCTGTAAGAAGGTGTGAGACTGTAGGCTTTTACATGCATATGTATTTCAAGACTCATAATTTCAGAAATTCACATATTTCTGGATCAGTTTCCTAATAACTGGCTCAAAATATCTGCCAAAAGAATGTGACTTGTAATAGTTATCACTTCTCTTTAAAACAAATCCCTGAAGTGGAAATACAATTTTATCCATCTCTACAAATACCACCACACATCTTAAGTTTAGAATAAAATAACATCTCTATAAAAGTGGCATATTTTAAAATATATTTCTGCAAATCTATTTCAATCAACATAAGTAGGCAGATCTTAAACAAATGACAGGAAAATCCAAAGGTCACAGCTTCAGAGGGAGTCTACTGCCATAACATCAAGAAAGCTAAAAATCTCCAGTTTCACTACTCTTCATTCTGAAGAACAGCTGAGTATGTACTTTTATCCTTAATTTACTTCACATTTCAATATAACACTTTCTATTTTCTCTTTGCACAAACACACACACACATAAAATGTATATAACCACCAACCCACAATTCAAAAAAGGCTAATCTATATTAATACTGGTGGATACTTTTCAAAATTTGAAGAAAGCACAAATCAAAAAAAAAAAAAAAAGATTAATGCATTCAGAAGAAAATAAAGCCTTCTTACAAGGCAGGACCTGGTGTCAACTCTGGCAGCATCTCTGTCCCCATGATTAATTGCTTTGCACATAAGTAATCCAAATGGTTTACTGTACCTGGTTTTTAACACTCGCATATCTTTTCAGGTGTTTTATAAATTCCGGTCGAGAAGTGTTTCGTGCAATTATAAGAGCCATGCTTCCATTATTTAATCTGAAATTAAATATTTGTATTTGACATTAACACATTTACTAAGAGATTGCATCAGAAATTACTCTGTATCACTCCTTCTAACATCATGTTTACTAGAAGTTGTAGGCAAGCTATATAAATCATCACCACATTAAATTTACCTAAAATTCTTAAATCATATCTTGCTGTGTTGTTTCTTAAATGAAAGAGCCTTTCAAATTAGTTTTATTAAACAACTGACTTCCTTCTCACCAAGCACTGACATTAAGGGCTTTTTAAAAAATGAATCATCATGTATCCTTTTCACATATCAAGACATAATTTGAATTTGAAACCCAATGTACTTACTTAGGGATTCTAAGTGTGAAACCATGTATTTTTTTTTTAAAGATGTGTTGCAGGATAGTTAATAAATATAGTGTAACAACTAGTTCAGCACTTTTAAAAATCTAACGTGTGATTTAAATATTTATTTATGGGCAGCTCTAAGTGACACAGGAAACCAGATAAATCAAAGAGGCCCTTGGATGGATGAACTGGAGTGAACAAATGCTACCATACATGTTCACTTAAATGACTGAACATTTTAATCTTGCATAACTGTTCAGTTCAATATAAGAGGCTGCAAATTTAGAGGTGTGATTTAGTGCCAAAAAGCCACTCACAGATGCATCTAGCTTTAGAAGGCACTTTGCAGAAATATGTGCAAATGACTTCTAGGCTCAATTTCAGTGCAAATATAAACTTATTCCAAGAGTAACAACAACGACATAAAAAAAGAACTCTTTAAATCTTATGGAACATCAGGTTAGAGCTGTGAGAGACCTTGGAGATTATCCAGTCATTCACTTAATTTATGTAGAAGGAAAAGAAGCCCCCAAGTTTAAGTGATTAGTTCAAAGACAGAGAAAAACAAAATGATCACTGGAACCAGAATGCTTAATCCAGAGTCCAGCATTCCTTTTACCCATTATGTAACCTCTTCCCAACTGGAAATAAATAGTAGCAAAACATCAGTGTTTAGTGTGTTCTTGATTTGTTTTTTAGTTACTTAGTTTTTACTGGTAAACATGAAAAGCATTCATGTGTCTACCTTTCAATACTTATTAGTAATTGAAACACATGCTATGTGCCTGGCACTGCTCTAAATATTTTCCATACATTAATGGATTTAATCTTAGAAAAATTTGAATATAAAAAAATTAGTTCCTATCAGCAACTTGCACTGAGGTATTTTGAAGTAGATTATACTTCCGTGTGAAAAAATAAATAAAGCTGCAAGTTGAAGCTCTTTTGCAATTTCCCTAAATCATTCAGAAGATAAACTTTTTAATATCTTGGTCAGCCAAGGCTCTGATGTAAAGGCCTTTGCAAAAATGGCATGTTTGATTACAATCCACAGAAGACATCTCTAACTAGTCATCTTCCTCTGAAAAATTCGTCAATGCTGATTGAACCTGGAGAGTACGCAGTGGAATTCCAGGCCAGCTGGAAAATGTCTGGAGCAGCTTGGAAGGAGGCATGAATCTCCCAGGAGAGTGGGACTACCTCCCGTGAAGGTCCTTGAGCAAAGACGAGTCAGAGATGACACGGGGTTAGAGCCGCGTTGCCTCAAGTCCTGGAGAACACAGCTCTAGTCAGCCAGCCAGGTCTTCACTTTTCGTGGGGAAAACTACATTAGGGAGGAAAACAGCTATCTAGGGTTTCTGAGGGTATGGGGAGGAAACAATCAGGCTTAATTTCTAAACTCCCAAGCTTCAAAATACTCCTTTCAAGCTTCGGCACTAGACATAATTAATGAGGACCCTGACATCTGATATTTAAAATAGTTTCTCTTCTTCTCTAACTTTGGATATTTCCCTCTTTCTTACCTTCCTATCAGTTGCCAAAGAAAACATGTGAAATCAATCCCTTTACCACTTGTTAATCCTTCAGGTTAGATATTTTGCAGGGAAGTTGAAACTAATCGTTAAAATGATGTTATGAATTGCCAAAGCACGTACATAAGTCATTCTTTTATTCCACTTCTGGAGAAAATCTAGATGGATGATATTATACAATATTCATCACCCTTTCTTCTATGCTCTACAGGAATGCAAGAGAAATATTTTCAGACCAATGATGGATAACTACACGAAAAGGATGTGCAAGAGATGGAATAGTTATAGCTTGTGGATAAAATGATATATAAAATGTCTCATGCAAATGTGAGCAGTAGATTCAGATGTACCACTACTCACACTAGATATAACTAAAATGTTTCCTTGGACTAAAATTATCATACATGCACACATACTGTGCTATTCCTGCTAAGAATGTTTATGTCTGCACTACAATCGAAAGGCAGAGATGTTTATAAGAAATACCAGCATTAAATATAATGCTCTTGATGACTGGTAAATAACTTAAATACATAAAGCAAGCAAAATAGACATAAATAACACAAGACCACATCAATAAAACCCAAGGAATATTATTTTAGCCTCAGTGATATTAAAATATCAGAGTAATTGTCTTATTTTTCCAGTGTAACATTTGTTCTCAGCCTACGATGACAAATCCCTTAGAATTTCTAACATTATACAAAGAATACTACCTCTTGATAATATTCTAGTCAGCCAAGAGTTAGCAGGGTATTCTGAAAGATAAATGTGGCTTATAGAAAAGTATCAACGATTCAATAAAAATGCTTACTAACCTGGTATTAGGTGCCAAGCCTCTAGGTGCCACTGAACACAGGCATGGAATTGCCATAATGCTGACATTCAAGAACTGACCCTGGATCATTTGCCACTGATCATTACAGTCTAAAGGTAATGGAAGGGATTGGTTACTTTCCCTCACCCAAGCAAAATGTCAGTAGAGCCCTGCTCAGTTTTCAAGGAGGTCGTCTCAGACTCACCAGATTTGGGAGATCCCTGTGCCCTCCTAAAAGAAAGAAAAGAAAACAAAGAAACAACACATCACACACACAAAAAGCATCTATTAAACATGAGATGATTAAAGAACCCAACATTATATATTTTAGATTAGATAGTAAGTAAAAATATGTGAAAAAAATTCTGTCACTGCATTAGTTGTTGATTCATTGAATCATCAGTAACAATGATTTTCAATTTTTTTTTCAAGACTAGAGCACTTCCTTTGTGTGGCTTTAAATAATATTTTTATTTCACACTAGAAATTATGAGGGTAGAAACTATGGATTTTGTTTGTTGGCTCATCATATCCAAGGTGTCTGGCATACAGCAGGCACTCAATAAACAGCTATTGAATGGATGGATGGGTGGATGGATGGAGTGAATATCTGTTTCTGAAGACAGATGTCAAACTACATGGTCTAAGAGAATCTGTAGGATTACATGATCCTATATTCTTCACTAATATGATAGAATAAGAACCAAGGATCAGAAATCTAATAAATTATATATATCAAACTGTTCTATACTTTAACAAAAGATACAGATTCCTGTATTCCTTTGAGCTTTTAACTTACCTTTCTTCTAAATTCTGAGAGCTGTTAAATGGTAAAAATGATATTTCACAGTCCTCTGGCCTAAAATATAATGAAATTTGTTATTAGCAGTCATTGACCCTGGGATATGAAACTGGAAGTTTAAGAAAAAAAGACTTACTTAAGTTTTGCCAGTGCCTTAATGAGAGCAAAATCCATCCGTTGGCTAGGGGACATCCATCGATGTTTTTCTGCCAGAGCCAAAGCTCTGCCACCAAAGCCAAACATGGCTGAAAACCCAAAGCGAAGAAACTTGCCAGTGGTGCTGAAGGTGCAGACATCGACAGGTTGTACGTGCCCTTTGATGTTATATTGAATATTAGTCAGTCAGCAAATCCAGCAGAGCCAGTTGTCAAAATGGCAAATACAGAAGAGCATATTTATTTACTCATAGAAGAAGAAGAAAATGTCAGGCTACTTTATACCATAATATCCTGCTTTCTCTTCCACTCCCTTTACCTACAACTACTGCAAGTGCCATTTATAACTTTTTCAGGTACTAAGGGGAGAAACACAAAGCAGTAAATTTTGCAACTTAACTGCTATTTTAAACAAAACATGGCTAAGGAAGTGAAGCTGAAGTAAAGGTGCAAAGTAAACTCAGATTTAACAGTTTTGCACTGCATTTTTAGAGCTTATATGCTTTATATCAGTTGCGATAATAAAAGGTCTAGTGGAAGTACATTGGCTGAATTTTTTTTTCTTGTGCTTTTCTTTCTTTTAATAACTAGTCCTAGAGTTTGGGTAGTCAAAGAACAATATCTGCTACATTTAAACAGTGCGCATGGATTTTCTTGATCTGGTTAGAAAACTGTCATCTTGAACATCATTATATTTTTTTCTATCAATATTATAGTAAAACTTCATTTACTACTCTTTATAGCACCTATATTCTGAAAAAGATCAGCAGTCCAAATAGTGAAGCTTTGCCTAATTGACTTTTGGTTTCTAGTCAAACATTTCTCTGCTTTGAGAGACAAGGAATCTGTCTTAGACAAGTCTGAATGAAATAAAATAGCCTTCCTTATATAAGTAGAAACTTCCTTATAAAACATGAATTTCTTTGGAAGAATTCTTACCCATTATAATGTGCAAAGTTGCAGTTACCACGTGAGAAATTCCATGAAGAGAATGTGCCAATACATTAGTAGATCCTGCCAAATCAAATTTAAAACATGTATAATCAGTGTAGCAAACATTTTAAATTAACCGTGTGTTCTTACTTTATAGAGATGTCACTATGTAATGTTCAAATGAAAAATTAAACAGTTCATATTTTTGTTCACATCATGGATCAACACTGAATGGCTACTGGATTATTATTTAACCTGTAAATAACTTAAAAATTAGGAAACAATTTATAGTATCTACTTGCTCACAGCTTCTTCCATCACGAATGTCTATTTTCTACCTGAAAAGTGCTAGCTAGCTATATCAAAGTCTGCTCCACCCAACTTTAATAAACAGGCTTCTAACTTCTTTACCAAAATGAGCACTAACAGCAGAAGGATGGCTCTGGAAAGGAGAGATAAATGCATAAACACAAAAAGGCCAAATAATAACTAAGAAAAAAGTATAAAATCACTATAAAGTACAAAAGATATGCTTTAAATACATTTTAAAGCTCTCAACCAAATGGGGATCCCGTCTATTATCTGAAAAATGGTATCCTAGATGAAGAAAACCCTTCATTCCATGGTATTTGCCACAGTATGAGAATCTGTATTGAGACATTATAGATTTCTGATTTCCATAATCACCTGGTAATTTAAGGTTCACATGAATTTTTCCCACCAGCGTAAAGAGAGAAAAAACCCTCTCAAGTCAGGCCCCTATACTATTTGTGTGTGTCTGAGATCTTGGGGTAAAGGCCTGCTTTTGAAGGGGAAAATACCAACTAGCTCCTGCCATCCCCAGGAGGTAAAAAGCATTTAAAATGAAGAAGCTACATTTTTCTTGATGTAAGTCCAGTAACAGCCGAGAGCTGTGAAAGCATGGACGTGTCGTGTGCTATAGCTATCAAGGCGAAGGCCCGTCTCCTGGATTTGCTAACCAGGAACTCTCCTGTGTGGTCACATGCAATCCCTTCGAGTTGTGTCCCTCTGAATGGATGTGCGCTTAGGTGGCTCAGCTGGAGAAGCTGAGGCAGCACAGCCATTATCAAGCAAGACGGCCATTAAAACACTAATAAACAGGAGGCCCCATCTAAGCATTCATGGTTTCCAGACCTCTCGTGATACCAGTGCAAAGAAATGTCCACCTTAGCCAATTGGTAAACTGGCTTTAACTGATTCATCAAACGGTACTTTAGGTTCGGACCCTTGTTACTCAGAACATGCCCCACAGTCCAGCAGCAAAGGCCACACCTCCGTGTCTATCACATTGTTGATTCTCAGGCCCCACTGCAGACCTAACAAGTCACAGTCCGCATTTTGTAAGCTCCTCAGGTTCCGTTTATGGAGAGACCCTCCTCCAGGGCGTGTGGTTCAAGGATCAGCGGCACCCACAGCACCTGGCAGCTCCTTAAAAAGGGAAATGTCTGGGTTCTGCCTCCAACCCATGGAAGGGAATAGCTGGCAGTGGGGCCCAGGTGCCCACGTCTTAGCAAGTTCCCCAGGTGCCTGTATGCACCCTAAGGTCTGAGAAACAATGATCCAGAAACCTGTTCCTCGGTGGATCTTTACCAGGAGTCAGTTACCTAGGCCTTTCCAATTATCCTTAGGCCCTCTACAACCTGCCCTTTGGCCATCTAATTGCTAATTAACCTGGAAGGGGTGGGGGGGAAGCAAAAGTAAATCAATCTATTCTGCTTCCCAATCAGATTTATGGTAAAGGTTTTGGAGGAGGCCACATAATTAGAGTGAGATACTTAGGATTATCGATGGATTACAGTACTCCATGAAACACATTTCCTCCATTACCATGGTTAATTAGGAGTAGACCATAAAAGCATTCCTCTAGAAAGACTATTAAAAAACAAAATGTAATGTTGTCACGTGCAATAGAGAATGACACAGATCATGACTCAAGAAAATAAAGACCATTTATTCCCTGTGAGTTTGAAGGATGCTAAATTTGCCAAAGCACAAATCCTCTTACAATGCCAGAGACTGAGTTCTTACTTTTATGTCTTCGCAGGCTTTGCAACTTTGCCACTTTTCTTTAATTCCATTGAACGCGGCAGTGATGACAGACATGACCAGAAGTCAGAAAATCATTTTAGTCATCTTGTACTCTGCTTAACCTGTACCTTAATCCTTAAGAATTTTTTAACACTCTGCATTTAAAAGGAAAGTTCATGAAGAAAGTCGATGTAAAATTATAAAACTATAGATTGTTCCATATTTTTGTTTGAATAATCTGAGTGCAATTTCCTGAAACAAAATGTGATCCATCCCAAAAGATATCTACATGCCAAAAGAACATGCTGCTGCCATAAATAAAAACTATGTAATTTTAGCATTCTCACAAAAGCTATAAATGTTCTACCTCAAGGTAAACATTTTAATTAGCCTGAAAAGTTATTTTTCTTAACACTACCAGCAACTTTGCTCACTGCCACCTCCCCAAACCTGCCAAAACATGCTATAGCCAACGAGTAAGGACACAAATAGCAGCTCATGTAAAGCATGACTGATGGAAGAACCAGGCAGAAACTACGAAGGCAAAAAGAAAAAAAAAATTGTCCTTGGAAGTGCAAGCACTTCTGCAGAACAATTAACTTAATTAACCAGACATCATGAATATTCATAAGGCCATTAATGTCTCCCACATCCAAACAGATAAATGTGATGTAATGACTTCCTAGTCAAGCATATCTAAAATTCTCATGAAAACTGCACCTACACTTTGGTTCTTTGCCTGAAATATCATAGAAATTACCAGTCCCTGGGCAATATTTTATTCTCCTCAAATTAATTGGAAAGCATGAATTTATTTATGTGAATTCTGTAGGAATATATGGTTCCCAGTCATCAGTATGTGGATTGAGCCTTGTTTTACAACAACTGGATTGCTTTTTTATTTTTATGTCCTCTCTGGCTTTTTTCTCTATCCTCCCCCTCATCCCTTTAATCAGAATCTCTCTGTATAGTTCCTTAGCACCTGTTCCCATAGCAACAAACACCATTGCTAATGGCCAGCAGTTCAAATACAGGCTTCCCCACATCTGATCCATCTGAGTCTGACCATAATACAGCAGCTTAGTCTGTTGGCTCCGAGGAGTAATTCACGAAACACTCTCCCTCTGGGTGTCTCTCTCCAGGAGGCAAATGGCTTCAATGGCAGACCGTCTTCTGCGTTCAGCTTAGAAACTTCCTGCCTAGCTCTTGTTCCCATTCTCTACCAAAGCCCTGACCAGACACAGAGTCCTCATATTAAATACATCCTGCACATGACTTCCTTCTCCTATTAGATGGAATCCACAAGCTAGAACTCTATACAATCATTAAAGTTTTGGCAACAGGCTATATCTTCTAAGCCAAAAGTATTCAAATGGCATTTCTACATATCCACTGTAACTAGAAAATGCTTTCAAAATCAGAAATATGCCTAAAAAGTATAATGATAATAAAACTCAATGCTATTCATTTATAAAATCTGAGTTCCGTATTAAAATGTAAGCATAACCACCAGTTTTTCTAGCTAGCTATTCACTTTATGTCAAATGCGTATCTCTGGGAACACCTATCTTTCCACTTTTGATGCAGAGCAGTGAATGGGTGACTTCAGGGGTATAAGTCCTGAGGAAGAGAAACAGTGACCTAAGCACATCCACTCTGCACAGGGGGAAATGTTGGGAAAGTTCCACCATTATAGACGGCACTTCTAAAATGACATGGAAAGGTCAAAGTATGGCCCAAATGCATCTTTTTAAGTTGATGCATTTTGTTCTCTTCTACCTAAAAGGGTTTTTCTCACAGATTTTTCTTAACAGGTTTTGTAATCATCAGGATATATCCCAATATCCCTCTCCTTTTAAATTCTTGTTTTTATGAAAAGCTTTTTACTCTAAAAGGGGATTGGTGTGTCTTTTGTTCTTTGCCGATTGACAATACTAAATATACTGAAATCCATACTAAATGACTCTGGTTATCAAATGGATAGAACGTTGATTTTTTTTTTTCAACCATGTGCACTGTTCTCTATTTTTATAGGAAAGTATACAGTCAACCCTTGAACAACATGGGTTTGAACTGAGTGGGTCCACTTAAACGTGGATGTTTTTCAGTTGTAAATATCACAGTACTTAATATTCCCCGGTTGGTTGAATTCAAGGACGTGGAGGAAAGGAGGGCTGACTGTAAATTGTTCAACGGTCAACTGTAATTGTTTCTGCTTTTCTGGTAGAGATAATAACATGTGATATTTTAAAATGAAAAAAAAAATCACTTTCCTTCACTATTGTTTGTTTCAGTAATAATTTGGGAGGAGGGGCTCATGTAATATAATAAACCTGCAAAAGATACTGTTGTCTTTTCTGGATCCCAGTGTTGCTCTGGCTGCTCTCCCTGGCTCTGACCTCCCCTTCCTTTTCCTCCCTTCCCCTAACCTGCAATCTTCCTCGAACAGGGTGCCAGCAGGTTGCTCCCGCTCTCTGAACCTCCCATCGTTCCCTACTGTTTATCAACTGCAATTCAGACCCCCTTCCTGTGGCATCCAGGAGCCACCATGGTGGTTTGGGCCTATTTTGACACCATAACTACAAATGGCCCATTTTCTATTCCTCCAACACTCCTGGATTTCGCCTTGCCATTTATCATTTTTGCAGCCAAGAAAATAACTCATTCTCATCGTTCAGGCCAGAAAAAAAAATTGGCCTACTTATTTTTAGGTCCAATTCAAGTGGTACTTGCTCTATAATGTCTTCTTTCCATTTATTCACTTAAACTTTATTGAATGTTCACCGTATCACATTCTGTTCTGGCTGCTGGAGTTACAGCAGTCAGGGAGAATCCTTTTAGCATTCTCAAGCTTATCTGTTTATACTTCAATTATGGGAATTGAGTTACCACATTTTACCCCATATGAAATTACAAGCAGCTTGACTGGAATGGCCCTGTTTCGAAATTTCATATTTGGGATTGTGTGATCATTAGACCTTTATAAGGGAAGGTAGAATAACAGCCCCATTTATTGTTTGCTTAACTATGTATTAAACCCTGCACGTATACTATCTAATTTAATACTATAATAACCTGGTAATAAAGTGAGTATCATGTGTGTTATCTCTCTTTTATGAACTAGAAAAATAAAGCTCAGAGAAATTAAATAACTTGGCCAGAGTCTCACATGTGCTAGTGAAGAGGCCAAGCGTGGGTCTTTCAAACTCAAAGTCTTTGTGTTTAACTCTATGGGACACTGACAGGTTAGGAATTAAACAGGGAAAACGGGGAAAGACGGGGAAAGGGTTCCATTTGGCAGATCCATGGCCCCTCCCTTGCCTGCTGGTATCACACCAAGTGGAAGCTGGGCTCGGACGGGAGTCAAGATGTTGTCTGTTTCCATCCCGGCATTCTTCTGGGCTCTAAGAAGCAAAGCATGGGCTACTTCACTGGCAGATCCATCTCCACCAATACAGACCACACTAGAAAAGAAGAAATTAAGTCAAAGAATGAACATGTCAAAATAATTGGTAATAATTCATGAAATTTAGACTTTAAAATATTGGGATGGCCAAAAAGTTTTCATAACATCTTATGGAAAAACCCAAATGAACTTTTTGGCCAACCCAATATTAATCTTATATATTCTATGTGTGTGACTACTCACACCTTCAAACATTTCAATATGGATAAGAAGACACTAGCACTGCACTGATAAAGTTTACTTCACAAATATCAGACCTAGATGATACCCCACAGACGAAATATTTTTAAACGGGTTAAGAGGCATTAAACACTTGAGCATGTTATTTCACATCTGACCTGAATTTTGCTGTGTTAATATCCCAAAGCATATTATCCTCATTTTGTTTATGTTAATAACAGTCATTGCAATTCATTTAACACAAGCCAAAGTCATAAAATGCTGCTAATTTTCAATATAGCTCTGAAAAGACAGACAGCAATAAAAACCATGTAAAATATGAAGCTTTAATTTAAGGAACTGTTAATTATCATTAGTATATAAATGGTAATTGCAAACCTGAACTGGTTTTCATCTCCTGGACATTACTGTGATATGGCACTTGTAAAATTAGTGTTACTATCCTTTGACCCTGGTCAGTACTACTAATATTTTTTTAAGACCTCACTTCACCGTAAGTACACTATAGGAGTGATGGGGTGCAATCCATGAAAGTCATACAAGACATCAGAAGTTTTGTCATAATCATTTGTATTTAAAAGATGCAAAATAGGTGGGAATGTAAATTGATATGGCCACTATGGAAAACAGTATGAAGGTTCCTTAAAAAACTAAAAATAGAACTACCATAAGACCCAGCAATTCCACTCTTGGGCCTATACCCTGAGAAAACCATAATTCAAAAAGAAATATGTACCACAATGTTCACTGCAGCACTATTTACAATAGCCAGGACATGGAAGCAACCTAAATGCCCATCAATAGATGAATGGATAAAGAAGATGTGGCACATATATACAATGGAATATTACTCAGCCATAAAAAGGAATGAAATTGAGGTATTTGTAGTGAGGTGGATGGACCTAGAATGTGTCATACAGAGCAAAGTAAGCCAGAAAGAGAAAAACAAATACTGTATGCTCATATATATGGAATTCAAAAAATGGTACAGATAAACCCAGTGACAGGGCAAAAATAAAGATGCAGATGTAGAGAACGGACTTGAGGGCACGGGGTGGTGGGAAAGAGTAGCAGGAGGGAGGGGATATGGGGATATACGTATAAAAAGCTTAAAAAATACTAAAAAAAAAAATGAAAGATGCAAAATAATCTTAAGTATCAAAATCACATCAATTTACCCAAAAGGAAAAGATTTTGTGTTATTGAGAGCAGATATCACACCCCAAGGCCTCCAAGGCCCAGCAGGAGTGGAAGACTCTGCTCAGTCTAAAGAAGAGGAAGCTTCCCAGCTCCAGCCCACACCCATCATCCAGAAGGCAGGCTTAGAGGACCACATCTTCTGATATTTCTAGGGAAGCCACAGGTCCTGATTTGGGGGTGAGTTTCCTAATTCATAAACACTAACAACTAGCATTCAATATATTTAAAAATTCTATGTGCCAAACAAAACAGCCAATGGGCCATAATCAGCAGGGGTTCCTGGTTCCCTAAGTTTAGGAAGCTCCGGAAGCTGGTGAACCCAGAGGCTGAGAATACTTTTGCATCAACTCCCTCCACCTTGCTCTTAGCCTTCCAGCCCCTGCACCTAGGTGGGGTTCAGCACTAGGGCTGCACATAGCCTGGGCCATCCAAGTCCATCCTAATTAGAAGAAACTCCAGTATATGGGACATGACACAGGTCATTTTTGGCTAGCGGTATTATTTTATGTCTGAACTGATTCCAGGGGCCACCAATGTGGCCACTGATTCAGAGAAAAGTGATTATACCTACTGAGGACCAACTTCACGTCAGATAATACATTGGCTCTTTTCCATTAAATTCCCAGAATTCTGTAAAGTCGGCATTAGCCTCATCTTTATATACGGGGATGCCAAGGTTTTATCTGTATGATTTCAAAGACCTCTATGAGCAGATTTCCAAACATTCTATCAACTTAATTATAACTCCCAGTTCCATGCCTGTCTACCAACTGAGGTGTGTGTGGCCTAAAAAGGGCACATAAAGTCATCCAACACAGCACCCAATTTAGCACAAAGAACTTGCCTCTTCCATATAGCATGGCAACATTTGACCTCTGGAATCCTGCATCCAGTTATAGTATTGTGTACCTGTTAACTCATTGCTAGAATTAGTAGAAATGGCCTTTCTATGAACATGGTCTGCTATAAAAACCTTTGAAATTTTGTCATGACACATTCTGTGTTAAGTATTTTGAAACTATAACAAATGATAATTACAACAATAAAGTAACATTTAGTGAACAATTACTATGTACCAGACACTGCTGTCAGCACTCTCCATGCATTAATTTACTTAATTTGAACAAGAACTGTATGCAATAGATACTTTTACTCCCAATTTACAGATTAGGAAACTAAGACATAAACAGATTAAGCAACGCTTCCAAGGTCATACTATAGTAAGTTACAGAATGAGATTTTGAAATAAGACAATTCAGCCTTAGAAACTACACTACCTTTTGACACATTAGGCTCCTTTCTTACATATAAAACCTAATAAAATCTAGAAACAATAAATGCTGGCGAGGATGTAGAGAAAAGGGAACCCTCCTGCACTGATGGTGTGAATGTAAATCAATACAGCCAATATGGAAAACAGTACAGAGTTTCCTTAAAAAACTGAAAGTAGAATTACCATATGACCCAGCAATCCTACTACTGGGCATATACCTGGAGAAAACCATAATTCAAAAAGATATATGCACCCCAATATTCATTGTAGCATTATTTACAATAACCAGGACATGGAAACAACCTAAATGTCCATCGAGAGATGAATGGATAAAGAAGATGTGACACATATGTACAACGGAATATTACTCAGCCATAAAAAGGAATGAAATTGAGTTATTTATACTGAGGTGGATGGACCTAGAATCTGTCATACAGAGTGAAGTAAATCAGAAAGAGACAAACAAACACTGCATGCTAACACATATACATAGAATCTAGAAAAATGGTACTGATAAACCTAGTGGCAGGGCAGGAATAGAGATGCAGACATAGAGAATGGACTTGAGGACACGGGTTGGGGGGTGGGGAGGGGAAGCTGGGACATAGTGAGAGAGTAGCACTGACATATACACACTACCAAATGTAAAATAGCTATTGGGAAGCTGCTGCAGAACACAGGGAGATGAGCTTGATGCTCTGTGACGACCTAAAGGGGTGGGATAGGGAGGCTGGGAGGGAGGCTCCAGAGGGAGGGGATATGGGGATATGTGTATACATATAGCTGATTCACTTTGTTGTACAGCAGGAACTAACACAATACAGTAAAGCAATTATGCTCCAATAAATATGAAAAAAATTTTTTTTATTTAAAAAGCAAAAAATAAAATAAAATAAAACCTAATGAAGATAGCCTTATGAGAGTTTCATTATTTTGGAAATCGGTTTACCAGTAGAATCACTGTGGAATTAAATAAGTGATAAAGGAATATATTTATTTATGTTGACAACTACTAGATGATTAAGATCATCTCGAGATATAGTTACTCAACCTAGGGAACATACTTAATGCAAACATATCATAAGAGTCTAGATATTGCAACAAAAGGCAAAAAATAAACTTTTTATAATGGTTAATTTAGCCACACTTAAGAGCTACACTAAAACATAAACCTTTACAAGTGGTACACTTTGTGTTTTCAGAATAAGTAAACTCTTTCTTGCTCTACGACCCAAAGTAGAGCTTTTCTGTCTAGAAAAATACAACTGGGGGTAAATATCTTATTTCTCTTTATAAAAAGTGACAAAAATTTTAAATGGGTGTTTGTGTATTTGTCTATCAAACCACATCATTACTGAAATGTTTATTATTGGCTTTTTGACCTAGAATTCTTTTTTGAAAAGAGATACTTTTTTTTTTAACCTTACTTAGTAATATAGATATCATGGTGGTGAAAAAATGTCAGTGTAAGCCAAACAATGCCTAGATTCTCATGAAATTAAGAGAAGGATAAAACTATAATTCAACAAATTAAAATTAAAAATGCTGTGAAACAAAATAGGAAAATACTAGTATATGTAAAATTGCATAAGAGCTACAGATTAGCTTAACTATTTTCACTTATGAATCCAACTGTCACTGCTTCAAGTCTATGCACCCAATATCACTCTTCTTTGCCTTCACAAAACTTCCTATTCATGACTAGTATAAAGAGGGGGCAATGTGGAGATGGACATTTCTGCAAACTCTAGCAGTGGATCTGAGAGTGTTTGCTAGAACACACTAGAGTTCACACCAGTGGTCATGAGAAATGATGCACTGTTTCTGTTGGCATTAGGAATATGTCACAATGTGTCTTCATAGAAACATATGCAACTCATTAAAAAAAGAAAAAAAAAACCTCCATCAAGACTGAATCAGGAAGAAATAGAAAATATGAACAGACCAATCACAAGTAATGAAATTGAAACTGTGATTAAAAATCTTTCAACAAACAAAAGTCCAGGACCAGATGGCTTCACAGGTGAATTTTTTCAAACATTTAGAGAAGAGATAACACCTCCTTCTCAAACTCTTCCAAAACATTGGAAAGGAAGGAACACTCCCAAACTCATCCTATGAGGCCACCATCACCCTGATACCAAACCCAGACAAAGATATCACACAAAAAAGAAAATTACAGACCAATATCACTAATGAATTTAGATGGAAAAATCCTCAACAAAATACTAACAAACAGCATCCAACAACACATTAAAAGGATCATACACCATGATCAGGTGGGGTTGATCCCTGGAATGCAAGGATTCTTCAATATATGCAAATCAATCAATGTGATACACCATATTAACAAACTGAAGGATAAAAACCATATGATTATCTCAATAGATGCAGAAAAAGCTTTTCACAAAATTCAACACCCATTTATGATAAAAACTCTCCAGAAGGTGGGCATAGAGGGAACCTACCTCAACTTAATAAAGGCCATACATGATAAACCCACAGCAAACATCATTCTCAATGTGAAAAACTGGAAGCATTCCCTCTAAGATCAGGAACAAAACAAGGATGTCCACTCTTGCCACTACTATTCAACATGGTTTTGGAAGTGCTTGCCACAACAATCAGAGAAGAAAAAGAAATAAAAGGAATCCAAATTGGAAAAGAAGAAGTAAAACTGTCACTGTTCAGAGATGACATGATACTATGCATAGAAAATCTTAAAGATGCCACCAGAAAACTACTTGAGCTAAGCAATGAATTTGGTAAAGTTGCAGGATACAAAACACGCAGAAATCTCTTGCATTTCTATACACTAACAATGAATGTTCAGAAAGAGAAATTAAGGAAACAATCCCATGCACCATTGCAACAAAAAGAATAAAATACCTAGGGATAAACCTAACTGAGGAGGTAAAAGACCTGTACTCAGAAAACTATAAGACACTAATGAAAGAAATCAAAGATGACACAAACAGATGGAGAGATATACCATGTTCTTGGATTGGAAGAATCAACATTGTGAAGATGACTATACTACTCAAAGCAATCTACAGATTCAATGCAATCCCTATCAAATTACCAATGGCCTTTTTTTTTTTTTTTTTTTTACAAAACTAGAACAAAAAATCCTAAAATTTGTGGAGAAACAAAAGACCCCGAATAACCAAAGTAATCTTGAGGGGGAAAATGGAGCTGGAGGATCAGACTCCCTGACTTCAGACTATACTACAAAGCTATAGTAATCAAGACAGTATGGTACTGGCACAAAAACAGAAATATAGATCAACGGAACAGGATAGAAAGCACAGAGATAAACTATGGTCAACTAATCTATGACAAAGGAGGCAAGGATATACAGTGGAGAAAAGGCAGCCTCTTCAATAAGTGGTGCTGGGAAAACTGGACAGCTACAGGTAAAAATGAAATTAGAAAACTCTTTAACATCATACACAAAAATAAACTCAAAATGGGTTAAAGACCTAAATGTAAGGCCAGACACTATAAAAGTCCTAGAGGAAAACATAGGAAGAACACTCTTTGACATAAATCACGGCAAGATCTTTTTTGACCCACCTCCTAGTGTAATGGAAATAAAAACAAAAATAAATAAGTGGGACCTAATGAAACTTCAAAGCTTCTGCACAGCAAAGGAAACTATAAGCAAGATGGATGAAAAGACAACCCTCAGAATGGGAGAAAATATTTGCAAAGGAATCAACAGACAAAGGATTAATCTCCAAAATATATAAACAGTTCATGCAGCTCAATATCAAAAAAAAAAAAAAAAAAACCCAATCAAAAAATGGGCAGAAGACCTAAATATGCATTTCTCCAAAGAAGACATATGGGTGGCCAAGAGGCACATGAAAAGCTGCTCAACATCACTAATTATTAGAGAAATGCAAATCAAAACTACAATGCGGTATCACCTCACACTGGTTAGACTGGGCATTATCAGAAAATCTATAAACAGTAAATGCTGGAGAGGATGTGGAGAAAAAGGAACTCTCTTGCGCTGTTGGTGGGAATGTAAATTGATACAGCCACTATGGAGAACAGTATGGAGGTTCCTTGAAAAACTAAAAATAGTGTTACCATATGACCCAGCAATCCCGCTACTGAGCATATACCCAGAGAACACCGTAATTCAAAAAGACACATGCACTCCAATGTTCATTGCAGCACTATTTACAATAGCCAGGACATGGAAGCAACCTAAATGTCCATCAACAGATGAATGGATAAAGAAGATGTGGTACATATATACAATTACTCAGCTGTAAAAAGGAACGAAATTGGGACATTTGTAGAGTCATGGATGGACCTAGAGACTGTCATACAGAGTGAAGTGAGCCGACGTGTTGGTGGTATCGTGGTTAGCATAGCTGCCTTCTAGTATGAAGTGAGTCAGAAAGAGAAAAACAAATATCGTATATTAACACATATATGCGGAATATAGAAAAATGGTACAAATCAACCGGTTTGCAAGGCAGAAATAGAGACCCAGATGTAGAGCACAAACATATGGACACCAAGTGGGGAAAGCAGGGGGTGTTGGGGTGGGACGAATTGGGAGATTGGAATTGCCATACGTACATTACTAATAAGGAAAAAAATGATCAAATTGTACACTTAAAATATATGCAGTTTATTGTATGTCAATTGTATCTCAATAGAAGTTCTTAAAAAAAGATAATTCTAAATTAGAGGAAAAAAAAACAAAACTCCACAATCTTAATAAAAAATCTTCTTAAACCTTATTTTCTAATCATTTTGCTTTACTGAATAATATACATAGAATTTCTCTTAGATCTTAAACCCTCTGGTCTGGGTCTAAAAACCTTTAGGTGATTTCCTAGTCACTCCCTACCAACAGCTCCACTAGAGTCAGGCAGAGATGCTTCAGGCTCAAGTTGAGCTCCTCTTTCATCAAAACACCATAGAATCCTGGGGTTATTTTATCTCATCCTTGAGTCTTTATCATGTTCTCAAAAAGTCCTCCTATAGCCACTCTTCGAATAGATTCAGGAACAGGGAACTCACAAATGTAGTGTCTTCCATTTTCAAACAACTCTACTTGTTAGAGAACTATTCTTTGGAAGTACCTACAGAAACTGTTTCCATTGTTCTCCTCGTATATATACTTCTCTATGTAATTCTAAGTAGAGTGACTTAAAATTACTATTTTATTAAGATAATTATCCCAACCACCATTGCATCTCCTAACTGGAAAGACTGGGTTCATAAATAAATTAAATAAATAAATAAATAAATAAATAAGCTAGCTATTGAAAGGATTTTAGAAATATTAGATAACTTTCAACAGAAATTTTAAATTATTGTAAGTTCTAAATAATCCAGCATGCTGTAGAGTTTAGGAACAGCGAACTCACTGGAACTCAGTTCACATAATGGTTAGGCCAAACTATTTGGTTAAAAACAAAATGTAGGTAATAACTGAAGGATCTATATATCTTGCAGTGCCACACTGCAAAATAACAGCACATGCCATATGGAATAAACAAGAATTAAGTACGTTCAGGTAAAGAGAAAAACATTACTCTGTTGCGCTTAAGCTAGCGTCCTTCATCATTCTGCAACGTTCTTGATCCTTGCATAGTTAATTACCAATGAAAGTTATTTATAGATACCACATTTACTGGAACACTTCATAATGCTGATGCGCAAGACCAGGTCTAATACCTACAATATCTGTTATTGTTTTTTATATAATCATGTTTTGAAGCAAGGACTTACCTGCAATGCAACAACCCTTATATACTCACATGCTTTGTTGCAGGACTATGCAGCATATTAAGGTACGTAGCTGGTAGGCAGGATTCCCCCAATTACTTTTCTTAAATTGTGTACTTGCAAGATAGTTTCCTACATGTAGCCTGTTAATTAATCTGTCTAGCCCTAAGGATAAAGCTCTGAAGTAATCTCCTACATCCTATTCTTCACACTCAACATTTATATAGCATTGTCCTCTAGATTTACTCCCCACAATTAAATTCCTTCCTTAAAAATTATGCTTTACTTACCAAACGTTCTTCTTTATCTAATAATATTTTTCTCAAAAAAATATTAAGCATTTCTGAAAAACAGCCCTGCTCATGCTGCATTTGGATGGCATCACTTTCCTCTCTAACACATTCTAATAATTTTTCAGGAAGAGTAAAGCCTTTCATTTCAGTTGAAAGATCCAAATGCCGTTCCTGATACTGTGAGTCTATTGTTGCCCCCCTCTGCCCATCACCATGTGACACAAATAACTCACATACCTGCCACCTTTTAAAATTCTGAAATATCCACCCTTGCAAAAAAATCTTCCCTAAAAGAATATGTTTTTAGTCTTGTACATTAATCCAGCACTTTAGCAAATTGATTCACCTAAATTTTAAAAATGTCAAAGTATATGTCACTTGCCTTGTTTCTAGTGTTTGCCTGCCAGTGAACAATTTCTACACACTCCAGTAATGTATTGCAAACAATAGTTTCTAATGCCTACTGTGAATAACATATTTATTTGTAGCCACTAAATTACAAAAGATACGTAAAATTAGCATATTTTTTCCTCCTGAAAATAATATATTTGTTTTTACAAAATATTTACACTCAGTCATATCCAAATTAGCCAGTGGGTAGCTATTAAAACTATCAATAAATTTACAAAAGAGGATCATAGTATAGTTATGCCCCATGACCAATAGAACATTTTCCATCAATGCTTTTCTAGATAGTCACAGGGTTAAAGCCAAGAATTAAGGACAATAGAGGCAAATGTATGCACGTTAGGCAAGTATAAGGTGGTCCACTGTGACTCCCCAGTACTTATATTTATATCCCTCCTTTTGCTTTCCCATGCCCGAGCCTGCGAGGTGGATAACTGTGCCATGTTACATTATTAGCATTGTTATTACACAGAGATGAATGAAACAGAGCCTAATTACACACATCACAGATATTTAAAAATTATAAGTCTCAAATATGTGGCTAAAAACTAACGAAAACATTTAATAACATAAGCTATATGACATATAGAGTAATAATACAACCTACCCATCAAATCCCTGTAGTTCACATTCTTTTAGCAGTGACAAGGCATGCCCTTCACATTCTGTTACTATATTAAAAAAACAAAACAAAACAAAACAGAAAAAGATGAAAGTTTTAAACACATGATCTACACTTTTTAACTTGGTTTGGCAAAATATATGCTAAACATATGGTCAGGTCATAAAACATTTATTCTTGAATATTTATATTTTAATCATGGGAAAGAGGATTAAGTGCTACTTGCCCGATGTGTTTTATAGCTTTATGTAAAAGAGGGTCATATATTTGTTCCAACTACATAAGTCATTTGGGGATATCCCATTAGATAATTTATCTTGGTGCCTGTCTGTTTAGTGTTCCCTAAATAAGACACATTTCCTTTAAATCAGAAGCCTAGGAGCAGCAGTATTTTGAAAATAAGGCATATTAGCTGGCATCAAACAGTCAATGTTAAATCGCTTTGGCAACCTTACATGAATAAATTAGTTGAAAGGTTAGTGTAAGATTTACATACTAGAAGAATGTGTGTCTGGAACTGCTAGACTAAAAAGAGGAGGAGTTGGATGTGAAAATGTGAAGCAAAGCCAACACCAATGATAACAGACCCAACGCCAACGAGGGTGGCACACAGGCCCACCAGAGCCCAGATTCTCCGAGGAAATGAATCTGTCACTCCCTATCGCTGTCTCTACAGTCATGATGCCCTATGCAGTATTGCAAATGCCAGAGAAGACAGGATAAACTGGCACACTGCAGATGGCACCAAGCATCTCAACCACATTTAGCATTTTCTAGGGCAGCTCTGCCAGAAGAGACAGCCCAGCTGTATCCACCCATCAAAGATTTCTGCTGACTGACATGACATTGCAGATGGATTTTTTGTGTAAGAATGTGCGTCATTATATGCAAGATTACATTAATCTTTCATGCCTGTCTGTCCCTGGTGCCAGTATGGTTCAAGCTTTTCCTACCATGTTTTTAGATATTGTTAAAAATTATTAGTCGTGGTGTCTAAAAGAATCATTCTATATCTAGCAGCATTACATTGTAATTCTCCCACAGCTTATTCAAATGCTGTTAACATTCACGTGAGTAAAACCTCTCTCTATTAAATTCTATTCAGAAGAAAGCTACAAGAAAATGAAATATAAAATGTTAATATTAATAAACACAAGGTTATCATAAATGATTGTGTGATCATTCATCTAACTTCAGCAATTAGTGGCAACCTTAAAAAGCAAAACAATGTCTTACAAACACATATTAAAAATAATTAAGGATATTAGGAAGAAATATTTATGCTTAGAATCAGTTTATCAAGTCTCGTTTTTATTCCAAAGCTTACTTTGGTAAAGCTTTTCAAATCCAAAACAAAATTAACCTTAAAATTATCTTGTAGCTGCATGCTTTTCTTACTTAGGAAAAATTTGAAATAATAGTCTATTTCTTCCTTTCATCTTGCAGGTGAAATGTGATTATACACTGATGCAAATTATCCAAGAACAGCAATTTCTTAAGTGACACTGTAAAAGTTAAATAAGGTGACTGATCCGGAACAACAGACAGAAAATATGGCAGAAACCTCACCACAATCTATTAGGACAACGAACGAAATTAGTCAAGTCCTTGGCCTCTGGAGACAGATGATATGCACTAATTTTTTTTTTAATGAATGTACAGTATGAAGTAGTCATAAGTGATTATAAAGAAAAATAACATAGGGGGAAAGGATAGAGAGCAACCTGAGCTACTATTTACAGGGATAGAAGGAATCAAGATATGTGTTTACACAGGGTATTTTGGGCTCTGGAAGCAGAAAGAGTCAGATTCAAATCACTCCACTTCAAATAAACATCAACAGTGGGCTGCTAGGCAGCTGCAGTTTCAAAGGAAAGTTACTAGCCTCTTTTTTCAACTACTTTCCTTTGCCAATGAGACTGACACCCCTCTTATATAGCAAATTAGGAGTTTTCATTGTTTACAATGCTTTGAACACACAGTTCTCATCGCTGGGATACCCCAACCTTCAGTTTAAATATTACTTCCTCAGAAAGACAATATTGGAGGAAGGTAATGTCTTGAGGTTGATACTGAATGTTGATGAGGAAACAGGCTGAAGTCAAATCAGATGGGTTTTGATTTGGAAATAAGGAAATATGTCTTGGTTTGGTGATAAAAATTCTGTAATGGGATAAGATACTGAGATGTCATTTTCTTTCCTGCCCTGTAGATGCTTCGAATTTAGTTAAGTTCAAAATTGAATCTACCATGTCCACCTTCAAATATACTGCCTTTCAGTTACATTGTTCTTTTTTGTGTTCCATCATCCACTCCCCAATACCCAAGATAGGAAAATGTCTTCTTTCTAGAGTATCCCTTTCCTTTACTCTCCACAACCACTCCATGCCCAAAGCCCGTTGTTTCCGTCTTTTAAATTATGCTGCTGCATCCCAACATTCCTCAAGTCACCACCATCTTTCATGTGCAAACTACATCAGCCTCTCCTCCAGTCTCCCTCTAACACTGATCCCACTCTAGCCAGAATGACCTTTCTCAAGCACGTATTTAACCACATCTCTTCCCCACATTAACACCATTTATGACTATTCATTGTCGCCAGGGATAAAGTTCCAACTCCCTAACTGATATCCTAGTATTAGAAATGGGATTGGTCATATATATCCACACCTATTCAAGGGATAATAAAAAGAACTTTTCATCCATTATTCTCTCTCTCTCTCTCCAGCTGGATCTGATTCACGACTATTTACAATCCAGATTTTTATTAAAATGTAGGTAAAATTGGAGTAATGCCTCAGCCTACTAGCATGTTTTGTAATACAGTTTTATCAGATTACCTAGCTTTCTGCTAGGTGAGATCAGGAACAATAAGATGCATCTCCATGGAAGGAAGGCTTCCAGTACAGACATAAAGAGCCAAAGGGAAAGAATTCCAAGAGGAGATTTGGTAAAAGTGTCAAAAGTTAAACACATGATCCTAGAAGGAGGAAAAAAGTGACAATAAACCCCACTTTCCTGACAACTTTGCCGAGGGTCAGAAAGAAGGTAAAATTATCTGGTGACTAGACACTCCCACGGGCCCTGAGCTAGCAGAGATCAAGTCTACATTCAGAGAAGTGTCTTTGACCGTGATAATGAGCATGACAAGGTCTAGCAGCTTTGTTATTACAAACATTGACTGAAGGAGATGGAACTGCCTGTCTTGAACAAAAGGTCAAGGGCAGACATGAGATCTGTTTTCAAACACCTCAACACTCATACACACAAGATGGGACACACTTATTTCATTTCTATTGTATCACTACAAAAGATAACATTAACACTGCAAGTCACAACGAGGCAAACGTCAGCTCACAAGTTCTCCCTGCAGTTTATGTCTTGCACAAAGGCATTTGGCCAAGGGTCAAGTAGGTTTGCAATCCAGCCGATATTCCTATTCAACATGTTAGGTGACCCTTGAGCTGCATCAGCCCAGAAGAAAGGGCACCTTTGTGTAAATTAGCACAAAGGAGGTGCCCTTTTCTAACATGCACAAAGGCACGGTGACCCTGAACTCCAGCTGAGAATGTCTATCAGTATTGTCCAGCTACGGCACACACACTGACCCCACCAAAGGGTGTCCAGGCCAAGGCTGGGTGTTTACCCACCAGGAGTGCCACACACCTGCCTTCCACAGTATGAGGGAAATTGAACTAGACGATCTCCAAAGTTCTTTCCAGTTTAATTTCTCCGCTGCCTTGACTTTTTCACTGTATTGTTCTATGAATTATCCTATGAATCTATGATGTCCAAAATTCCTCTCCCACCTTTAATAGTGTAGTTCCTAAAGTCTGCTCTGCTTTGGGAGGCAGTGAAAGAAACAGTACCATACGCCAGCATGGGCTTACCACCCATAATCTTTGATTCACATACCAAGTTATTAGGAATAAATAATTTTTTTAGGTTCTTTCAGGGTTCTGATACCATTATTAGATAAGATATTGCATTGACAGTGGCAGCAGAAGGAAGATGCTCTTTTAGCTCAACTATTTCAAAAGATGCTGATCTATATTCAGAAGTAGTTAGGGTTTCAGCACTAACCAAAATGAAAGAAGTGTATTTTTATTAAGGCGGTGAGAATCTTCTTTTTTTAAAAAACTGGAAGTTTGTACCTTTTGACACCCTTCACCCATTTAATCCCCCCAAACCTCTGGAAATCTGTTCTCTGTATCTACATGTTCTGGTTTGTTTGTTTGGGAGGATTAAAAAAAAAAATTCCACATATAAGTGAGATCATATGGCATTTGTCTTTCTCTGACTTATTTCACTTAGCATAATGTCCTCAAGGTCCATTTATGCTGTCCCAAAATGGCAAGATTTCCTTCTTTTTAATGGCTGAATAGTACTCTGTTCTCTCTCTCTCTCTATATATATATATATATATATATCTCACATCTTTATCCATTCATCCATTGATGGACACTTGGGTAGATTTCATGTTTTGGCTACTGTAAATAATGCTTCAATGAATATGAGGGTACAGGTATCTTTTTGAGTTAGTGTTTTGTTTCCTTTGGGTAAATACCCAGAAGTGTGGAATTACCAGATCTTATGGTAGTTCCATTTTTAATTTTTAATTTTTTGAGGCGCCTCCATACTGTTCTCCATAGTGGCTATACGAATTTACATTCCCACCAACAGTACATGAGAGTTCCCTTTTCCCACATCCTTACCAACACTTGTTATTTCTGCCTTTTTGAAAACAGTCATTCTGACAGGTGTGAGGTGATATCTCATTATGGTTTGATTTGCATCTCCCTGACGATTAGTGATGTTGAGTACTTTTTCATGTACCTGTTGGCCCTGTGCATGTCTTTTTTGGGAAAATGTCTACTCCAATTATGTATTGATTTTTTAAATCAGATAGTTTTGGGGGTGGGGGGGTGTTTGCTATTCATTTTTAAAAGAAATTTATAGAAAAATTACTTTATAATATATATAACTAGCTATAATTTTGACATCACGCCTTATTTATACAGCACTATATCTTAATGAATTCATCATTGTACAGAATTTATTACATAATTCAGATTCCATTTGGACTCAGAAGTGCACACAAGATATGTTAAAACAATGGTCACACTGGACATGCAGAAAATATGCACTCTTTCTGCTTTACTCTTTCATAGAAGATACTTTTTCTGTCAAAGTTGAGTTGAATCTTACTATTACATAATTTATGAAACTGAAATGCAAAGCATGATGATTGTCTTTCTATATACACAGGTAGTTTTAAATATATTACCTTATTCAAACTACAAAACTATACTGTGAGAGACAGGCAGACAGATTCTAAAACTTTTCAGATATCCACATGCTTATTCAGTCCTTCACATAAAATAGGAGACATTTTTAATGTAAATATTTAGCCAATATACACACCAAAATGGTTTTACAAGCAAAAGATGCAATTTTGTAATTTTGCCCGTAGGAGGAGTGTTAGGTAGCTAATAATTAGCTATGCTGCACAAATATATAAATAAATTCTAAATTTGCTTTTATCTAATATTCTAATTGTATTTATGTTAAACTAAATATAATGTTCAATAATATCTAAAATTTAGGGGAAAGCCCTAGAACATAATATTTTTCTCTCCAGAACAATTGTTTTAAGAAGGAAAGCACATTCCTATCATTTCTTCTATCTTAGTTCAGACCTCACGTGCTAGTCTCCTTTCCTCCAGTCTCTCCCTCTTCTAATTTTTATTCTGATGACATAATCATCTTTGCTAAGTGATGATAAAGAATGTACAGGGCTTCCTAGGTGGCACAGTGGTTAAGAATCCACCTGCCAATGCAGGAGACATGGGTTCGATCCCTGCTCCAGAAAGATCCCACATGCCGCGGAGCAACTAAGCCCGTGTGCCACAACTATTGAGCCTGCGCTTTAGAGCCCGTGAGCCACAACTATTGGGCCCATGTGCTGCAACTACTGAAGCCCACGTGCCTAGAGCCCGTGCTCTGCAACAAGAGAAGCCACCTCAATGAGGAGCCTGCACACCACAACGAGGAGTAGCCCCCACTCACTGCAACTAAAGAAAGCCCGCACACAGCAAAGAAGACCCAACACAGCCAATAAAATAAATTAATTAATTAAAAAAAAAGAATGTACACCACCTCGGGTTCAACGCGTGATGAGTGAAATCCTGAGTCTAGCATAAAGATTCATCCTTAACCTGCACTCAGACTTCCTCTTGTGCACATTGTTGGCCGCCTTCCCAACTTCAGTTCAGGTGTCCCCAGCCTTGAGGAGAAGGGGGTCCCCCCCACAGACCATGGGAAGCGTTCTGATGCTTAAGAGAGAGTGCTCCAGGTAGGGCATATGTACTACATTAGGACAGTCAAACTAAAAGGAAAAAATTTGAATGCTTGTTCAGAATTAAAACATGTTGAAGCTCTCACATACACACACCTCTCCCCATCCTACTAGATTTGAATAAAGAAGAATCAAATTCACTGGCAACCATTTTATGATGACGGAAAGGGCCATATTTAAGATGAAGCCAATATTATTAAAGAGCTACCAAAACACTATGGGCCCAACACACAGGGCCACACCCACTCGTGTGTACTGCTAGCTTGCCAGCCTTCTCTCACTTTTCCTTTTCTGCTATGCACAGAAAACCATTGTCTGCCTTCTCTGACTCTCCAAAACTGTCCAGTTCAAATACTTTTCTTGAGTCTTCTGATCAAAATTAATATGCTCCTCTGAGACACTATAATTCTTTTACGTATATCCTAATTATATCTACTTTAAATATCTATTTTAACCCCTAAGAAATTAATGGTCACTCAAGAGCAGGTAATAGAACTTCTCCATCTTACATTCTGCATAGTGTTTAACACAAAGCATTCAACAAGAGTTTCTTGAACTGAATGATATATAATAATATACATGTAAAACTGTTTTGGATATTAAATCAATGAAACAAAACAATTAACTTATTGAATTTGATAATAAGTTTATTCAACTTTTAATTGACTCTTCGTAATATGAATTTCAAACTTTTCCTTCTGCCAGTCCTTGAAAATCCTCACTGGAAAGGAACAATAGATCTGAATCGTTTCTTTTTCTTATAAATCATCTCCAAGTAAGCCAAAAGCCACTAAGATAAAAGATTAACTCTTGCACTACCATTTTATTTTAATTCAGAAACTCCTCTGGAGTTTTCCATGGTAGTTTCTCTCAAACCTTCATTGCAGCAGATGTCTTTTGGGGTGGATGACCTTCTCACAAAGATTATTATTATTTTTAAGGAATTTCCTTCTAGCCCAGCCATCAAGTCATGAGACGTAGGCTTATAAACCTAATTTACATTGTGAGACCCATCTCCCTTGGTTACTGCTAAGCAAAGCCAGTTGAGTTCCTTCCCCAGGGATTTATAATTGGGACTAGGAGATTCCAGGTGCATTCCGGCTTGTATCCTGAGTAGGCTTATTATGCAATACTCTTCATCAATTAAAATTTACTACAAATTTACACTGTGTATTAACAAAGCCACATACAAATAAAACCAGAAAAACTGAGGGTGTGATTCACGATAGCATCAACCCTCCTCATCCCACCCCCATGGGAAACATAAGCGTCTCAAGGGAACAAAGGAATTTGGTCACCAAATTTTAAAAGTTGAAAAGAATTTTACTAATCTTCTTTCCATAAACTTTAGCATTAGCAAATTTCTATTTTCCTGGGCAAAAACCTAAGCACCTTTCTTATTGTAGACAATAAATTTAAGCTTCTGGCTTCTCTAAATTCATCTAAAATCAGCAGTTAAGTGCTTAGTTTTGACCTAACCAGCAGGGGTCAGAGTCAGAACAAAAACCACCTAATGAAGGATTCCATGGAAAGACACTGAACATTTAAGTGACCAAAAATCAATTGCTGCTGAACTGAGAGATAATGTTTTAAATAGCCAACATCTCAATGAAGGTATCAAAATGTGTGCGGCCCCTTAAAAATGATACCTAATAATTTTTAAAGTCTGAAAAAAGGTCTAAAGAAAAAACACTGATATTCAAATAGAAATAACACAATTAAAAGAAGACAAAACAGTTGAATTATAATCCTGGAGCTGGTTGCAGTCAGTTATTGAAGCATATAAACAAGCTTTAGAGATTACACGTAGCTTTCCAAATTTGACTTACGAGCAAACTCAAAGTTATTTTGCTTCCTCAAGTATGATTTTTTTTTAAAGGCGAAATTATATTCTGAAAATACTTACTTGTTACATCAGTCTTTATTCCCGCAAGCTTCAACAGTGGTTCAACCTTCCCATAATAGACCTGAGTAGCTTCTTTTTTGTGGCTTTGGGGGTTAAGGAGTATTTTTAATGACTTCGGTCTGTTTGAAAAACCTAAGAGGAAAATATAAAGACAAAAATTATAAAGTCTCTGTGAGCATTTTTTTTCTTTCCCTTTAAAACCACACACTAAGGCCAGTTAAGATGTCATACATGTATTTCATTAGTATTTGCTATTTTTCTTAGAAATTCTTGCAAGAATTTCCTGCATATGGCATTATTTTCAAACATTTCACATTTCTAGCACTGAAATAGGAATATCCCTCTTAAAGTAAGTCCTGAGTTATAACAAAGCATTTAACTCATGAAGGAAGGTGTGAATAAAAGCAACATCATACATATTAGGTGATTTTTATGTATATTTACCAAATCACCGATAGTATATCCAATGTTCCTTTAGCGTTTGTTTCTGGGGGGAAGAAAGCAATGGACTGTAACAAATAGAGAAGTCCATTCCCCCTCCTTGGATAAATACGCTCATTATTGCAACTGGGCATTCGGTAACCCCAGGGCTACCCAGGGCCGGCCTGCTGGGGAGCCCAGGGCGGAGTGGAGGCTGCAGGGTCTGTCAGGGCCAGCACCCAGAGCCATGCACGCTGGGAGCTAAAAGAGAGGCTTTGGGTCAGAGTTCAAGCCTGAAAAGGGGCCCAGGGAGAAAGAACTCTTCCCTGGGGAACTGCGAAAGCAACGCCTCTCAGCGGGGATTCGGGGATGCCTCACAGTTGGGGCTGAGATTTGATACCACACTTTTCTGGGCCTGTGAGATGCTTGTCACTTAGAGCCCAGTTGGAGCAGGTGCAAAGCAAATTTTCTGTTGTCAGGAAGGGGCAGCAGGGGACAGAGGAGCCGGAAGAAAGCTGACGACTATTTCTTTCATGGTAAGCTCCTCTCACAGGGCCACGCTTCAAGGTTAGGAAGGCAGCTATGAGCACCCATTTTTAATGAAACCGTGACTGAAGCCAAAAGAAAAATGTCCATCTATCCATGCCAGTTTTTGTGCTTCAAGTAGAGACAATATTTTGTTTCTTATCATATTTGATATAATAAAAAATTTTCAACAGCAGACATTGTTTGAATTCAGGCAGCATCTTGGCTGAAAACCAGACAGGACAACGCTGAACTCCTTACCTCTTCTGTAATTAGCCCTGGGCTCCCATTTTGGTAAAAGGCCTCTGCCTGTCTCCTAATCACCCAGTCCTGAAACCTCAAAGCCCTGCTCAATTCCTTTTTTTATGTTCTTTCGACTCCTACATTCAAATGAGTGCCCAGATTCTTGAGGTTATAACTAGCTGCTTCCATGCCTCTTGCCCATCCTGGCTGTCACCCTCTGGCTCTGCGTTCTCCAGGGCACCTCGCAGGCATCCCGCAGCTCCCCCTTCCAGTGCATCCTCAGACATCACAGCTCCCAGCAGCTCTGCACTGGTCCAAAGCACCAGGGCCCATCACTGCCTGTGGGGCAAGCCCAAACCCCTGAAAATGACATCCAGAGCCTCTCCCAACCAACTCCAACCTATCTTCTCCCCTTCCTCTCTCACGCATACTCAAGAAATACTTATTGAGCATTTGTGCCGAGTACTGAGAAGGGGGAGAAAGTCATTAACATGCGGTTCATGCTTTAAAGGGGGAAGACATATCTACAAATAGAAACAGTACAAGACAGAACAGATTTGTTGACACAGAGGCACAAAGTGCCCTGGGAGTGCATGAGAGGAGGGTGGTTAACTCTTACCAGGGATCCTGAAAAGGCTTCCTGGAGAAGGGAGCATCTGAGTGGGCTTTGGGCTCATGCTGTTTTCACTACTTGCCATTCCCTTCTGCTTCACACCTCATCCTCCCCTTAGCAAAACAGCAGGGGTAGGGCCAGGGAGGAAACACCAAGCAGTGAGACCAACACAGAAAATGCTCCAAGCAAACTAAGTGCAGGGGGTTTTCTGTTCCATTGCCGCCTCCCCTTCATGATCCAGACCCACTGTGTTACTTGCCAAATACCAGGTCTGCCAGGCCTTCTTCCTCTGTTCAGATGTCTTCCGTTTCCACTCTGCCCCATCTCCAATCCTGTGAAAATCTGACCACTTCTTCAAAGCTCACCTCAAATACCACTTCCTCACTACAGCCTTTCTTGATCACCCACAGAATTCACCTCTCTGGCTTCTTGCTCCTATGTCACTCTCTGTACCTCTATTATCTATTTTTTTACATCATTTATACAAAAAGCTCTGATAAAAGGCTCAATGTCTCAGGACTCCCACTGGCCAAACCTCGGACAACACAAAATGGAATAAAGACAGTAACATTATATGTACTACAGTGACTTTTTAAAAATTCCAACTCCAGGAGCCATACCAACACTAAATATATATATAAATAAAGGAGAAGGAAAAACTTCATCTTAGAGTACAATAACAACTAATAAATACAGCAAAATTATAGAGTTAGAAAATCACTATTTTCAACCATCATAATAATGATGGATTTAGGCAAGAATCCGCCATGGATGCTAAAACTATTGGTGACAGTCAGTGGGGGAACAAAATATTTACTTATTCTTCAACTCCGTCCTGCCCTATTACTGTATTTACAGAAGGTAAAAAGGGATATTTACAGTAGGCAAGTTTGGCAGACACCTCCTCAGTCAAGTGATCAAAGTTAATAACACTCTGAGTGATACAGATGGACACATGTGCCTCATGTATGAGATACACAGCACGAAGGACACACAACTTCTGTGGGATTCCTGCCCCAAGTGTATAAGGTGGACCTAACATGATGAGACACTAGGACAAACCCAAGTTAAAGGGCATTCTCAAAATACCTGCCTTAAAATTTTCAAAAATGTCAAGGCTATGAAAGACAAAGAAAAGCTGAGAAACTGTTCCAGATTAAAGGGGACTAAAGAGATGACAACTAAACACAGCGTGTGATTCTGGGTTGGGTCAAAACAAAACAAAATTGCCATGAAGGACAGTATTATTAACCTTTAGCCAGGAAAGACTAAGCAGATTAACCTAGGACTCAATTCTATTAAAACATGACAAGGTCCAGAAACTTGTTTTAAACCCCAGAGTCCAGACAAAAGATCTAATTAAGTTTCCCTTACCTGGTAAATTTTTTGGAATACCCTCATTTCTCCAGTAGGGACAGACCCAGTAAGAAAGGTGTCTAGGCACCAAATTGCAGTACCCAAATGCTGTCATACAAACCAACTTTTATTCCCCTTTTCCTATATCACGACTGTGGAGGAACAGATGTTTGTGGAACTGAGAAACAGTCATTTGGGACTTGTGAGGATAAGCACATTGCAGTTGAAGGCTTGTAGACTTTAAACATATATGTATAAAGTGCATGCTATATATCCTATCCAATCTTTGTGACACAATCTTCTTAATTAGGCAGGAAACAGGCTAAAATTATTTTTAAAGACTTTCTAAAAGGATTTAAGGACTTCCCCAGTGGTGCAGTGGTTAAGAATCTGCCTGTCAATGCAGGGGACACAGGTTCCAACCCTGGTCCAGGAAGATTCCACATACCGTGGAGCAACTAAGCCCGTGTGCCACAACTACTGAGCCTGTGCTCTAGAGCCCGCGAGCCACAACTACTGAGCCCACGTGCCACAACTACTGAAGCCCACGCCCCGAGAGCCTGTGCTCAACAAGAGAAGCCACCGCAATGAGAAGCCTGTGCACCGCAATGAAGAGTAGCCCACCACTCGCCGCAACTGGAGAAAGCCCACGCACCGCAACGAAGACCCAACGCCAATAGAAATAAATAAAATTTCAGAGGACTTACGCACAATAATTTTATTTTTAAGCTTCAGTTAACAACAATAGCAATGACAACTAAATCAGAAAGTCCCATTCCTTAGACATTCTGGTCAATCGAGGGGTTTTTAAATACAAGTCAACAAAGACATTTTTTTTTAACCGGAGTATGTATTCATGTTCTCATTTCTCTTTTGCTTTTAGATGCACTTAATACGATGACTATAAAGCTAGAGTCTAAGCATATATGAATTAGGTAGCAATTTGATATCAATTTAGAGATCAGGAAGGAGATTTCTACCGAATAAAATAGGATTTTTTAAATGTTCTTAATTAAGTGGAATAAAGAGATAATTAAAAAGTCTCCAACAGCCGCTCCTTCCATGCTCCCTCCCCAAGCCTCCTCCTATTCCATTCAGCTGCTTGAACTCCTATGTTCCCTCTACCACAGTGCCCTTGTACCTGCTCTCTCCACTAGCTGCCACCATGGCCACTTTACCCAATTAACCCCCTCTTCTGTTTGTTTTGATCTCACCTCAGTCATCACTTTCTGGGGAAAGTGGGAAAGCCCACCACGGCCTCCTTGGCTTTGTGACTTTAGCTAGTTCATTTCTCCCTTATCATTTGTTCTCACAAGTCCATACACTTCCCCATCGTGATTCTAGCACTGCTGTAATTTTATATCTATTTACTATTCTTCCATATTAGACTGGAAACTCTTGAGTTTTTCTCCACATTGTATTTCCTTAGTGCAGGACACATAATAGGTGGTAGAATACTTGATGAATGAATACAGGACAGTGTTAGCTTTGGGCTATCTAGATAACAATGACATCCATTCATTTATTCACAAATAACTGCAGGCCTGCGATTTGCCAGGCTGGGTTCTAGAAGCTGAGGTTCTATCAGTGGACAAATCAGTGGACAAGAAAAGCCCCTGCCCTCATGAAACTTCCATTCCAATGGGGGGAGACAGAAATAAACAAGAGAGTTCAGAGCATGCTAAGTGGTGAAAAGTTCTGTGGGTAAAAGTAAAGCTCAGTACTGGGAGAGAAGGACGAAGCTAGAAGAAATGACTTGCTGGCCAGGGAAGGTCAGATCATCCAGAGCCTTGCAGGCATTTACAAAGACTTTAGCTTTGGTTCTGAGCTAGAGAAGCAGCGTGGAGAGTTTTGAGCAGGGCAGTGACACCACCTTAGGTGTTAAAAGGATCACTCCAGCTGCCCTATGGAAAGTAGACACAGTAAGGGTAAGGACTAACAAAATAAAGAACACTTGCAATATTCTAACACTGTGTGCTTAGACACAGTGCTTGAAGTGGACCTTATAGGAAAAGTTAGATTCTAGATACATCTCCTTATTGAAGTATAATTGACATATACATTAGTTTCATGTGTACAATATAATGATTCGACATTTGTATCCACTGAAAAATAATCACCACGATAAGTCTAGTTACTATCTGTCACTATCAAAAAAAGTTATTTTCTTGTGATGAGAACTTTTAAGACTTACTTTCTTAACAACTTTCAAATGTATTTTGAATATATTTAGATATATTTTGAAGGGAGAACGGACAAGGTTTGTTTCCTATTTGGATATGGTATATGAAAGAGAACAAAGAAGAGCCACGTGTGTGGCTGAAAAAGGGAAAAGAAAGTATATAAGAAGGCTAAGGACTAGTGAAAGTGGCAAAAACAGTATGTTGTGGTCTCACTGGGGCTGAAAGATTTTAGGAGCTGGGGGAGTTGAGAAAGATTTTAGGAGTTGGTGAGCTAGGAAGACAGAAGGCAGCAGCCACATGGAGGGTAGGACACTTGAAACTGAGACAGAGTTATTGCTGATGACAATAACAAGATCTGATGAACTTCCACATTCATGAGAACCACATAGAGGGGCTTCTTAAAACACAAATTTCTGGGTTGCAGCCTAGAGTCCTGGACTCAGTAGTCTGGGATGCTGTCTGAGAAATTACCTTGATAACTAGTTCCCAGGTGATGCTGATGATGTTGGTCCAGGGGCCACACTTTGAGGACTATGGTACTAGAAATATGATTATGGGAGAAAATGGGAAAAGTGAAATACAGGTCAGGACCCCTGAAGGAGAAGAGGTGAAAACTGAGTGAAATGTACAAAAAAAAAAAAAAAAGCAAAACCCACATCACATGGAATTATGAGAGCAGTAGTGGAGGGAGTGACAGTGAGACAGGACCTAAAGTCCTCAAGGACTGGCAGAAGGATGCAGTAGGCTACACAGGACTGCAAGTAATGCCAGTAGGTAGTGTCTGATGGACTGAGCTTCAATGCTGAGGATTTTTAAGAGAGTACGCTGAGAAAATGGTCCCCAAATAGCAGTGAGATGCAAGGAAGACATCAAGACATCGACAACACCTCCAAGTCCAGTTGTACGAAAGGCATGGCAGAGAAAACAGCTATCACTCGAGAGGACTGCAGGGGACGCTGTAAGCTCCTGAAGAGCTGTGTCTCTCTGCTAAAGCAGAAGTGAGGGGACTATTTGGAAAAGTGGTTGACAGTATAGATTTTGATGATGATGAATCACTCATTCCACAGGGCAAAATAAAATGGGGCCTGGAGTTAAGGAGAATGGGAGATGGTTTCAGGTTAGGGGGTACACAGAGAGGGCCTTACAGGGATGAGAGTCTAGGTGATGAAGGGCCTCAGGCAGCAACACAGAGTGTAAGAGAGAAACATTGTGTGCAGCAATTGGGATTGGAGGAGAGGAGGGTGGTGATGAGTGGAGTCTCACCCCAAGCACACAGAACTCTCTGGATTCTGTCTTCCCTCCAGTCAATATCAAAGTTAGGGAAGAAGCAACGTTGCTCAGAACTACAGTTTTTCCAAAGCCCCTTTCCTTCTGTGTTAACCATCCAGTGTTGGAGTCTAAACCCAGGTCTGCCTATGGTACGTGGTTCCACTCTTCACCAAGTGACCACAGTGCAAATGTCTTTATATTTAAGAACCATATACATAGTCATTTTCTGTACAGATTAAAATACACACATTGTACAGGATTTTAAAATCTCATTATTCAGCTCATTCCCTGATATCTAAGTTCCCTACCTGAGGGACAACCACTGCTATCATGTTGAGAATCTATTCTGTGTATATACAAAAATGTATGTATATGTTCTGTGACTTTTACATAGATGGCAGTCATCCCATATTCTGTGCCTTGCTTTTCCTTTTACAATATTTTGGAGATGATTCCATATCACTATGTAAGTGCCATCTTACTTTATTTAAAGCTGCCTTTAGTATATTGCCAAATTACTTGCCATAGAAATTTGGAGTTGCAACAACAACAACAAAAAAGAAATACCAGAGTAAAAGAAATTGATCTTAAATCTTGGCTCCTCCGTTTGCCAACTGTGTGACTTTGGCTTACTGTCTAACTTCTCTGTTCTTCAGTTTCCTCATCTGTAATGTGGGGATAATAAGAGGACCTCTCACAAAAGGTAACTGTGATGATTACATAAGCAAATGTAAAGTGCTTAGAAGAGTGCATGGCACCTAGTAAGTACTCAGTTTACCTATTATTTTTACTACCAATTTACACTCCACCAGGAACTTAGTGTCTGTTTTCTTACATCCTTGAAAACCTTGTATATTTTCCTTTTTTTTTTTTGATCTCTGACAATCTGAGGGGTGAAAAACTGCATATCATTCTAATTTCAATTTACATTTCTCTTATTATGAGATAGACTGAGAAATTTTGCAAATGTTTAAGAGCTACTTTTGTTTTTCTATGAACTGTCAGTTTATATCATTAGCCAGGTCTCTCTTTGTATTGTCTTTGTCGTGTTAATTGTAGCACTGCTCCATAAAGTGAGAAAATCCACCTTTTACTTGTTATGTGAGTTACAAATATTTTGCCCAGTGTGTCAGTTACTGCTTTTAATTTTATTTATGCTGTTTCCTCTATGCTGAAAGCTTTCATTTTTATGTGCCAGTGGTTGAATTTATCACTTTTTTTTTCTTTTATGGCTTCTGGGTTTTGAGTCACATTTAAAAGCTCCCTTTGTGACAAAAAAAATCCTCTATATTTTTCTAATAACTTTATGGTCTCGATTTCATATTTTAATACTATCTGAAATTTATTTTGATATATGGTACAAAATTGGGGGTTGACTTTACTTTGTTCCAGGTGGCCATATATCTGTCCCAACATCATTCATGGCATAATCCATCTTTCTCTTACAGATATCAAATGCTGCCTTTAGATATACTAAATTTCTGCACATGTTTGAATCTCAAGTGTCTAGTCTGAGATCTATTGATTTATTTATGTCAGTATCATAACGTCCTATAGTTTCATAGCATGATTTAATAGCTGGTAGAGTTCCTTACTACTTTTAAGAATTTCCCTGTCTATTTTTACTCATGATCTTTAAGATTAGTTTGTCTAGTGTGAAAAAATTCTCCTGGTATTTTATTGGGATTACATTAAACATAAATTATCTTAAGGGCAATAACACTTTTATGAGATTCAGTCTTTCTCTATAGAAACATGGCATGCTTTTCCATTTTAAGTCTCCTGTGTCCCTCAGTACCATGTTAAAACATTTTTCAGATAAATGCTGAACAAGTCTAGGTTTTTCATCTTTTTTGCTGGTGCCATCAATATGTCTCTAACTCCATCCCCTAACCGGCTACTGATGGCATATATATATATCAAGACTATTGATTTCTACACCTACCACTTAATTTTCTCATTGTTCAACATAGATATTCTCTTTATTCTCTTGGATTTTCCAGTCTAATAGTTATTTCATCTTCAAATAATGGTAATTTCACTTTCCTCTTTCCAATTGTCATACAAATTCATTTTCTTCTCTAGTGTACTTGCCTTGGTGGGTTTCACCAGAAGAAGGTGACTAACAGCGCTAATGAAGGATACTGTTGTCATTTCTAGAATTTAATGGGACTCCCTCACATGTTTCTCCTATAGGCTTTAAAATGAGACGTACATTTATCATGCTGGTAACAGCCATCTATTCTTATTTTATTAAGGGTTGCTTGACACTCATAAGTAAAACCAAACTATACTTTTCCTTCTTTGGACGTCATTGTCAGATGTTGATATTCATTTCATGCAAGCTCTACAAATAAAATCTGGGAGTTTTCCTTATTTTCCTAAGATCCAGCATAACTAAAATATTATTGAAGTTTCCTTTTTCTTAAAGGTATGGTGCATATCCCTGTGAAAATATCAGAGTTGGTGCTTTTTTTAGGAGTAACAAAAAGATTTCTGCTTCTTTGGTGATAATTGGTCTTTTACATTATCCGTGTCTTCTGAAGTCAGTTTGGCCATCTTTATTTTCCTAGACAACATGTTCATTCATTTCATCCTGCTCTTAAAAGGCAGCCCAGGTTGCCTCCTGGGCTCTAGATACCATCCTCCTACTGAGTAGTAGTAGCAACACTATTTCCTCCTGATAAGCAGAATTGATCACCTCTCCCAGCAAAGCAACTTCATTATTACCATCTTTTCATTTGCTGGTTCAGTCATATGGTTCAATAACGTGTCCAGGTAATTTTCAATGTCCAATTCAATTAGACCATTGTCACGTTCTCATATGAAAGATTCTTTTAAACTAAAAGCTCTAAATCAGCAGAGTTCAAAGTTGTAGAGGCCAGATACAAAAACACTATGAGTGGGTCACAACAGGTGACTTCACTCATTCATTGGTCCATAGGCCCATGTGTTCTGTTTATGGAATTAAAAACTATTTTAACATTACAAGATTTAGTCTCCCAGGTGGGAGACAATATAATAAAACAGGAAACATGGTAAGACTAGTGAATCCCATACTTGTCAGACAATTGCTTCACTGTTTTTGATGTGAACAAGTCCCTTGGTCAAAAGAAGTATTGTACAGGATGTAAATTCACTGAACATGGCATTTAGTAGGGCCACCAATGGTAGTGGTGGCAGAAATATGATGGACAGGAAACACAAATGCATACCAGAAGTATGCCCTCATAGCAATGAGGCCAAGCCACTGACCTCTCACAAAGGAGAGGATTCAATGTGTCAACCTGCCACCAAGTCGGTTGACTGGTTACTCTGGGATACAGGGTGTATCCAGGGCTCAAGGCTGATCTGTTTGCAGGTAGAGTACTCAGCTGTGGTGGTAGTCAAATCAGCCTTGGTGAGCAGCACTGCTTATTGCTAAATCCCTGTATTTTTCTCCTTCCTGTCTTAAGGTCATTTTGTTTATATGTTCATTGTGCACGCCCTGGGTTTGCTCTGAAAAGATGCTGACAAACATCTATAGAATGGAGCATCTTGCATACCTGGTTATTTCCTCTTCTAGAATAAATTTTCTTTGGGGAGCATTTATGTAAAACACAAATCTCATATTCTGTTCTTATCCTGTGAGAGTCATTCATATACTTTTGCTTTATACATCTTTCCACCAACCCCCCAAATTTTTACTTCCAACTATTCGGCCAAGCATTTCACCACTGTCCATGCACTGAGATACCTCAATCCCTCTGGCCATCACTCCTTAATAACTAGTATCAACTGTTCGAAGTTCTGACTTCCAGAAGGATCTCTCTTCCCTACTATCTTTTAGGAACACTCTTGAGCGGGGCTGTAATGCTTCGGGAGCTCACTTCTATTATACCATGCAGAGCTGTCTCTGAATTATGCCCTATTTAGTTCCCTTAGTCAACTGGTCAGAGAATACGTGTCATGAGGCCATATATGTGGGGTGACGGGGGAAAAATGCAACAGTTGTAGGCCACCAGCACATTCAATGCACTAGGACCTTCTCCTCTAGCACTTTAATAACATTAGCTATTTTAAATAGAAAGCTGTTTTATACAGATAATTTTATGATTTGCATCAACTGAACTTTGATCAATACAAATGTTTAATAGACACCTCAACTTTAACACATTCGAAAGTGAAATTCTGCTTTTCCCCACCAAACCTGAACTATCTACCCACCAATCTTCCCCTTCTCACTAAATGACAACTTCATCCTCCCATTCACTCCAGTCAGAAACTTAACTTTACTTTGAACAACTACTGAAGCCTTAATCCTGTTGTTTTTTTAAGAACTTTTATTGAGATATAATTGACATACAATAAACTGCATATATTTAAAGTGTACACTTTGATATTTTTTTCTTATCAGTAATGTATACATGGCAATCCCAATCTCCCAATTCATCCCCCACCGAACTCCCTCCCCCCACACCCGCTTTCCCCACTTGGTGTCCATATGCTTGTTCTCTACATCTGCGTCTCTATTTCTGCCTTGCAAACAGGTTGATCTGTACCATTTTTCTATATTCTGAATATATTTGTTAACATACGATATTTGTTTTTCTCTTTCTGACTCACTTCACTCTGATCCTGCCTTTCTAATATGCACTATAATTCTGGTTAAGCAAACAGTACCAGTTGCAGAAGCAACATGATTTTTAAAAAAGAATAGCTCTCATTTAGGAAGAATGATTGAATTAGAAAATCTCCATGATCTACCCCTAGTGAAATAATCAGTTCAGGCCAGAATAATCAATGCAGGTTAAAACCATTAGATGCAATATTTACTGAGGACTAGACAGTCCCTTGGTCCCTGAGTACCACCCAACAAATTATCTACTAGTTTCAAATAAAGACACTACAAAGGAGGGATCAAGCTTTTTCACCTCCTTGACTCAGGGATCAATTTTCACCTTGGAGAAGTCATCTTAGCCTCATTAACAATGGGGAAGTCAGACATTATGTACCACCTGAGATGATAAAATATGAAGTACACATACCATTTATGAAGTATTCTTGCCCCAAATTTTCAACATAAATCTAATTAAGTCTTTAGATTGCAAATCCAGTTTAGAGTAAATATAGGGAATATAAGAACAAGTTAAATGAGGTCCCCAGGAAGCAACCAGATAGGGGCATAGCTCAAAGTCTGTGGTCTTCACAATGACAGCCCAGTATCACCCAGCAGCTCATTGCAAAGGCCCACACCAGATCCAGTGAATCAGAATTTCTGGGAGTAAGGACCAATAATCTATATTTAAACGGGCTAAGTGATTCATGAATGCTAAAATGTCTACAGGACAAATAATCCAGTCTCTTCCATAAGTCAACGTCAGAGAGAATAAAAAAGATAAGGAAAGGCATGTTGTAGTGTTGTAGTTTAAATGCATTTAATTGACTGGACACTGGTACAAATCAGCTATAAAAGACATTTTAGAAAATGGGGGGGATATTTCAATGTGCACCAGGTATTAGATAATAAACAACAATTGTTCATTCATTTGGTAGGATAATGATATTTTGTTATTTGTAAAATTTCTGTTTTTAGAGATGCATACTGAACTACTTCTGGGGAAAATATCATGATGTTTGTAATTTACTTTAAAATACATGGACAGGGCTTCCTAGGTGGCGCAGTGGTTAAGAATCCGCCTGCCAATGCAGGGGACACAGGTTCGATCCCTGCTCCAGGAAGATCCCACATGCCACGGAGCACCTAAGCCCATGTGCCACAACTATTGAGCCTGTGCTTTAGAGCTGGTGAGCCACAACTATTGAGCCCATGTGCTGCAAACTACTGAAGCCTACGCGCCTAGAGCCCGTGCTCTGCAACAAGAGAAGCCACAGCAATGAGGAGCCCACGCACCACAAAGAAGAGTAGCCCCCACTCACAGCAACTAAAAAGAAAGCCCGCGCACAGCAAAAAAGACCCAACACAGCCAATAAAATAAATAAATAAATTTATAAAATACATGGACAGAATAAAATGTTTGAAGTCACTATGGGAAAACGTTAATAACTGTAGAATCTAGGTAACAGAAATGCAGAAAATATAAAATCATTATAATGGGCACCTAGATGTTTGACATTTTTTCATAAGAGTAAAAAATATCTTGGTGTCATCTTTGACTTTTTTTTTCCATATCCCCCATATCCACTAAGTTGGTAAATTCAGCCAGCTCTATATTCAAAAACAAATCCAAAGACTGACCACTTCACACCACCTCTCCCACTCTTACTCTGATTTAAGCCACCATCTCTTGCCTGGATTATACTAATTTCACTTAACCCGTCTCCTGCTGCAATCCTTTCACCCACTCACAAAACCTACTCTCTACTTGGCAGCCAGAATATCCATTTTGAAAGAAAGTCAGATCATGTCACTCCTCTGCTTAAAACTCCCACATGACCCCCATTCTTCTCAGAATAAAAGTCAAAAATCATACAAATCTTGCAAGATCCCTCATGGCTATTCCCAGCCACCTCTGTGATGTCATGTCCAGTTATTTCGCTCGCTGCTGACTCGACTCTGCGCATGACTTTCTTGCTCAAGCTTTTGCACGTACTGTTGCCTCCGCTTGGAGCGTTTCACTCCTCCATACTCACGTGGCTCCCTAGTACTTGCAGCTCTCTTCTAACCTCACAGCTCATGAAGTCTTCCTTAACCACCTGTGTACATTTCACATCATAGAAATGTATTTGACTTTTTTTTTCAACTCCCTCTTCTTATGAATTAAATATTGTGTCCCCCCCAAAACTGATATGCTTACATCCTAATCCCCAATGTGAGGTATTAGGAGGTGGAGCCTTTGGGAGGTAATTAGGTGATGAGGGTTGAGCCCTTACGAATGGGATTAGTGCTTTTATAAAAGATACCCCAGAGGGCTCTAGCTTTCTTTCTGCCATGTGAAGACACAAGAAAAGGGCTCTCACCAGAACCTGATCATGCTGGCACCCTGAGCTCAGACTTCAAGCCCCCAGGACTGTGAGAAGTAAATTTCTGTTATTTATAAGCCACCCTCTCTATGGTACTTTGTTATACTATCCCAAACAGACTAAGACACCCCACTACCACTAGAATATAAGCTACTTGAGGTCAAAGACTTCAATGTTCTGCTCTCTGCTGTATTACTAGACCCTAGAATAATGTGGCACACAACAGATGCCATATGTGTTGTATGTGTGTGTGTGCACGCGTGTATTCTTTTTAAAAATAAACCAAAAATTAAAGAAAAAATAAATTATAAAACTGTAATTCCAATTGCATTAAAGAAAACAAAAGATTAACAGTGCAAAAACAATCATTTAAGCAAAAAGCGTTCCTTTTAAAATTGCTGTGACATAAAATAAGTCCAGAAATGTAACCACTTACATTAATTCCTAAAAAAACAAAAAAGACTAAGGCAAATACTTCACAAAGAACAAAAGATTTATCAACAGTAGGTTTTGCAACAGACATTTATATCCTTTGAAAGAAACATTTAACACGAAAAATAGAACAGCCTTTTATTGCTGCCAAGTTAAGCTTTTAAAAAATAAAAAATTCAATCCCTATGTCATATTTACTTCCTATATATACAAATTTAAAACCAGTAGAAGAATTATATTTAAGAGCTGGGGAAATCTTTTCTAAATTAAATTTACAGCAACTATGAAAATAAATACTAACCCTTTTGCTCAGAATTTAAATCAATTTGCTTTCCAAAAACTAATCATCAGTTATTAAATAATCAGAAAGTGGGCCAGAAAGAAACTGCCTTTAGTCCACATGGCACTAGTTGCTTTTGAAAAACAATCTCCATTCTTCCATCTTAGGCTTGGACTGGGAGTGCTGTCCTCAGCCCCATCAGGGCACTTGTGCACCATCATTTCACACGAGAAAGGACAATGCAAAGAAGCAGGTAGCCAAGCGGATAGCACCAGTGTGTAAAGATGAAGCCAAGACAAAATTCACAGGTGAGACTGCCAAATGATCTGGTAAACCTATGTTCCACAAAAGGAACTGTAACAGTAAGAAAAGAATTTGGAGACTCTGAAAACTAAGTTAGGAAGGTAAGAAAGAGGAGGAAGTTCTCCAAGTTTTATGGAATTTATCTTATTGTTAAAGAAAAAGGAGACAGTTTAACTTTGGGAGAAAATAAACATGCATCCTAGATCTCTTGCCCAAACAATAAACATTTTCATGTACTATAGAAATAAATTTATGTAAACTACTGGCTGCAAAGAACTCTACAGAAGACATTTTTAGAATGAGATGATGTGAAGCATCAGGCAGTCACAACCTTGCTCTTCTCTCATCCAATTATGACAACCTGCTTAATATGAAAGCTGTATTGACACATAAATCCCCTGAACTCCTTGAAAAAAATGAATCTGAAAGTGACCATTATCATTTATTCATAATTTTACAATAGTATAAGCATCCCCCCAAAGATAATCCAAGATTAAAATATAGGTATGATTCAACATTAATATGCAATTGACTTGGTTCTCAGTCCTTTGGTAACCTCCCATTCATACTCTAGAGTTATAGACCCTTTTAGCTCGCCAGTTTGCAATAAACCAGCAATGTAGAACAGAATGGCCAACTGTTCCTCTGTTAGTAACAAATGTGCTAATATGTACTAGTTTAAACTTGATCTATCAGTGAGTCAATGAACCATGAAGGGTGGGGGTTAATCAGGGTGTTCTCCAAACAAAGGCTCATGAGAGCTGTGGGGACGCCACTCCTAGACTCCCATCTGTGCTGTTTTCAGTGCAGCATGATAGAAATGGCATGGTGCTCATCAAAGTTCAGAGCCCAGAACCTTGTCATAGTCTTGTATATACGCATAACCATTTTATACAGAGAAGCACCCAAATTGTTGCAAATCAAAAATCCAAACACAGGAAATAAAGACCTCAGTTAGCCACAATTCTCAGGAGCTATTAATATTAAACTATGCCCAGTTAATGTGTAACAGTGATGGTAAAAACCTTTCACACATAAGATCTGACAACTTCCCAGCAGCACTCAGAGTTGGAAATATTTTATATTAGGTGATTAATATTAAAACGTATCAATTTCACTTTACTAACAACAAAAGCTTCTTTACACATACCAATGAAAACAATCTAAATGCTGTAGTCTACTCAAAGTAACAAACAAGTTCAATAACTTCTGAAAGCACATGCAGCCCACCCATGTGACATATCTCTACTTCCAAAAGCTGAAATGGACTGAGCTGCAATCAGTAGAAAGAATCACCTGCTGCCAGGAATAATCACCTCAATACTTCAGTATGTAAATAATAAAGGAGTTAAGACTATGTAGACAGAGCTAGAACAAACAGAAAGGAGAGTAAAAAGAAAAAGAAAATTGAACAAAATATATCATCCATTTATTTTTTACCAGATTTTTATAATAATACTGATAAAATAAATTTTTGTTTATTTTGATCATTACATCATTTCCCCCAATACAAAACCCAGACTGAAAAGAAATACATGTTACTGGCTACAGGAAAGTTTTTTATCCCCTTGTTCTGCTTAGAAGCTGACCAAAGAATTAGTTAAAACAATTAGCATTTAAATATGACTAACTTTACCAAAATCCAATCTGATGAAATAATTGCTCATTTAATCTTTCACAAACCATGAAATTATGAAAATGTTAGAGAACAATTTTATAAACTTTAATTTTTTCATTAAATTATAATTGACATTCAATTTATAATTAGTTTCATGTATACAAAATAGATTCAATATTTGCATATATTGCAAAATATTCATTGCAGTAAGGCTAGTTATCATATTCAGCATAGAGTTAATAAAATAAAACTGAATATATTCTCCATGCTGTACCTTATATCCATGACTTATTTTATAGCTGAAAGTCTGTACTTCCTGATCCCCTATACTCATTTCATCTTACCCCTCATACCCCTCCCCTCTGGCAATCATCAATCTATTCTCTGTATCTATGAGTCTGGGATTTGTTTTGTTTTGTCTGATTTTTTGATTGCACATATAAGTAAATCATGCAGTATTTGTCTTACCAGGACTTATTTCACTTAGCATAATATCCTCAATGTCCACCTATGTTTTCACAAATGGCGAGATTTCATTCTGTTTTTTATGACTGAGTAGTATTCTATCATATATATGTACCACATCTGCTTTATCCATCCATTCATCAATGGACACTTAAGATGTTTCCAAATCTTAACTATTGTAAATAAAGCCACAATGAACACAGGGATGCATACACATTTTCAAATTACTGTTGTTTTCTTTGGATAAATATCTGAAAGTGGAACTGCTGGATCATGTGACAGTTCCATTCTTAATTTTTGAGGTACTTCATATTGTTTTCCATAGTGGTGGCAACATTTACATTCCCATTAACAGAGCATGAGGGTTCCCTTTTCTCCACATCCTTGCCAACATTTCTTATCTCTTTGATAATAGCCATTCTGATGGGTGTGAGGTGGTATCTCATTGTGGTCTTGATTTGCATTTTCCTGATTATTAATGATGTTGAGCATCTTTTCATATGTCTGTTGGCCATTTGTATGTCTTCTTTTAAAAAAAAGTCTATTCAGATACTCTGCCCAGTTTTTATCAGTGGGGTTTTTTTTTGTTGTTGTTATAATGTGAGTTCCTTATATATTTTGGATATTAACTCCTATTGGATGCATGATTTGCAAATATCTTCTCCCATTCAGTAGGCTGCCTTTGTATCTGTTGCTGGTCTCCTTAACTATGCAGAAACTTTTTAGTTTGATGTAGTCTCATTTGTTTTATTTTTGTTTTTGTTGCCCTTGCCACCTTTGGAGTCAGTCATTGCTAAGACCAGAAGCTTACTGCATATGTTTTCTTCTAGGGTACTTAGTTTCAGGTCTTACATTAAAATCTTGATTCCATTTTGAGTAAATATTTGTATATGGTATAAATAGTGGTCTAGTTTCATTCTTTTGCATGTAGCTGTCCAGGTTTCCCAACACCATTTATTAAAGGGACTGTCCTTACCTGACTGCATATTATTGCCTCCTTTCTCATAAATTAATTGACCATATTATGCATGGGTTTATTTCTGGGCTATTTTGTTCCATTGATCAATGTGTCTATTTTTATGCCAACATTATACTGTTTCAATTACCACAGCTTTGCAGAATACCCTTCTAACCTGAAAAGTTTCTGCCAAAAAATCTGCTGATAACCTTATGGGATTTCCCTTGTATGTTACAAGTTGTTCTCTTCTTGCTGCTTTTAAGATTCTCTCTTAACTTTTGATATTTTAATTATACTGTGTCTTACTGTGGATCTCTTTAGGTTCATCTTGTTTGGAACTCTCTGGGCTTCCTGGACCTTGATGTCTGTTTTCTTCCCTAGATTAGGAATGTTTTCAGCCAAATATCTTCAAATCAGTTTTCTGCTCCTTTCTCTCTCTCTTCTCCTTCTAGGACCCCTACAAAGCAAATGTTATTCCACTTGATGCTGGCCCAGAGGAGGGTGGGTGTGTGTGGGTGTGTGTGTGTGTGTGTACACACACACTCTTTCTGAGTTCCATTGCTTTGTCTTCCAGCTGGCTGATCTTTTCTTCTGCTTCATTCAGTCTGCTATTGAACCCCTCTAGTGTAATTTTTCAGTTCAGATATTATATTCTTTAATTCTGTCATTTCTGTTCAGTACTTTTTTATGTTTTCTACCTCTTTATTGAAGTTCTCACTGTGTTCATCTATTCTTCTCCTGAATTCAGTGAGTATCTTTACAACCATTACTTTGAACTCTTTATCAGGTAGGTTCCTGATAGCTCCATTTCATTAAGATCTTTTTCTGAGATTTTGTTTTGTTTTTTCATTTGGAACATATTCCTCTGTCTCCTCATTTTGCCTGACTATATTTGTTTCTATGCATTAGGCCAAACAGCTATGTCTCCCAGTCTTGAAGAAGTGGCCTTGTGTAGGATATAATCCATGGGCCCCAGAAGTACAACCTCCCACCCTCCTCGCCACCAGAGCCAGGTGCTCAAGGGGCATCCCCTGTGTGGGGTGCATGAGCTCAACAACTCAGATGGAGAGAGTCCCAGCAGGTTCCTGCCTTTCCAGTAGATGCTTTAAGATTAGTATTCACATGTGGTTTAAGCACTTTTCAAACTGATGCCTCTGCATTGGGATCCCTTATAAAGAGCAGGTTCTCCATTCCCTACAGTTCTGTGGTTCTCCTGGACACATTCCCCATTGGTTTCCAGGGCCAGATGTTTTCATGGCCCATCTCTCCAGTTCTGTGCCTCTGATATGGGGCACAAACCCCTTGCTCCTCAGGCAAAAGTCGCATATTTTGAGATCCCTCCCAAAAGTAGGTTGCTGTACCTGGGTTTGGTTTTTGGCAAGACTGTCTCTGCCTCTTCTATCTAAACGCAGCCCTTTTACCTTTTGTTGTGGAGCTGCTATTCATCTAGCTTTCGAGTCTTTTTCAGAGGAAATTTTTCATATGTAGTTGTAGATATTTTTGTCCAGAAGAAACAGCAAGTTCAAGATCTTCTTATGCCATCATCTTGAACTGCCTCCTCATGACATTTTTTAATTCAATGATTTTACCAGTTAGAAAGCTTTGTCAAGGTATCACCTCTGGATCCCATGTAAGTAAATAGGTATGACTTTTAAGAGAGTTTTTAGTTATCTGCAGGACTCCAAAAAAATCATACAGTCTTTAATATAGTCCTTGACTTACAATGGTTAGACTTATGATTTTTGCCTTTACAATGGTACAAAAGTGATACATATTCAGTAGAAACTATACTTTAAGTTTTGCATTTTTATCTTTTCCCAGGCTACCTATATGTGGTAAAATACTCTCTCATGATTCTGGGCAGCAGCATCTCCCTGTCTGCGGCATGATTACAAGGGTGAAAAATGGCACAACTCTTATGGAAGGGAACTTGGCAATATCTTACAAATCTACAAATCTATCCTTTAATCCAGAAATCTGCTCAAGATACAATATGTACAAAATTATTTATCACAGCATTATTTGTGGTTACAAATATTAGAAATAATCAAAATGCATAAACATGCAAAAGTATTGAATCAAATATAGTGCAGACCACATAATAGAGTTTTATACAGATTTTAAAAATAATGAAGCTCTTTATGAAGTGATATGGAGTGATTTTCAGCATATGTAGTTAAGGTGAAAAAGGCAAAGTACACAAGATTTCATATTGTATGTTCCTTTTTGTGTAACAAAGGAAATTTTAAACGTACATATGGATACAGAGACAAGAGGGTGGGGTACAAGGATGTGGGCTCAACTCTTCTTAAGAAAACACCAAAACCACAACTAACTGCTGAATAACCATCAATAAAAAACCTCTGGAACCAGCTGCCAGGATGCTCCTCAGCCAGCTACACCAGCCCAAGGGCTGGAAAGCCCCCAGTCCCATGCTCTGGCCAACCACACCCACCCACAGAAGTAACCACCACTGCCACTGCTCAGGGCCAGCTGCTGACCCTTGGTCCTGTAGAGTTCTAGACTCCCTTGCCAGCTGCACTGCCCCATCCTGCCCCACACCAACCTGCAGTGCCTGCCTGCCTGGCATGAATTCTATCTCCCCCATGTCAGGCTCCCACTGCCATAGAACCAGAGTTGGATGTAACAGGTACTAGGACAAGATGGCAGAGTAGAAGGATGTGAGTTTACCTCTTCTTAAGAAAATACAAAAATCACAACTAACTGCTGAACAACCATTAACAAAAAAATGCAGGAACCTATCCAAAAAGATATCCTACATCCAAAGACAAAGAAGAAACCACAACAAGATGGTAGAAGGGGCACAATCACAATAAAAATCAAATCCCATACCCTTTGGGTGGGCAACCCACAAACTGGAAAATAATTATATCACAGAGGTTTAACCATAAGAGTGAAAGTTCTGAGCCCCACATCAGGCTCCCCAGCCTGGGTGTCTGGCAACAGAAGGAGGAGCCCCCAGAGAACCTGGCTTTGAAGGCCAGTGGGGTTTGATTGCAGGAATTCCACTGGACTGAGGGAAACAAAGTCCACTCTTGGAGGGTGCACACAAGCTCTCGTGAGCACCATGACCCAGGGGAAGAAACAGTGACCTCATAAGAGCCTGGGCCAGACCTACTGGCTGGTATTGGAGGGTCTCCTACAGAGGCAAGGGCGGCTGTGGCTCACTGCAGGGACAAAGACATTGATGGCAGTAGTTTGGGGGAGTACTCATTGGAATGAGGGCTCCTGGAAGCTGCCATTTTCTCACCAAGACGTGGCCCCAACAAACAACCTGTAAGCTCCAGTGCTGGGATGTCTCAGGCCAAACAACCAACAAGGAAGACAGCCCCTCCCATCAGCACACAGGCTGCTTAAAGTCTTCCTGAGCACACAACTTCCCATTAAACATGCACCCTGGCAGAGTCCTGCCCACCCAGAGGGACAAGACCCAGCTCCACTCACCAGTGGGCAGGAATCAGTTCCTCCCACCAGAAAGCCTGCACAAGCCTCTTAGACAGCCTCATCCACCAGGGGGCAGAAAGCAGAAACAAGAACTACAACCCTGCAGCCTGCACAACAGAAACCTCAGTCACAGAAAGTTGGACAAAAACAAGACAGCAGAGGAACATGTCCCAGACGAAAAAACAACATAAAATCCCAGAAGAGCAACTAGCTGAAATGTAGATAGGCATTCTACCTGAAAAAGAATTCAGACTAATGATAGTAAAGACCATCCAAGATCTCAGAAAAAGAATGGAGGCACAGATCAAGAAGATACAAGAAATGTTTAACAAAGACCTAGAAGAACTAAAGAACAAACAGAGGTGAGCACTATGACAACTGAAATGAAAAATACACTCAAAAGAATAACTGAGGCATAAGAATGAATAAGTGAGCTGGAAGACAGATTGAGGGAAATCACTTCTGTGGAACAGAATAAAGAAAAAAAAATGAAAAGAAATGAGGACATTCTAAGAGAACTCTGGAACAACAATGAATGCACCAACATTTGCATTATATGAGTCCAAGAAGGAGAAGAGAAAGACCTGAGAAAATATTTGAAGAGATAATAGCTGAAACTTTCCTAACATGGGAAAGGAAACATTCACTCAAGTCCAGGACAGAGAGGTCCATACAAGATAAACCCAAGGAGGAACATGCTGAGACACATGGTAATCAAATTGACAAAAATTAAAGACAAAGAAAAAATATTAAAAGCAACAAGGGAAAAGCAACAAACAACATACAAGGGAAATTCCATAAGGTTATCCGCTGATTTCTCAGCAGATAATGTGCAGGACAGAAGGAAGTAGCACAATATATTTAAGGTGATGAAAGGGAAGAACATACAATCAAGAATACGCAGCAATGCTCTCATTCAGATTCGACAGAGAAATCAAAAGCTTTACAGATTAGCAAAAGCTAAGAGAATTCAGCACCATGAGACCAGCTTTGTCGCAAATGCTAAAGGAACTTCTCTAGGTGGAAAAGAAAAGGCAACAACTAGAAACAAAGTTATGATTGGAAAAGTTCACCAACAAAGACAAATGCACAGTAAAGGTAGGGAATCATACACACACAAATATGACATCAAAACCAGCAATCGTGAGGAGAGTACAAATGCAACGTATTGGAAATGCATTGAAATTAAAAGAACCACAACTTAAAACAATCTTGTTTATATATATATATATACACACACACATACATACATATATATATGCTGCTATATCAAAACCTCATGGTAAGTGCAAACCAAGAATCTACCATAGATACACACACAAAAGAAAAAGGAATCCAAACACAACACTAAAGTTAATCATCAAATTACAAGAGAAGAGAACAAAAGAGGAAGAAAAGAGAACAAAAGAGGAAGGGAAGAGAAAAGACCCACAAAAACAAACAGTGGGGGAGTTTAACACCTCACTTTCATCAATGGACAGATCATCCAGACAGAAAATCAATAAGGAAACACAGGCCTTAAATGAAACATTAGACCAGATAGACAATTTTTATAGAGAATTCCATGCAAAAGCAGCAGAATACACATTCTTCTCAAGTGCACATACAACATTCTCCAGGAATGATCACATGCTGGGCCACAAAGCAAGCCTCAGTAAATTTAAGAAACTGAAATCATATCAAGTATCTTTTCTGGCCACAACACTGTGAAATCAGAAATCAGCTACAAGGAACAAATATGTAAAAACCACAAATATGTGGAGGCTAAGCAATATGCTACTACACAATCAAGGGATCACTGAAAAAATCAAAGAGGAAATCAAAAAATGCCTAGAGACAAATGACAACAAAAACATAACAATCCAAAACCTATGGGACATAGCAAAAGCAGTTCTAAGAGGTAAGTTTATAACAATACAACCTTAGCTTAGGACACAAGAAAAATCACAAACAACTTAACTTTACACCAAAAGCAACTAAAGAAAGAAGAACAAACAAAACATAAAGTTAGTAGAAGGAAAGAAATTATTAAGACCAGAGCAGAAATAAATGAAGTAAGAGACTAAGAAAATAATAGGAAAGATAAATGAAACTAAACACTGGTTCTTTGAAAAGATAAACAAAATTTATAAACCTTGAGTAAGACTCATCAGAAAAAAAAAAAGGAAGAGGGCTCATATCCATTAAAATTAGAAATGAAAAAGGAGCGGTTACAACGGACACCACAGAAATACAAAGGATCATAAAACACTACTACAAGCAACCATACTCTAATAAAATGGACAACCTAGAAGAAATGGACCAATTCTTAGAAAGGTACAATCTCTCAAGACTGAATCAGGAAGAAATAGAAAATATGAACAGACCAATCACAAGTACTGAAATTGAAACTATGATTAAAAAATTCCCAACAAACGAAAGTCCAAGTCCAAATAGCTTCACAGGCAAATTCTATCAAACATTTAGAGAAGAGTTAATACTTATCCTTGTGAAACTATTCTAAAAAAAATTTCAGATAAAAGAACACTTCCAAATTCATTCTATGAGGCCACCATCACCTTGATAGCAAAACCAGACAAAGACACCACACACAAAAAATTACAAGTCAATACCACTGATGAACATAGATGCAAAAATTCCCAACAAAATACTAGCAAACCAAAATTTATCCCAGGGATGCAAGAAATTTTCAATATATGCAAATCAATCAGTGTGATACACATTAACAAATTGAAGAATAAAAATCATATGATCATCTCGATAGACGAAGTGAAAGCTTTTGACAAAATTCAACACCCATTTGTGATAAAAACTCTCCAGAAAGCAAGCATAGATGGAACCTACCTCAACATAATAAAGGCCATATATGACAAACCTACAACTAACATCATACTCAATGGTGAAAATATGAAAGCATTTCCTCTAAGATCAGGAATAAGGATGTCCACTCACACCACTTTTGTTCAACATAGTTTTGGAAATCCTAGCCATGGCAATCAGAGAAGAAAAAGAAATAAAAGGAATTCAAATTGGTAAAGAAGCAGTAAAACTGTCACTATTTGCAGATGACATGATACTATACATAGAAAATCCTAAAGATGCTACCAGAAAACTACTAGAACTCATCAATGAACTTGGTAAAGTTGCAGGATACAAAATTAATACACAGAAATCTCTTGCAGTCCTATACACTAACAAGGAAAGATCAGAAAGAGAAATTAAGGAAACACTGCCATTTACCATCACATCAAAAAGAATAAAGTACCTTGGAATAAACCTACCTGAGGAAGCAAAAGACCTGTATTCTGAAAACTATAAAACACTGATGAAAGACATCGAAGGTGACACAAACATATGGAAAGATATACCATGTTCTTGAATTGGAAGAATCAATACTGTCAAAATGACTATACTGCCTAAGGCAATCTACAGATTCAATGCAATGCCTATCATTTTTCACAAAACTAGAACAAAACAAAATCTTAAAATATGTATGGAGACACAAAAGACCCCAAACGGTCAAAGGAATCTTGATAAAGAAAAAAGGAGCTGGAGGAATCAGGCCCCCTAACTTCAGACTATACCACAAAGCTACAGTCATCAAAATAGCATAGTACTAGTGCAAAAACAGAAATACAGATCAATGGAACAGGATAGAGCCCAGAAATAAACCAACGCACCTATGGTCAATTAAATTATGACAAAGGAGGCAAGACTATACAATGGAGAAAAAAGAGCCTCTTCAATAAACAGTGCTGGGGAAATTGGGCAGCTACTTGTAAAAGAATGAAACTAGAACATTCTTTAACACCATACACAAAAATAAACTCAAAATGGATTAAAGGTCTAAGTGTAAGACCTGATACTATAAAACTCTTGGAGGAAAACATAGAACACTCTTTGACAAAAATCACAGCAATATCTTTTTCAATCTGGCTCCTAGAGTAATGGAAATTAAAACAAAAATAAACAAATGGGAACTAATGAAACACAAAAGCTTTTGCACAGCAAAGGAAACCATAAACAAAACTGCAGTTGCAAATGATGCAACTGACAAAGGATTAATCTCCAAAATCTACAAACAGCTCATGCAGCTCAATATCAAAAAAACAAACCCAATCAAAAAATGGGCAGCAGACCTAAACAGATATTTCTCCAAAGAAGACATATAGATGACCAACAGGCACATGAAAAGATGCTCAACATTGTTAATCATTAGAGAAATGCAAATCAAAACTACTAAGAGGTATCACCTTACACCAGTCAGAACGGTCATCATCAAAATGTCTGCAAACCATAAATGCTGGAGAGGGTGTGGATAAAAGGAACTCTCCTACACTATTGGTGGGAATGTAAATTGGTACAGCCACAAAGGAGAACAGTATGGAAGTTTCTTGAAAAACTAAAAATAGAGCTACCATATGATCTAGCAATCCTACTCCTGGGCATATAGTCAAAGAAAACCATGGTTCAAAAGGATACATCCACCCAAATGTTAATTACAGCTCTGTTTACAATAGCCAAGATATGGAAGCAACCTAAATGTTCATTGACAGATCAATGGGTAAAGAAGATATGGTACATATATACAATGGAATATTACTCAGCTATTTAAAAGAATGAAATGGTGCCATTTGCAGCAACATTGATGGATCTGGGGATTATAATACTAAGTGAAGTAAGTCAGACAAAGAAAGACAAATACTATATGACATCACTTCTATGTGGAATCTAAAAAAAAAAAGATACAAATGAACTTATTTACAAAACAGAAACAGACATACAGTCTTAGAAAAACAAACTTATAGTTACCAAAGGAGAAAGGTTGGGGGAGAGGGATAAATTGGGAGTTTGGGATTGGCACATGCACATGACTACATTTAAAATAGATAGCCAACAAGGACCTACTATATAGCACAGGGACCTCTGCTCAATATTCTGTAATAACCTAAATGGGAAAGGAATTTGAAAATGAATAGATACATGTATATGTATAACTGAATCACCTTGCTTTACACCTGAAACTAACACAACATTGTTAATCAACTATACTCCAATATAAAATAAAAAAATTTTAAAAGCCAAACACAAAACTAAAAAACATACATGTATCTGGTAATTTTGCAAAAAGAAATATAAGTAATACAAACCAAAAATCAAACCTATAAGATGGAGGAGGAGTGTTTTTTTCTTTTGGAAACACGTTTATATTCTACACATTAAAAAATCTATAATTACATCAATAAAGATGGAGGGGAAAAACCCAAACTGAATACAAACAAACAAACCCAACTGTATTTCAAATGAATAACATATCTATCATGAAGGGCGAAAAAGCTAATCCACGTAACTTTTGAACTCAGCACTTGAAATATATACCTTCAATCCTGGGGTCAAAAAGAACTGCCAACAAATCTGGAATCCATTTTAGTAGGTTTCCTTTTCATAGTAGTATGGTCGCAGCTATTCTGAAACTATTTTTTTCTATATTATATGATGGAGCAATCAGAAAATATATTTCTGTCATTGGGAGTTGGAATTCTTTCTACAGAGGAAGTGAGACTCAGATATAAAAAGGAGAGAAACAAGGAATTAGCCCATAGGATTGTATTAGATTAAAGTTATCAATATAAAGTCCTGATTTCAAATCAATGTTTTCTAGCTCTGTCTACTGCAAGAGCCTAGATGTTATGACATGCTGTGAGCAATGTGCACACCCAGAACCCAGATTTTGGTTTCTCAATACCGTTCCCCACCAAAAGGAATCACAACTCCTTGGAAAAGTGGGTTATTCCACAGCTGGGGCAAGGAAAGTACAAGTTAAGCCTGGAATTTCCTGTTGTGCCAAAAAGTGAAGACATGATCCAAATTGATGGAAGAAGACTGAAAGAACTTTAAGGGGCTCCTCAAAATGTCTTCACCCCTGTACCTCAACAGAAACTCAATTTGTATAAAAGGAAACTGCTTATCTTTCTCCCTAAACCTGCTTCTTTATTTCAATTCCAGGCACTCAAGTCCACCAATGAAAGAAATCAGAGCCATTTCTCTTTCTTTCTTTCACACACGTGAAGGATTTAGCTGATATCATGACAACAATATTTAATTTTTTTTTCTCTCATGTCCTGGGCCTGATAGATCTAAAATCACCAGATCAATTTTGAGGTTTACTTACAGGTATATTAGTCAACTGTAAGAAATGTTAACAATTGCATAACATTAATATGAATAGAGTTTACTGTTTTAAGTAAAGGCCAAATATTGAATGGTATTTTGGAACCAACCAGGCCTTAAATATATAGAACACAGATAACATATGTACTGTACTAACTGTAAACAACTATTTTGTTGGCATCCATCAGCTTTTGAGTTTTTATATATTACCAAATTACATATCCATCCAGGGAAGAAGTTATAAGAATAGCAGATCTGACCAATATACCAAAGAGAGCAGCTAATAGACATCACCAGGTTAAAATCAGATTCTCTTTGAAGCAGCATTACAGACTATGGAGTATGCCTTCTAACTTTTAGAGTGTTGGGATAATATGGTGGGCTAAGAACATGAGCTGAATAGCCAAACTGCCCAAGTTTGAATCCCAGTTCCACAACTTTAGCTATGTGACCTTGTGAAAATTCTCTACCCCTCTATCTCCTCTTTCCCATCTGAAAAATGGTAATGACAATGGTACCTGTGTCTCAGGAATGTTGGGAAAATTAACATCAATTGGTATACATGAAACACGTGGTACACTCCCTGGCATACCAAGAAATCGTGGTGATGATGGTGATAATAAATTTTTTAGTATATATTCTATTAGGGAACTGACAGGTCCCCTCACTCTCCCCTCTACAAAGATGATGCTTAAATGTAGTACTGAAGGAATAAAGGGTTCAGAACTGTGAATTCTCAAGAAGTGCAACACTATTTACAACAGCCAAGACAGGGAAGCAACCTAAATGTCCATCTCAGATGAGTGGATAAAGAAGATGTGGCACGTATATACAATGGAATTAGCCACAAAAAAGAATGAAACAATGCCATTTGCAGCAACATAGGTGGACCTAGAAATTATCATACTAAGTGAAGTCAGTCAGAGAAAGACAAATACCATAGGATATCGCTTACATGTGGAATCTAAAAAAAAATGATACAAATGAATTTATTTACAAAACAGAAATAGTCTCACAGGCATAGAAAACAAACTTATGGTTACCAAAGGGGAAGGGAGGGAGGGATAAATTAGGATCTTGAGATTAGCATATACATATTACTATATATAAAATGGATAACCAACAATGACCTACTGTACAACACAGCAAACTGTATTCAATGTCATGTGATAACTATTATGGAAAAGAATCTTAAAAAAGTGTATATATATATAACTAAATCACCTTGCTGTGCACCTGAAACTAACACAACATTGTAAATCAACAATATTTCAATAAAAATTTAAAAATAAAAAAGAAATGCAACAATAACCTGGAGCACTATGAGACATGAAGAAAAGCTACCCTCTACTGACTGCCCACTGTTTGACACACGTTACATATTTAAGTATCACAATAATCTAGCAAAACTGGTATCACTGACTTCATTTTACAAATAGAAAGACAAAGGCTCAGAGAAGACATGAAGACAAGCAAGCAGCAAAACTAGGAACCAAATCCAGATTATCCAAATAGAAATCCCATGGGTCATAATAACTCATTCATAAATCCTGCAAAGATGGATTTTCCATTCATTTAAGTAAAAGGAGAATAAAAAGAGTTGAACCCAGCCATGTTATCCTAGGTTAATCATCCTTTCCCCTTCTTGTCAGTTAGGACTAAGTCATCTTATTTCTGACAGATTTACTGGTATCTGTAGTGATCTGTTTAAGACATATCAAAACAAGGATATGTGGTATTTGAATTGGAAAGTCTTGATTCTTTACATATTGCAAAATAGAAATTATTTTTGATAAGACATTCAGACAAATCAGGAGTTTCCAAGGAATGACACTTGCATCTCCTTCTAGATAGAAAACCACCAGTAAAAGTTGGGCATGTATCCTGTCAGACTATTTTGAGCCTTCTAGTCTTGCATCTCCATACTTGGGGAATAGGAAAGCCTTGTCCCCTAAGATTTCAAAGGGAGCCTATCCTTTACCAATATCAAGGTTTCAGCATGAGCTGGTTTTCCCTGCTAACCAATTTCATCAGCGTCTCATCTTCCAGCAATTCTTCAACCACATGGTCCACTGATGTTATCTTTTCCAGTGCTGCCACAGACCTTTATGCAATATGCTTGATAATAATATATTTAGTCCAAAATAAATCAGTTATAATCTGCCTTTCAAGAAACTAATACCACTCTTTAATATATATATACACACGTATTTATATATACATATATCTATTTTCAAAATCTTTCTGTTTTCAGATCTTTCTGTCAGAAGGCACTGTGGTTTAGTTTAAAAAAAAAAGGTGGAATTTTGAGTTAGAAAAGGCTGGGCTTGAACCTTATTCCACCACTATTTACTAACTGCATGACACAAGAGTCAATCCATCTCTCAGAGCTCTATTTCCTTAGCTATTTGTGGAGATTAGAAAAAAAATCCTGACCACAATCAAAGTGTTGTGGTAAAGTTGTGATAAAGATTCAACTAAGACAGTACCTAACACATACTAGATAAGCAATATATTCAGTTCACTTCAACACTGACTGAGCCAGGTACTATTAGAAGTTAAAAAAAAAATAATAAACATTTATAGAGTACTTACTATACATGAAACTCTATTCTATCTATATAATTGAAAAAAAATCTTTGTGCTCAAGAGAGCTCTCAATCTAATAGGTATCATCTATATAAGCCAATAATTAGAATATAAGTGATTGTGTGGTTAATCAGAGGTATGAGAAGTGCTACAAAAACCTAAAAAAGGAAGTGCTTCATTTTGCTGTGTCGGTCAGCTTTGCAGAGAATTTGGTGGTTACATCAGGCATTGAACTGCAAGATGGACCTCACTGTGCAAATAGGAGATGAGGAGCAGTCCAAACAGATGGCAGTTCCTAGCTTTGCTGCTTACTTTGCACATGGGCAGGCAATGAGGGATAAGAAAACAGGGCCCAGCACTAGATGCTGCAGAGAGTCCAGGAACCCAGGCACACAAGCAGCTTCATCTTTGCCCATCTCTTCTCTTTTCATTAAAATACAACTAAAGTGTATACTAGTAGAACAGAAAATGCATTTTTCCAAGTTACATAATGTTGCACTTAAGGTATTTTTTTTTCAAAGAATAAAATTTTTAAAATAGATGTTTTCTCTTTAAAAATAATAAATAGAAAAAAATGCTTGATCTGAAAAATGTTATCTCAATGCTTCAGCATGTAGTCATTGCAAACATCTACCTATCTGTTTCAAACAGTAAATATACTCATATAAGATTATAATAAAATTCCTGGGGTTACATATAACATCTATATAAATACCATACAATTTCATTACCATTAATGGTAGTCTAATGAATACCAGGGGGCTTAATAATAATTTGTCACAATATGAAATATTATGTATTTCCTAGTTATGCATACTGTGAGAATACTGCTTTATTACTTTTTACTTCACTTCTTTCCAGTGAAAAAGTTGTTAAATTACAATCCATTATACTCTCATCTAAGGATTGATCCAACTTTTAATGTCTCCTGTAGGCTTATAGTATTTGTGATTTGCTTAGGGAACTGTGATAAACATATAGCCAGGAAATGAGTTACAAACCAGTGTGTTTATATGTGTTTTAAAAATTCCTTTAGGCTAATAGAAAGAACTGTTTGCCATATTTTTCATAGTGCATTCCTAATCCATTCCAAGGCATTTGAGAATCTCAATTAATAATGGTGACAGTCATGAAGAGGAATTTTTTTAAGGACTGAGAAATGTGTTACAATATTACTGCTCACCCTGAATACCGAGGGTAAGCTTCAGAACTCCAAGAATCTGGAGTTCTGAATCATTGTGTTTGGAAAAGAAGTCTAGAAAAGGATAATCTTCGAAAAAGCTAATGTAGCTCCTTCCTAACAAGACAAGTGTTTGAAGTCCTTTTTTCAGGATAGAGTCTAAATTGTATTACTTTAAGAACTGTGGGGTATGTACGTGACAGACCCGATAGGCAACAGCACATTAGTTAAGGGTTTTATGTTCCAGCTTCAGGCAGATAGGAATTTGTTTCCAGCTCCTCCACCACATAGGAGCTGTGTTTCTAATTTCAGACCAGCAAATTTTTAAACTATTTAAGCCTTAGTTTTCTCATGTATAAACAAACATGAAGGGTATATTAATAAAAATAATTTAATTCTACTATTTGCTAAATCATGCATTATTTTAACTCCTCAAACCTCACAATAAAACTCATAAAGCAAGCAACATCATTCCCCTTTTCACATGAGAATATATTTATAGTTCTTGATGCTATTACAAGGATTTAATGAGATAATTAATAAAAATTATTTACAAAAATGGCACAGTAAATGCTTAATAAATGTCAGCTATTATCATTAAGATTTAAACTTTTAAAATAATGACTTCTCTATAATTCAGTAAAGGGAGAAATATTAACTAATTCATTTAACAGCATGAAAACTTAATTCAACATTTTACTGGAAATATTTAGAGAAGACCTAATTTAGCCTTTATAAATCACATGATAAAATGTGACAAAGCATACCTAATTTTTTTCTCCAGAGAAGAAATTTATTTATGCAAAAGACATAGTCAAAAGAACTTTATATAGCAAAAGAATTACAAATATATTAGAAATAACCTGAGAATAAATATATCTCCTAATTTCATTTCTCAAGGTAGTCTTTAATGACTGAAGCAGGAATATAATTTTCTTCCATAAGACATCAACTACTTGTTTTTAAACATAATTATCATCAATTATATGCAAAATCTATCCCTCCCTTAGGATAAAAATGCTACAGAGGCCTGTGAGAAGCCCTTAGGAAGGTGGCCTTTTGTCACTCATCCCAAGTATAAACAACATCAATGGCTTCTAAAGAACTAGTGCTAGCTTGCCTTCAGCTGAAGGAGTCATGGCTATGCCTTAGAGCTGATGCTGATAAGAAAAGAAACAAGAGAAACTCTTGGTATGCCTCTGTCAGTCTTTATTGGGCTCTTGTGAACCAGGTCCAAGGTAATGGTAATTAGAAAATAAGTGATAACCTTACATGACACAGGAATGGGTATTGGTTAACCTTTGGGAATATTTAAGGTAACAATAAGAATACAGACTATACCTATAATTAATCATTGCAGAGATACCTTTGGTAAGTGTGGAGTGCAGAGTTTTACATACGTTCATCAAATTAAACTTATGTTGTTCAAATCTCCCACATTTGTTGTTCTTGGCCCTGGCAACACATTAGAATCACTGAACAGACTCCTCAAGGAAACTCATTCCTGGGTCCTCCCAGACCCATTTAACCAAAACCTCTGAATTCTCAGGCCCAGAAACATCAAGTACTAAGGAAGATGCATTTTATTAAATAACATTCATACATACTTATGTCATAGCAAAAATGCTATCCTTTTTTATTACACCTTATTCTTTCATATTTTCAATTTCTCTTTTTGTTTGATAATTTTCAATTTATTTCATATCCTCTCCTTGTTCTATTATGTGCAGTTCTTGGGGACCTATTGCTAGAGTTTATGTCTGCAGACTCTTACCCATGGTGACTTTTCACACTGTTAAATGCTGGAATGGAAATGGCTCAAAATGTCAAGTTGGTACTCTCTAGGTTCAAGATAAATAGCATTTTTTCCTACTCTTTATTAAGCAACTTTTGAATGATAATGATTTTTCCATATATTTATATTTTCAGTTACAAATCATGAAATGAGAGGTTTGGCTTTAAAAGTTTTATGTTAATATCCTTTAAAAAGCTAAGCAGCACTATTAGTCATTAAGAATTTAATAAAAACTAATTTAATTTCATGGTTTTCCACTGAATGTCCAGCTTAGAAAACAACAGAAAGTTCAAGGAAGAGAGAAAAACCAAATCTTTGAAGTAAATTTATTTTTTGACTCAATTTCAATCTTTGATTTGATAAAATATATATTTCTAATTTGCAAATTGATTTGTATTCAATAATTTATGAAGTTATAGAAAAGAAAAATACAAAATACATTTAAATATATATTAAGTAAGTAACTTCTATTGAAAACAATAAAATTACACAGACACTGAGATAGTTCAAAATACGTGGCTGCCATAGTTACTGCATATTTGGAAGCTTTCTGTAAACAAAACTTTACTAGTACTATTAAATATAAAATGTATCCATTAGAAACTACACTCACTCAAGAGTGAGTGACAGATATGGATGCTGCCCAGTGAGGCAACTCCTGGGGGATGGGGTGGTGACAACCTACAGAACCCAGATGGAAACCATTACAGGCATACGACACATCATCTTTGTTGGACAGAGTACTTCAAATGGGATTGGACTTTGATATTTACATGTAAATGAGGTAATACATATTTAATCAGTTTCAACATTAATTTCAATATATAGCGATAGAAAAATATATTCAACAGTGACATGCTTGGTCAAAAAGTGGAAGCTTTCAGAAGAGCAGCTATCTCCCACCACCCACTCATGCCCCACTTCCTCCATCCTGGTTTGCCCCATCTCCTGCACCCCCACCTCCCTCCCTGAGTGACTGAGGATCAAGCAGCCCCAACGATGAGCCAGCATGAAGCCCAGGTCCTCACTGAGCCTGAACTCCTGGCCTAGTGTCTCTTCCCTCTGCTGTCACTGAGCTGGCCTGGAGCCCGAGGGGAGGGTGGCACAACTCCTGGCCCCCAACCCAACTCCTGCCCACAGCCACACTGCCACTGAGCTCAAGACAGACCCAGCTAACTGAGGCCCCATTTGCCCTCAGGGTCATGCATCAGGAGAGAAGGCAAGATGGTGGAGTAGAAGACCTTGAGCTCACCTCCTTCCATGAGAACACCAAAATCACAACTAACTGAACAATCATCAATAAAAAATACTGGAACCTACCAAGAAAGATATTCTACATCCAAAGACAAAGAAGAAATCAAAACAAGATGATAGGAGAGGCGAACTCCTGATGGAGTGGAAGACCCACAAACTGGAGAGTAATTGTAACACAGGGTGGAAGACCCACAAACTGGAGAGTAATTATAACACAGAAGTTCTCCCACAGGACTGAGAGTTCTGTGACCCACATCAGGCCCCCCAGCTTGGGGTTCTGGCATTGGGAGAAGGAGCCCCAGGAATATTTGGCTTACAAGGTCAGTGGGTCTTTATTTCAGGAGCTCCACAGGAGTATGGGAAACAAAGACACCACTCCTGGAGGGCGCACACAAGGTCTCATGCACACCGGGATTTAGAACAAAAACAGTGACTTCATAGGAGTCACTGGGCCAGACCTGCCTGCTGGTCTTGGAGGATCTCCTGGGCAGGCTAGGAGCAGCTCTGGCTCTCCCTTGGGACATAAAAGTTGGTGGCAAACATATCCAGGAGTACTCATCTGAAGGCTGACATGTTGCTTGGGACATTAGCACCAAGACCTGGCCCCACCCAACAGCCTGTAGGCTCCAGTGCTGGGACCTCTCAGGACAAACCACTGACAGAATAGGAACACAGTCTCACCCATCAGACTTCCTGAGCTCACAGCCACCTCTAGACATGCCCCTTGACATGGCCTTGACCACCAGAAGACCAAGACCCAACTATACCCACTAGTGGGCAGGCACTAACCCCTCCCACCAGGAAGTCTGCACAAGTCTCTAGACCAGACTCATCCACCAGGGGGCAAAAACAAGAAGTAAGAGCTGAGTCTACAAACACAGGTCAGAACCTACCCTGGGACCAGCTGGTCACTGGCCATTAGATAACAAGAGGGACATGTACTACTTGGACACACAGGACATCCTCTAAAGAGGGAGACTTCTCCAAGGTCTAGAAACATACCTAAATTTCCACGTGCATAAAAATACAAATAGATGTTTAGACAAAATGAGACAGCAGAGGAATATCTTCCTCCCCCAGACGAAGGAGGAAGATAAAACCCCCAGAAGAACAACTAGTGACTTGGAGATAGGCAATCTACCTGAGAAAGAGTTCAGAGTAATGATTGTAAAGATGATCCAAGAACTCAGGAGAAGAATAAATGCACAGAGTGAGAAGTTATAAGAAGTTTTTAACAAATAATTAGACCAGAGTTGAAGAATACAATAACTGAAATTAAAAATACACTAGGAAGAATCAATAACAGAATAAATGAGGCAAAAGAACAAATAAGTAAGCCAGAGACAGAATGGTGAAAAATGCTGCCACCGAACAGAATAAAGAATGAAAAGAAAGGAGGAAATTTAAGAGAGCTCTGGGACAATATCAAATATAATACAAATAGCAACATTTGTATTATAGGGGTCCCAGAAGGAGAGGAGAGAGAGAAAGGGCCTGACAAGATATTTGAAGCAATAATAGCTGTAAATTTCCCTAACATGGGAAAGGAAGTAGTCACCCAAGTCCAGGAAGCGCAGACTCCCATACAAGATAAACCCAAGAAGAAACATGTCAAGACACATACTGATCAAACTGACAAAAATTAAAGGCAAAGAGAAAATATTAAAAGCAACAAGGGGAAAGCAACAAATAATGTACAAGAGTCTCCATGAGATTATCAGCTGATTTTCCAGCAGAAACTCTGCAGGCCAGACAGGAGTAGCAGGATGTATTTAAAGTGATGAAAGGGAAAAACCTGCAACCAAGAATACTCTACCCAACAAAACTCTCATTCAGATTCGACAGAGAAATCAAAAGTGTTACAGATAAGCAAGAGCTAAGGGAACTCAGCACCACCAAACCAGCTTTACAACAAATGCTAAAGGAATTTCTTTAGGTAGAAAAGAAAAGGCCACAACTAGAAACAAGAAAATTAAGAATGGGAAAGCTCACCAGTAAAGGCAAACATACACCAAAGGTAGGAAATCATCCACAGACACATATGATATCTAAACAAATAATTGTTAAAGTAGGAGACTACAAATGCAGGATATTTGAAATGCATTTGAAATAAAGAGATAAGAAACTTAAAACAATTATGTGTGTGTGTATATATAGACTTCTATATCAAAACCTCATGGTAACCACAAACCAAAAATCTATAACACATATACACACAAATAAGAAAAAGGAATCCAAACACAACACTAAAGATAGTCATCAAATCACAAGAGAATGAAAGAGGAAAAGAAGAAAAACAAAGACCTATAAAAACAAATCCAAAACAAAAAACGGCAATAAGAACATACATATCACTAATTACCTTAAATGTAAATGGATTAAATGCTCTAACTAAAAGACAAAGACAGGCTGAATAGATACAAAAACAAGACCTACATGTATGCTATCTACACGAGACCCACTTCTGATCTAGAGAGACACACAGACTGAAAGTGAGAGGGTAGAAAAAGTTATTCCATGCAAATGTAAATCAAAAGAAAGCTGGTGTAGCAATACTCATATCAGACAAAACAGACTTTAAAATAAAGACTGTTACAAGAGACAAAGAATTACACTACATAATGATCAGGGATCAATCCAAGAAGATATAACAATTGTAAATATATATGCACTCAACATAGAAGCACCTCAATACATAAGGCAAATGTTAACAGATATAAAAGGAGAAATTGACAGTAACACAGTAACTGGGGACTTCAACACCTCACTTTCATCAATAGACAGGTCATCCAGACAGAAAATCAGTAAGGAAACACAGGCTTTAAATGACACATTAGACCTGATGGACTTAATTGATATTTATAGAGCATTCCATCCTAAAGCAGCAGGATACATGTTCTTCTCAAGTGCGCATGGAAAATTCTCCAGGATAGATCACATGCTGGGCCACAAAGTGAGCCTCAATAAATTTAAGAATATTAAAATTGTATCAAGCATTTTTCTGACCACAACACTATGAGATTAGAAATCATCTACAAGAAAAAAAACTTGCAAAAAACACAAACATGTGGAAGCTGAATTATATGCTACTAAAAAAAACTGAAGGATCACTGAAGAAATCAAAGAGGAAATAAAACATTACCTAGAGACAAATGAAAATGAAAACATGATGATCCAAAACCTATAGGATGCAGCAAAAGCAGATCTACTAGGGAAGTTTATAGCAATACAACCTTAGTTCAGGAAACAAGAAAAATCTCAAATAAACAAACTAATGTTACACCTAAAACAACCAGAGAAAGAAGAACAAACAAAACACAAAGTTAGGAGGAAAGAATTTATAAAGGTCAGAACAGAGGAGACTTCCCTGGTGGTGCAGTGGTTAAGAATCCCCCTGCCAATGCAAGGGACACAGGTTCAAGCCCTGGTCCAGGAAGATTCCCATGTGTAGCGGAGCAACTAAGCCCATGCACCACAACTACTGAGCCTGCACTCTAGAGCCCTTTAACCACAACTACTGAGCCCACATGCCACAACTACTGAAGCCCACACACCTAGAGCCTGTGCTCCACAAGAGAAGCCATCACAAGGAGAAGCCTGTGCACTGCAACAAAGAGTAATCCCTGCTCACCACAACTAGAGAAACTCCGTGTGCAGCAACAAACACCCAACACAGCCATAAATAAATAAATAAATAAATAAATAAAATAAGTAAATAAGTTTAAAAAAAAGATCAGAGCAGAAATAAATAACATAGGGACTAAAAAAAAAAAAAAGCCAATGAAACTGAAAGCTGGTCCTTTGAAAGATAAAATTCATAAAACTTTAGACAGACTCATCAAGAAAAAAAGGAGAGGGCCCAAATCAATAAAATTAGAAATGAAAAAGGAGAATTTACAACAGACACCACAGAAATACAAAGAACCATAAGAGACTACACAAGCAACTATATGCCAATAAAATGGACAACCTAGAAGAAACAGAAAAAATCTTAAAAAGGTACAATCTCCCAAGACTGAACCAGGAAGAAAGAGAAAATATGAACAGACAAATTACAGGAACTGAAATAAACAGAATCTGTGATTAAAAACTCCCAACAAACGAAAGTCCAGGATTAGATGGCTTTATAGGTGAATCCTACCATTTAGAGAAGAGTTAACACTTATCCTTCTGAAAGTACTCCAAAAAACTCCCAAATTCATTCTACGAGGCCACCATCACCCTGATACCAAAAACAGAGAAAGATACCATAAAAAAAGAAAATTACAGGCCAATCACTGCCAATCATAGACACAAAAATCCTAAACAAAGTACTAACAAACCGAATCCAACAATACATTAAAAGGATCATACACCATGATCAAGTGAGATTTATCCCACGGATGCAAGGATTCTTCAATACACATAAATCACTCAATGTGATACACCATATTAACAAATTGAAGAATAAAAACCATATGATCATCTCAATAGATGCAGTAAAAGCTTTTGACAAAATTCAATATCTATTTGTGATTAAAACTCTCCAGAAAATGGGCATAGAGTGAACCTACCACAACATAATAAAGGTCATATATGACAAAGCTACAGCTAACATCATACTCAATGATGAAAAGCTGAAAGCATTTCCTCTAAGATCAGAAACAAGACAAGAATGTCCACCCTTGCCACTTTTTATTCAACATAGTATTAGAAGTCCTATCCATGGCAATCAGCGAAGAAAAAAGAAATGCAAGGAAAGCAAATTGGAAAAGAAGTAAAACTGTCATTGTCTGCAGATGACATGATACATGATACACAGAAAATCCTAAAGATGCTACCATGAACTACTAGAGCTAATCAATGAATTTGGTAAAGTTTCAGGATACAAAATGAATACACAGAAATCTGTTGCATTTCTATCACTAACAACAAAATGTCAGAAAGAGAAGTAAGGAAGCAATCTCATTTACCATTGCATCACAAAGAATAAAATACCTAGGAATAAACCTACCTAAGGAGGCAAAAGTCCTGTACTCTGAAAAGTATAAGATGCTGATGAAAGAAATGGGAGATGACAAAAACAAATGGAAAGATATACTATGTTCTTGGATTGGAAGAATCAATATTGTCAAAGTGACTATATGACCCAAGGCAACAGACAGATTCAATGCAATCTCTATCAAATTACCAATGGCAATTTTCACAGAACTTTAACAACAGAAATTTAAAATTTATATGGAAACACAGAAGACACTGAACAGCCAAAGCAATCTTGAGAAAGAAAATCAGAGCTGGAGAAATCAGGCTCTGTAACTTCATATTACACTATAAAGCTACAGTAATCAAAATAGTGTGGTACTGACACAAAAACAGAAATATAGATCAATGGAACAAAATAGAGAGCCCAGAAATAAATCCATTCACATATGGTCAATTAATCTATGACAAAGGAGGGAAGAATATACAATGGAGAAAACACAGGCCTCAATAAAGGTGCTGGAAAATTGGACAGCTACATGTAAAAGAATGATTTTAGAACATTCTCTAACACCATACACAAAAAAAAAAAAAACTCAAAATGGATTAAATACTTAAATGTAAGACTGGCCACTATAAAACTTCAGGAGGAAAACAGGCAGAACACTCTTTGACATAAATAGCAGCAATATCTTTTTCAATTCATCTCCTAAAGTAATGGAAATAAAGACAAAAATAAACAAATGAGACCTAATTAAACTTCAAAGCTTTTGCATGGCAAAGGCAACCATACACAAAACAAAAAAACAGCCCACAGAATGGGAGAAAATATTTGCAATTGATGCAACTGACAAGGGATTAATCTCCAAAATACTCAGCTCATATAGCTCAATACCAAAAATCAAACAACCCAATCAAAAAGTGGGAAGAAGATCTAAAAAGACATTTCTCCAAAGAAGATATAAATGTGGCCAAGAGGCACATGAAATGATGCTCAAAATCAATAATTATTAGAGAAATGCAAATCAGAACTACAATGAGGTATCACCTCACACTAGTCAGAATCACCATCATCAAAATATCTACAAGCAATAAATGCTGGAGAGGGTGTGAAGAAAAAGGAACCCTTCTACACTGTTGGTGGGAATGTAAATTGGTACAGCCACTATGGAGAACAGTATGGAGGTTCCTAAAAAAAATACTAAAAATAGAGCTATGATATGATCCTGCAATTTCACTCCTGGGCATACATCTGGAGAAAACCATAATTCAAAAAGATACACGCATCCCAATATTCATGCAGCACTGTTTACAATAGCCAAGATACAGAAGCAACCTCAATGTCCATTGACAGATGAACAGATAAAGAAGGTGTGATATATACATACAATGGAATATTACTCAGCCATAAAAAAGAACAAAATGATGCCATTTGCATCAACATGGATGGACCTAGAGATTATCACACTACATAAAGTAAGCCAGAGAGAAAACAAGTATCATATGATATTTACATATGGAATCTAAAAAGAAATTATACAAATGAACTTGTTTACAAAAGAGAAATAGACTTACAGACATAGAAAACAAACATGGTTACTAAAGGAGGGTAGGGATAAATTAGGATTTGGGGATTAAATATACACACTATTACATAAAAGATAGATAACCAGGGCTTCCCTGGTGGTGCAGTGGTTAAGAATCTGCCTGCCAATGCAAGGGACACAGGTTAGATCCCTGCTCCAGGAGGATCCCACATGCTGTGGAGCAACTAAGCCCTTGTGCCACAATTATTGAGCCTGCGCTTTAGAGCCCATGAGCCACAACTATTGAGCCCATGTGCCACAACTACTGAAGCCCACGCACCTAGAGCCTGTGCTCCACAACAAGAGAAGCCGCGGCAATGAGGAGCCGGCACACCACAACAAAGAGTGGCCCCCGCTCGCTGCAACTAGAGAAAGCCCACGTGCAGCGACGAAGACCCAACACAGCCAATAAAAATAAAATAAAAAATAAAATAAAAATAGATAACCAACAAGGACCCACTGTACAGCACAGGGAACTATACTAAATATCTTGTAATAACCTATAATGGAAGAGAATATAAAAAGAGAATATATATATTTATATATATATATGTATAACTCAATCACTTTGCTGTACACCTGAAACTAACACATTTTGTCAACTATATTTCAATAAAAATTTTCAAAAAAAATTTAAACAGTCAAAAAATAAGAAAAAATTTTTTAAAGTGATATGCATCATTTTAATGTGTAACTCAACTGCTCATAAACCAAAGTCTTAAATTATTTTTTTTGGTGCTTCAAAAGAAAGAGTACCCATACTTCAGACATAAAGTCCTTGCAGAAAATAATTTGTCCCTAAGGAGGCAAGTGTTGCCAACTCAAACAGTGTACAATGAAATCTCTGAAGCTATCATCCTTTTGACATATAACAAATACTCATTTTAAGATAACTGTTATAATGTTGATTCCCAGTTTATTTTTCGTTATAAGTATATCATTTGGCAGCACACCCTAGTAAAACTTCACATCTTTCTGTTCTCCTGCAAAGAAAAATTCTACCTGGTTCATGATAACATAATTTACGATATAGTTTGGATTTTTCAAAAACCCCAAAACATATTTCACCTTGAATTTCTTACAGAAGACAACATAAATATTAAAATGTTGTTTAAAAGCCCTGGTTTTTACTATTAAGGATCCTATGAAATTAACAATATTATCACATGGAGAACAGATTTGACATCTTTGGGAAACTAGGAAAAATTACTCTTCTTAGGAATAAAAGCCAAATATTTATTTAAGTAATTTTTCTATTTTCTTTCTTTTTTCATAGCTGAAAACTGAGGGAGGCTGTTGAACTAGAAGCTAAGAGCAGACTACATTACAAGGACAAAGTGTACCTAATCAAAATGGTTCATTCATATTTGCCTACTTCATTAGCATTTAGAAATGAAATAGAAAAATATGATATCAGAAGTAATTCAATCAAATATGGTCTAAAAATACCTTTGCCAATTGTCTCTGGGTTAACAATATTACAAATAAGTTAGCAAAACCAAAACATAACAACAAAATTCAGTTGTCCTATGATAGAAGGGCTCTTCCTTTTTTTTAAAAAACCATTCCTTCTATTTTGTAGTTCTGACTTTTGTCTTCTCTGCCTGTTTTAACATGAGTATCCCCCAAGATTCTGTATTTAGCCCTCTGCTTTTTTTAAAAAAAACTCTATACTGCTTCCTTGCAATATTGCATCTATTCCCATCACAGCAGCTCTTCTTAGCCTCTTCATGTACTCCTCTCAAACTGCCAGCCTGCTGAACATCTCCAACAGATGTCATATGTGCCTAATGTGTCTACAACAGAACATCTTTCCCTCAAATCAATCAGTGTCCTGATTTCACTCTGTTTATGACATTACCATTCTCCAAGCTACTTAGGCATAAGGCTTTAGTTTTTAACCTTTTTCCTCATTTCCACACCATTCTTCTAAGTCCTCCATTGAAGATCAACCAGGTCAGCTCCTGAAAACCTTTCAGTTTCGGATGGCCCTAAATGTCACCTTAGGGATACTTCGTTGTGTCCTCCTATATGGGATACCTGTTGGAAAGCCTATGAATATGCTTTAAAGTGTAGATTATAGTTATCAAAGGTTGGTTCAGGACCCAGAGGAGCTTGCAATTCACCATTTCTAGGAAACTCAAATACGCAGAGACTGGATCACACCCTAACTGATTACAAATTAATGTATCTAGTGTACACACATGCTATACTTAAAGGTTGTGCATGTTTATCTTTGCATCAGAAGTATCAAAAAGCAGAAAAGACTGTGTTAAATGACTTTCATCACAGTGACTACATATTAGGCTTATCAGTGACTACATTTCAGCCTTAATTTAAGATTTAAATTTCTGAATCAATTATCAATGATTATGATCCCTACTAATTTTTTCATATCTTCATTGTGGCCCTTAACACATTTATAATACAGTTTTCTAGTCTGTCTCCCAGGGGAAGAGTGTTCTATACAGGATTACATCTCATTCTTTTTTGTATTTCTAGCACTTAACAGTGCCTGATCCAAAACATGTCTTGGATGAATTAACTTATATTTACTATTAGTCAAAGTTATGGTGACTTTTCTATTATTAAGAATAAAAAAGATTCTGTGTGCTCAACTGTGTTATTAAGAATTAGAATGTAGGCAGAGCCCCTCACCTGCCTGCTTGCATCTCTTACAAGCATCCTCTGTTAATAAATCTACTTCTTGCTTATCAACAAAAAAAGAATGAAAAAGATCTGAACTTATTTTCAAATAAAAATAGAAACAGTTCCAAGACTCCTTTTTTATATTTATAAACCCTTTTTAATCTGGTCACTGTTTGTCAATATCTTAAAATGTCAAGTATTTGAGAGTTGGCTTTATCCTTTTTTTCATTAGTGCTGCTAAGTTGTTCTTTCCTCAAAAATTCATCACATCTTATTCATTGCTCCAGTTCAAAATATAAATGTGCATATTTGAAAATAACATTTAATATCCAAATATTCTAAAATTATAATTATTAAACTAATTAGACAAAAAGATCAACTAGTTTAGACTTTTAATACCTTTTTCATGTTTGTCTTAATAGAAGAATAAAGGGGAAAAATGTAAAAGCCTGACAGGAAAAATATCCATTTGCTGATTAAAAACAACATTCAAAATAAATCAATGAAAAAAAATATTTTTTTAAAAATCCACTGTTTTGCCATAGAAGTTAAAAGCAAGATCTTTGGTCTTAAAATAGTGATGTCTAAAAGTCAAATGTAAGTCATTTATTTTTTCTATCACCCCCCAAACTTAAGTCAGATCTGTTTCAAACACAAATTCCTTGGTTGGGGACTTCTTAAAAATATTTTTTGGAAATGAACAATCACTATCTGCCAAACCTGATGCAGTATATGTAGTACAGAATAGGGACAATAGGGACGTGAGACAGAAAAATAATCCACAAATAGACCCGACTCTGTGGAAATGAGAACCAAAGAGGATCAGGAAAAAGTAAACAATCACCCTCATCCCAGAAAGACTGGGAAAAACACAGGCCACCTCCACTTATGCAAAGAGCCTTGAGCCAATTGTATTTGACTCTCAGATGATAGGCAGCTTAATGACCACCTGGATTACCTGGCTTTGAAAGTAAAAGAAATATGAACAAAAACATTCTAAGACTGCAACCTTAAAAAGGAAGTGTCAGTATCATGCAGCATTTGATAGAGAGCTTTGGACCCTTGAGTGTGCATTTACGTATGATGAAACTGTCTTCGTGGGGCATGGGGGTAAGAAGTTGGCTCCTCTTACAGGACCTACTGAGTCTACTCAGAGGCAAAAATGGGACAGTCATTCATTCAGACCATCTTGATTCGGTTCCTTCATTTTTATTAGATTTCAATCCTGTTTTGCTTGTTGGCATTGGTTGTTTTCAAAAGTCAATCTATTTGCTTTCAATCAGCAAAAATCACTCTGTCCTCTAGAACCATGCCAGAGAATATGACCTCATATATTTCACTATCTCCAACTGTTATCAAAATCAAGGTACAAAAGGTAATATTCCCAAAGGATGACAGTCTAAAAAATATGTAGTTTATTCATCTTTTTAATCCTGGATCGAATCAAAACATCATTCATTAAGCTGAAAAAATATCTGGACAGTATTTTTGTGTGTGGGGTGTGTGTGTGTGTGTTTGGACAAGTCCCTTTATGCCAATAAAACTGCTTTTACTAAATTGAGCTTTGTGGTGATGCCCCCTGCTTACTTGCTGTTGATTTTATGGACAAGATATATTGCGGAAGTTGTCTCTCTCATCACTCAGTCAGGTCTTCACAAGCCCCACGGGAGAAGATTTCTTCAGACCTTCAGTGCAAGGAAGAGTTTTGCCTCTCCTAATCACAATCTTATCTTATAGATCATGCAAGTCCCATGAGCACCTGCCCATGTAAGAAAATTTAATTAAGTTTTCATTTTAATTTCTTTTATCTCTTCCCAAATGAATTTAAAATAAGAACATTGTAAAAGACCCACTGTTAAAGTGGAATGCTTTTAGTTAAATACACACACACACACACACACAATGTCTCCAGAGAGATGAACTAAACTATGGCCTCTCTAGTTTCCTGTCTTCTTAAAACAATCAGGTATCCTTGAAGGGACCACTTAGTGACAGATCTCCTAGTTTTAATAGGTCACTTCAGCTCATCTTCTGTGCATATAACCATATCAGCTCGTTGCCCTTGACCAACTTGGGTCCTCAGTCTTCTTGATCAATGATTCCTGGCCTGAAAATTTCTAACATCACCATGTGCCTGCTCTTTGTCTGGCACCCATCTCTGTCCTGAGTCATCTTACCCCAAGCTGTGCATCAACTACACCAGCTGCCTCTACCCTGATCAATCTGGCAAACAGGAAGAAATGGCCAAAAAAAAAAGAAAAAGAAAAAAAGCAAGCAAGATTTACAAGTCTATGAGAAAAAAAAATCCTAAAACTCAATTTGATTATACTTTAGATGCCTTTAGAAATCCAATTGGCTTTGTATATGTATTCATGCACTTTAATATGTAAAATATAAATGCTATTCAGAAATTTTAGATACACTAAATTCATAAGGAGATAATATTCTAGAAAATGTTCTCTTTTCTCTGCATGTTACCTTTAGAAAAATCTTCCCTGAAATATAGACAATTTAAATATTGTCTTCAAAAAACTTATTCTCAATGGACAGCCACATATAAATCAATGAAGTTAGAACACTCCCTCACATCATACACAAAAAATAAACTCAAAATGGCTTAAAGACTTAAATATAAGACATGACACCATAAAACTCCTAGAATAGAACACAGGCAAAACATTCTCTGACATAAATCACACAGATATTTCCTCAGTTCAGTCTCCCAAGGCAATATAAATGAAAGCAAAAATAAACTAATGAGACCTACTCAAACTTATAAGCTTTTGCACAACAAAGGAAATCATAAATAAAACAAACTATGGACTGGGAGAGAATTGCAAACAATGTGACCAACAAGGGATTAATCTCCAAAATATACAGTTTATACAATTCAATTTCAAAAAACAACCTAATCAAAAAATGGGCAGAAAACAACCTAATCAAAAAATGGGCAGAAGACCTAAACAGACATCTCTCCAAAGAAGACAGCCAACAGGCGCATGAAAAAAGGTGCTAAACATCACTAATTATTAGAGAAATGCAAATCAAAACTACAATAACGTATCACCTCACACCAGTCAGAATGGCCATCATCAAAAAGTTTACAAGCAATAAATGCTGGAGAGGGTGTGAAGAAAAGAGAACTCTCCTACACTGTTGGTAGGAATGTAAATTGGTGCAGCCACTATGGAGAATAGTATGGTGATTCCCTAAAAAAAAACTAAAAATAAAGTTACTGTCTGATCCAGCAATCCCACTCCTGGGCATGTGTCCAGAAAAGACAAAAACTCTATTCAAAAAGATACATGGACCCCAATGCTTATGGTGGCACTACTTACAATAACCAAGACATGGAAGCAACCTAAGTGTCCATCAACAGATGAATGGATAAAGAAGATGTGGTTTATATACAATGGAATACTCCTCAGCCATAAAAAAGAATGAAATAATGCCATTTGCAGCAACATGAAAAGGACCTAGAGATTATCATACTAAGTGAAGAAAGTCAGAGAAAGACAAATATCATATGATATCACTTATATGTGGAATCTAAAAAATAATACAAATAAACTTATTTAAAAAACAGAAACACACTCACTGACATAGAAAACTTATGGTTACCAAAGGGGAAGGGGGGGAGGGGTAAATTGGGAGAATGGGATTAATAGATGCACACTATCATATGTAAAATAAACAACAAGAACTTACTGTATAGCACAGGGAACTATATTCAATATCTTGCAATAAACTATAATGGAATAGAAAAAAAGAACATATATACACACACACACATATATATGTACAACTGAATCACTTACTGTACATCTGAAACCAACACGATATTATAAATCAACCATATTTCAATTAAAAAAACTGTTATTCTCAAGTCTCCCAGTACATGTATGCACTTGCCATCAATGTGTAGGTGAAAGAAAAGCAAATTCTAATATAAGTTCAAAAGAAATATTAATAGAAAAGTAAATATGCATTTAAAAACAGCTCTCAAGTGAACAAAATTATTTAAGAACTGTTTTATTTCCGATTATTAAAGCTTCTTCCTGGAAGTGGTCATACAACAGTTACTTCCTAAGTCACTATAAGGTCAGCATTACCTTGATACCAACATCAGAAAAAAATACTAAAAGGAGGGCAAAAAACTACACACAAATATCTCTAATGAATATTAATGTTAAAATCCTCAACAAAATAGTAACAAACCAAATTCAGTAAAATATTAAAAGAATTATATACCATGACCATCTGGGATTTATTCCTGGGATGCAAGGATGGTTCAACATATGAAAGTCAATCAGTGTAATACACCACATCAATAGAATGAAAAGAAAAAGGCATATAATTATTTCAATTGATGTAGAAAAAGCATGTGGCCAAATTCAACATCTTTCATGACAAAAACACTTAAACTAGGAATAGAAGCAAACGACCTCAACATAATTAAGGGTTACTGTATTGATAAATACAATATCATCTTTAGATTAATAACCTACATCAAGGAAACTAGACTCATTAAAAATTTTCATAAGGAGTACTTACCTGCCAAAATTTTCTTGAATTGTCTAAACCATATGTCACAGTAGTCTTCACTTAAATTAATAAGATCAAGCGTAGAATCCTTTAATTTATTTTGTTCCTTTTTCAAACATATGAAGAGTGTTATTCCTAATAAAGTACCACTTCTCTGCTGTTTAAATGAACAACGCCGTTTCAGTTTGACAGAGAATATGTCCTTGAGTTCAATAAATTCTTCTTTACATAGAAAATCATTCTTGGAATCACCTGAAAAGAAATTAAATTTTCCAATCAAAACCATTGTGTCTATATGTATGTACTGTGTCTATATGTATGAACAATAGTGAAAACCCAGAAAATCTTTATCATCTGTAATTTTGCTAATTATGTTTTATGTCAAGTCCTGTATGAGATGGGGAGGGGAAAAAAAGAAAAATTGGATTTATTTTCCCATAAATAGAAAAAAATGAAAGAGAGTCCCTGCCACACAAGGCCTAGGACATTCAGATTCTGAGAATATTCAATGTATGAAGAATTCCAGGAACATAAACAAAGCAACAGTTCAGTAATTATAAATTAGTATCATGCAAGAGGCTTCCTGGTACTTACAAGCACAGAGTAAGGTAACGGAATAAGAGAATTCACTAACAGAAGTGAGTTTATGACAGATTATTCAAGGCAACATGTAAAGGAAAAAATGTACATTCTAAGTAAAGTAACACATGCAAAAAGGAAACAGAGTAAGATTACTATGAGTAGAAAACATTATGAATTCCTGTCAATCTAAAATGAAAGATCCACCTGAATCTTAACGATAGTCAGACTTTATTTTATGAAATTTTACTGGTTATGTTTAAACACAGGTCAGAAAATACTTATTGTTGTGATAATGGACTATCTCAACTGATTCTCAAAGTAGAAGTGTTTTACACTTTTAAAAAAAGCTCTTTCAAAACTTCCACTCTGGCCAACGTGGAATCACAGGGACTGGTTTTACCTTCTGCCTGAAACAACTAAAAGAGCACACCAGAGAAAGGAAACATCGGTTTTCAGACATAGGACATTAGGTAGCACAGGACAGTGATCCCTGAGAGAGGGAAAACAAAGAAGCCATGTGATTACTAGGCAACTGCCCCAGGCCACAGAGCAGGCAGGGGAACCTGGTGAAACCCAGGTGTCTTCCTGAGTTGAGGAGGGTTAGTCTGGGAAAGCCAGTATGACTAGAGTTCTCTGGGCAAATTATTATAAAAAAGACAGCTGCGCAGAAAGAGATCTCTGTAGATCTGCCCCCTGAGTCTTCAGCTGAGCATGGATCAGCATACGTGTGAGGCCAGGGAAAGAACTACCCAAAGGATTAGAGAGAACAATGCTCAGAGATCACACAGGTGTTTGCACCAGCCAAAGTGGGAAAATAATGAAATCTATGGAACACTGGGGAGAGTGCTTAGGAAAGTATTGCCTCATTAGTGAGCTGACCAAAGCCTCCTCTGATTCCACCTAACAAAGCTTAAAAGCCGCAAAAGGATTCAACTGTTTCCAAGTAACTTAACATCCTAGAATAAAGCTCAAGAATACTTACAGGAATACAAAATTATTTAGCAACTCTAAATGGTAAAATTCACAATCTCTCTCATTCAATCAAAAATCACTACACATGTAAAAAGGCAGAAAAATATGACCCACGATAGGAGAGAAATAAATCAATAGAAACAGATGCAGAAATACACAAGCGCTAAAACAGCCCCAGAAAGCACAGGCCCTCTCTCAGCTTCCTTAGCCCTTAAGCAAGCACAATATTTTCAGATTGGAGCAAAAACTTTCAGGTGCTTTAACAAGTTCTTTCTTTGTATTCTCAGGGAGTTTGGGGACCTCTCCCAAGTATTTTGCAAACAATAGCCCAATTGCTCAAAAAGTACATGTACCACTCAGAAACAAAGACAGAAGTTCTCTCAGTGTTTATGCTAGTGGGATAGGGTGAACCCCAGGGCAAATTTTCAGGCCTGTCATCTTCTCAGAAAGCTCAGGCTTCAGGTCTGTGTACTGTCTACTTGTATTGTGACCCAGTGACCTAAGAATCAATACCCTCAAAATATCAATTCAACAGGAAACATTTATACATTCTAGAAAACAGAACAATCACCACTATTACTACAATCATTACTTAAACTAATCAACAGAGTGAAAATACTGTATCATCATAAGTCAAAATGTCCCACATGTCATCATGAACAGAATGAGTCAACCCACCCATTTACCGTAAGCACTAATGGATGAACCTATGTTGGTAAGATTGACTCTTCTCTAGTTCAATGGCTCTCAATCTCTTTGGTCTCACATTCTTAAAGACTGAGGGCCCCAAATAGCTTTAGTTTATGTAGGTTATATCTATTGATATTTACTATATTAGACATTAAAACTGAGACTTTTTAAAGCACAAGTATATAAAGCACACACTTCATTAGCCATCAGGGCAAGGATGTCACCACATGTCTCAGCCTCTGGAAAACTCCACTATACCCTTGAGCAAGAATGAGAGTGAAAATAACAAATAAGTTCTCAGTAATATTATGAAATATTATTTGACATCATAAACTCCCTGAAAGGGTCCTAGAACACACTTTGAAAGTGCCGCTTTAGCATATTTTAGATTATCTATTCCCTTTGATCACATAATAAAGTTATGAATTTTTACAAACTTTTCAATTAACTAAAATTCTTGTTTCCATTTGAATACTCCAAATTGGTACAGACTGACAGAGTTCCTCCAATCTACCTCCTTTGTTAAACCTCCCAATGTCTTTGAAAATAACCTTTCTTTCTTATTACAACATAGTGTTTTAAGCTCATCTGGATTCCTCAAGGAGCCCTGCTTCCTTCTCAGGAAGAATATAATAGAAACTAAAAGCTGAACAGTGTGTATTATATATGAGGGAAACCAAGCTCTTTCACAGTAAATCATCAGTAAGATATTTGCAGCTGGTGAGCTTAGAACAAGTTATTTGTACTTGTTGAGCAGGTAGGTATATGGCCAAGGTCTCTAGAACAATTGGGAGGGACCAGGGAGATCTTATATCCTTCCTCCACCTTCTAGAATGGAATGAAGCAGGCTTTCAAAGCTCCCGACAAATCCTCACCCTTTGGTATGTAATGTTTGTATGGTAAATGGTACCTTAAGAAGTGTAAAGAAACTGGCCTCCCATATAACGGGTGCCACTGGGTGTCTGCTTCATGCAGCTAAATGTGTACAGATAGGTCATATCACTTACCTACCCTAAAGGAATTTAAATTCTTGATTATATCTGTGAGTAGTTTTCAAAAAAACAAACAATTAATAAAGTTGAACATCTTTCCATTGATTTTTCATTTGTATTTCTTAAAAGAGTTGCCTTCACACATGCACTTCCCTATTTCTATTTGACTGCTTGTCTATTTCTTATTAATTTGTAGGGGTCCTTCAAGTATTCATGGAATCAGTCCTTTATGATACATGTATGATACACATTACAGATAATTTCTTCAGACTAATCTTATAATATTCATTATAACCTTGTGTCTCATGTCAATTTAATTATGTAGTCAAACATACAACAAATAAGAGCTCCAAAGGAGGGAGGTAGAAAGGGAGGGAAGGACCACTGAGGGGAAAAAAATGAAAGGGATGAAACTGTTTTCACTTGAAGTCCTATATGATAGTCTGAATTTCTTGCCATGTGTGCTTTCCTTTGGCAGAAAACAATTCAATGACTATTCTTATTTAAAATCTCTTGTAAATTGCACATCTCGTGATACTAAACCAACAGCCAAGATCCAACTTAGTAGTAAAAACCAGAAGAATTTCTGGAAACAGGGCAAGAATACCTATTATCACTCTTGTTATTCCCAATTACTCTGGACATTCTGGCCACTATCATACATAAGGAAAATGAAATAAAAACAACTGATGATGGAACGGGTAGAGGGGGAGCTGAAACTATACTACAGACAGTATCACAATATTATTCACAAAACCCAAAAGAACCAACTTAAAATCATTGGAATAAGAACATCCAGTAAGGAAGCTGGTTACAAATATATCAACACCTAGAAAGAAAGCATAATGGGGATAAACAGATCCTATGCAAATTATTATCCAGGAACTAATTTAGCAAAATGATCCTGGACTTGTTTGGTTGGAAAAGGCCATTCAAAGTAAACTGAGAGAAAAAGAATTGAATAAATGAAGCCATACCAGGTTCCAAAATTACATATTTTTAAGCCAGTATTCTCATTATTAATAACTACTTACAATGCAATTCCAATCAAAATTTCAAAGGTATTTTCTTTGATGTAAGGGTCAAGGAACCTAATCAAATGATTTGCAAATTTTCTTGGAGTAAATATATTAATGAATAAAATGTTTTAACAGTAATGAAGGGGAGTACACACACAGTCAGATAAAATAATATTTTGTAAAGCTATAATAATTAAAACATCTGGGAATAGATAATGAATGGTCCAAAGAAACACTTGTAGGACTTCCCTGGTGGTGCATGGTTAAGAATCCACCTGCCAATGCAGGGGACACGGCTTGGAGCCCTGGTCCGGGAAGGTCCCACATGCCGCAGAGCTACTAAGCCTGCGCGCCACAACTACTGAGCCTGCGCTCTAGAGCCCACAAGCCACAACTATTGAGTCCACGTGCTACAACTACTGAAGCCTGTGTGCCAAGAGCCCGTGCTCCACAACAAGAGAAGTCACTGAAATGAGAAGTCTGCGGACCGCCAACAGAGTAGCCTCTACTCGCCACAACTAGAGAAAGCCTGTATGCAGCAATGAAGATCCAACGCAGCCAATAAAAAAATTTATAAAAAAAAAACCCACAAAAAACCCAAAAACACTTGTATATATTTTAAAAGTCACTAATGTGATAATGGTAGTACCCAGTGGGAAATATTCAGTAAAAGGTCATTTAGAACTGGTTTATCTTTAAAAAGAAAAACTAGATCTCTGTTTCATAATATACACCAATATTCCTAGGTTAGAAAAACTTTATATAACCATAAATTAGTAAAGACATAAGCATGGCAGTAAAGGCAGACATATGGAGACTGAGATACTTAACAGAGAAGTTATTTAATGCCAATAAAGTCCTAAAGACCCATCAACAGAAGTCACAAAGGCCAACTGGGCAGAAATATCTGCAACATGTGACAGTTAAATCATCTATTTAATCAAGAAAAGAAACACTTTAGTGGAAAAGTACATAAAAGACACAGCCAGACATTTCACAAAAGAAGAAATGCAAATTGACCAATGAACATATGAGAAAGTTCAATGTAATTAGTAATCAAAGAAATGCAAATTAAAACAACAAGATACCATTTTTTTGCCTTTTAGATTGGCACAAGATCAAAAATAGCACTGTGGTGATGATATGGGTAAAGGGAACCAGTCCTAGTGCTGGTGGGAATGAAAAAATGGTAACTGCTGGAGAACAAGCTGGGAATACATATCAAAAAATTTCAAAATGTTAATTGCAGCAGTATTTATAATAGCAAAAATATTTGAAGCAATATTCATGTTCCTCAGTAAGAATGTAATCATAATCTCCTACAATTCACAAGTGAGCAAATTAGATCTTCGTGTTCTAACCTGGAAAGATATTCATATTAAGAGGTATGAATAAGTGGAATAAAAGCAAGTGACAAAATCATCTGACAGATGTGATCTCATTTTCATTAAAAGAAGAAAAACACCCAAGTGGAAAGCACAACAGTAGTTGCCATGAAAAGAGAGATATGAAGGAGTATAAGATTCATTTTTTCTTATAAACCTCCTGTAATCAGCATTACATTTTATAATTTTTTAAAATGGAGAGAAGGGAAAATGCTTTAAAATATGCATATTTTTGATCCAGCAACTACTTCCAGGAATTTACCCTAAGGGAATAAATAATATGCACAATTTAACTAAAAGAATGCTTACCCAAGCATTATTTGAGTGAAACTTGGAAACAATCTAAATGTGAAATAAGAGTATTGGTTCTGGAAAATGAAGCACATTCATAAACCAGAATGTTATTCAGCCATTAAAATGTAGAAATCTGACTAGAGAAGTGTCTAAAACAGTACACATTTCCATTACTGTTTTGTATATATTTATTGAATACATAATGTATGTGGAATATATTTCCAAATGCACATATGTATGACGACACATATGGAAACTTGGAAGGAGAGTGCGACTGTGATTTAGTTTGTGTATATGAATTTCTAATTTTCTACAATGGAAATATTTCTGTAGTTAATTGAAAAAGATGGTTTCCTTTGTCCATCCTAAAATAGTTCCTGACCATATCACTCATTTTAATTTTTAAAACCCCATTTTCTAAAATGTAAGGGTAGTTAATATTTGATGTTTATTTACGATAGCATGTGCTATATTCCAGACATTGACCTAAGCACTTTACATCTGTTATCTTGCTTAATCCTTACTCTAACCCGAGGTAGATGCCTTTTCCTAAAAGCGCAGGAATTCAGGCCAGAGGGTTTAAGTAACTTGTCCACGGTCATACATGTGGTAGGGGCCAGATCCAAGATTTAAATCCAAGCACTTTGGCTGGTCTTTACCAACACTGCACAGAAATAAGGACCTTCTTGAAGTAAACACACACTCATCTGACCCTCTGGGTCTGTTTTTTTATTCTAGTCAAACTTAAAACGGTAGGCAAACCATTGTTCTGTCTCTTAAGAAGTCCCTAGGAAAACAGCAAAACCACCAATGTGACTTAACTGAGTAGTAGAGTTGATCCTTAAACAGCTCTTGGGTTAGAGGTGCACCCTTAGTGCTGTCAAAAATCTACATACAATTTACAGCTGTCCCTCCATATCCGCGGTCCCACAGACAAGGATGCAAACAACTTCCCACTATTTACTACTAAAAAAAACCTGCATCTGCATATATGTGGACACACGTGGTTCAAAATCCATGTTGTTCAAGGGTCAACTGTATTTCATCTGAAACTTCAAGGTGACCTTCAAGGAAATGAAAGCTTAGATTGTAGTAACCAGGAGCTGACAGAAGTGAAAATCCCTGTAACTCTGAGTGGTATTTCCAGCTTTCCCTGCTCAGGCTTCTAATCTGTTCCCACATTTGCCCACAGATTCAAATTTGGGGTTTTCACAGGACTGGTTTCTTTGCCAGTGTGACAAGAGAAAGAACTACAGATTCAGAACAAACATTTTGTTTTGATTTGAAATGAAAATAAAGGTAAATAATCTGAATAGTTTTTTGTTTGTTTCACAAATTTCTAACAACATGCAAATGTTCTTCGACACTATTTTACTCAGCAGCTATAGAAATCTCTCAGGTGCCAATTTCCTACATAGAAATTCTGGTCTATTATTCATTTCTGCATTGTTAATCATTTACATGACATGTAAATCGCCCAATTCTCTCTAATCACAGGATACACCTGATTTTGAATAAAACTGTTTCTTAACATATTTGAAGATGTGTATATTATTATAGTTTTATAGAAAATTGTTTTCTTCTGAATATGGTCTTTGGGAATAAAACTTGTTAGAATTCTGTGAACTTGAATTTAAAATGGTTTTATTTAATGGCTTGGAAATTGTCTAAATATTGTTTAATCCATCATCAGATTAGATGGTGCTTGTCTGTGTTTTTGTTTTGTTTTTGAAGTTCTTAAGATAGAAGCAGTAGACCAGCTGGCTCTGCGGGGCAGCAGGACACTGGTTTCCAAGACTTGAAAGAGAGCGAAGGCCAAAGGGTCCTCAGGTTTCTAGGTGGAAAGCCCTCAGGCTACCCCCCAGTGAAGGCTGAAGGTTCTAGAGATCATCTGATAGGATAAGCTAAAAATCTAAGAAGGTCACTGTTTCTCCTCAACCCCCACACCAAAACACTTACTCTTTGAGACACATTTAGACAATACTTACGAGAAGTATTTGATTAAACAGAAAAAAAAGAAACCATATTCAGAGGGAAAACTATTGTTTTGGGGTCTACAAAAATGGACCACTTACCTAAAACCCTTTATCAGCAGTACCTTACGAATGGTTTTCTTTATTCTGTATGTGAATCAGAAAAATACTGCTTTTGATTTATAAACTATGTATAGATTCATAAATGCTGAAACATATTTAGGTGTTTCATCTCTGCTTAATTTTTCATCTGCAAGATAGCTGCCCCCACACCAGCCGCCTCTGTTATAGCACAACCAGTTTCTGCCATGAATAAAAGCAAATGTTTTCATACTTGCATGCAAAAGCCACATTTCCATGCACAACCTAACACACGCAGACAGTATGTAAAAGAGGAGTTAAAAAATTTTTTTAAAAAACATACTTTAGGGGGATGTAGTTTAAATATAACTTTAATTTTACCTTAATGTTAGGACATCTTTACTGGTGAAAAATATGAAGTCAAACTTTATTCATAAATTGATAATAGGTAAAAATATGAAAATCATTTACAGACACTTTTTCTCAGGTTATGAGAATTCAAACCTTACAGATGATATATAATTTTTCTTTGTGGCATGTGGTTTATTATTTGGAATCTATTGGTTCATTAGGATCATATTGGTGATAGCTAGTTGTTTCAGAACATTAACTGTCCTCTCACATTACTGACAGAGATGCTGGGGACCATCTGTTCCAGCACGGGATTTAAGTATATGTCTATTGGATATCATGCTATTTATTTCATTCAGCACCCACTTCCTATTGTTGTATTTTCTTGGGGGAAAAAGTCAATTTAATTACAGGGAATAAAGATAACCTCTCCTGGCAGGTTACCCTGTCACCATAAGAGCTAAGCAGGAGTTGCTTAAAGTAGGTTACGGTGGTTAACAAGAAGAGTAAAACCAATAACACTTAAGAATATTTAGCAAAGCTTTAACAGAAATAGAACAGTGAACGGCACTTTTAAAAATATTACTGTAAGCCCAGGGCTTGTCTAAATCAATCTTGGCACATCTGTCTGACGCGGACCGTAAACAGGATTAGAGCTGGATTTATCTGCTTGGCGCTAATTGTGCTCACAGTTCCTGCACATGTCCACTCTTTAAAATACTGAACGAAAAACGAGCCTGCCTGATAGACGGCTCCCACAACAGAGTGCAGACACACAATTACAGTATATTAGATGGTTAAGCAATGTGATGTCTAACAATTTTTTTTTTGGCTCTTCAGAATTACTTATCTAATCCCCTAATTAAAAATACAAAATTCTGTTTGAATACACCACATACTGAGATAAATCTGTGAAGCAAGGGACCAATAAATTTGAATACACTTTAATTGTAAGAAGAAAACACAATTTAATTGTTAATAATCAGGTTAAACCAGGGTTTAAACAAATAGGGCCGTTCTAGTAATTTACTGGAAAACCATCACAATCCATGACTATCCTTAAGAATTATGATTTAACATTTGTTAGCATAAAAGTTTAAGTTCCTAAATATATACACTTATCAAGAGAGACCAGAAATAGAATTATCTAGTAAAAGAATTACAGAGGGAATTCTAAACATACCATTTGCTGAGAGAGAAATGCTAATCCAAAACCAAAAAGTCACGTTTTTGTCACACCAAATAAAAAATTAATGCTCAATTTCTACCTGCAGTTTTTTCCCACTTACTTATTTCTATCATGTGTAAACAGCTTAGGTACTTCATTTAAGAACATAAGCACCTGAAGATACATAGGTACTTTTGCATGAAGTCCAAAATGAACTAATCAGTCAAAAAAATTAAATATTATTCTTTGCTTTGATGATTTGAAATATAAACAATATGTAATTCTTTATTCAAAACATTTAATGCCTATAACACAGTGACATTAACAATTTTAAATTACATAGTCTATGTTTAATTAATCACAAATACCACATAAAATCAGTATTTTAAAAAACAGTATAACTAAAAATTTAGGTTGACTTCCAATCATAGACCATCTTCTGTTCTAAAGCTCTTTTCTTGATACATAATTTATCCATGTTCCAAATACCTTAGCGAGCTCTTAGAAATCAGTATTTTTCCTAAATCTCTACCATTAATAAAAGTATGTCTGTACTTATACTGTTGTTTTATATAGACAATGGAGAAACTGGCAAGTTAAGTCGATCATTTAGATATTCTCAATGTGTAGTCTCAGAAGCGTTTATAGGATCAAAGTGATTTTTATAATAATACTAAAGATGTTATTTGCCTTTTCCACTGTGCTGACATCTGCGTGGATGGTGGAAAGGCAATAGTGATGAAAACTCCTGGTGTCACCATGAATCAAGGCAGTGACACCAAATTTCACTACTAATTGTTGCATTCCTCATCATGTCAAACTCAGTTTAAAAAAAAACAGTTTCACTTAACTGTCCTTGGTGAAGCAGTAATCCCTTAATCTTTAAAAATCTCTACCCTTTAATATATTTCTGTTTAATATTATGTGTGATTAAATAGGAAATGTGCAAAAAGCATTTCTGCTACAAATGAAAGTGTTGGTTCTCTCTGGGAAAAGCGCTTATAACCATTTGTGCTGTGACTAGCTGGATTTTGTGGAAGACCATTTTTGCCTGAAAGATGGACTAACAGACTATGGTATTCAGACATGAGTATTTGACAAATGTTTTCTGGGAATTGAGCAAAGTGAGCTAATCACTCAGGAAAAACAACTGAGAATGTTTGTTGTCCATGATAAAATTCCAGCTTTCGAGCAAAAAAAATCAGAATTTTGTAAAACTTGTATCTGCCATGGTGAGCTTAATAGCCTCTCAATGTTTAAAGAACCTTATGATGAGATTGACAGTGATGTTAATGTATTTGATATTTTAGAGATATTATAGAATAAAATGTGTCAATATTTGGAAGCTCTATATAACTCAGTAGACCAAATTTTCCAAATAAATCAATGCAGGATATTATAAAATCATGCAGAATGAGTCATTCAAAGTTCAACAGACCAATAAATTTTCAAATAGACTACAAAAGGTTAATTGATATGTTTCCAGGTCCTGCTTTGTAACTAACTTTTAAGAAATTAGCACTTAACCAAGTTTTACTGTAGTATTAAAGAAGGAAATCCACAATTACCTGAAAACATTATTAAAATAATTTTCCTTTCCTAAACAAACAGCTGTGTGAAACTGGATTTTCCTTATACACTGTAATGAAAACAAGATATTCACAACAAACTGAATGCAGAAGAAATCTTGAGAATTCAGCTGTCTTTTATTAAGCCTTTTACTAAAGAAGGCTGTCTTCTATAAGAGTTGCAAACTGTAAAGTAGTCAAGAAAGTGGCACTGATTTTTTACTGTTTTGGAAAAATAGTTATTTTTAGTCCAAATAGTATTTGTCAAAATGCAATGGACTTATTACTGTTATTTTTAATGAATTAATGTTTTAAATGTTTATTTAATTTCTAATACAATAAATATAAATGGGTACAACTTATAAAAACCAAAGCTCTAGTGGTTTTAAATAATTTAAGAGTGTAAAAGGGCCCCATGATCAAAAACTCAAGAACCCCTGGTCTATCTATAGTGTTGTGAAGATAGACCTAACCTTAAGAAAATGCAGCCTAAAGATGGCATGATTCATGCATTTTATCTTTCATCATTTTGCATCAAACAAGATTTTATCATTAAGCTTTTTAGACTATGCAACAAGTCCCTACTACATATGAAACCTAGTGAAATAAAAGAATAATTCAAAATTTCATATTCTGTATTTCATATTCTATAGCATGACTTTAACAAGCAATTGGTTGGGTTTTGTTATTTTTCACTTCAGCAAGAGCACTCATGTGCATCTATTGGGACTATGTATTCCTTGATTTTACTATCTACTTATATATTTGCCCCCATCATTTTATACCTCCATTTCTATCTCTATTCCTTAGGAAAAACATTTATAAATGGGGAGTCTCTAAGAATGGCACCAACAGAAAACATGGCCTTCATTGATTCCTCTTAATCTTATATCTTAGTCTTTTTTGGCATTATCAGTTCAGTTATATGTATCAATTCATACAGGATTTACAGTTCATACATATCCTACAAGATGACCTTTGTGCAGGTTCCCCATGAACCTCAGAAGTATGGTAGTCGGCCTTCCTTTTACTAGTTTCTCAGAAATTCACTTCAACAATATCTTCACTGTCCTCCTCATCTCTAATCTCTGTATCCCAGCACCTAGCTCAATGCTTCAAACACACGCTCGGTGTCCAATAAAAGTTTGTTATTGACTGTATTTACCATCAGTCAGATAATATCTTAATCACAGTGTGTGCATTTCAACCTCTGAACCTTTGCTCCTTCATTTCCCAACAAATGGAAGGCCTTCTTGACTCTAGTCTTTTCAAACATTAACCATCTGTCAAAGCACACTGAGCCCCTCCTCCAAGAAACATCCTTAATTTTCCAGTCCCTCTGAACTCCTGTGTCTCGGTACTACTCAATTGAAATTAGTCACATATCAGAAGTTCCTAACTTCACAGAGTTGGAGACACAAACGTCCTTCAAAGCCTTTTAAGAACTTAGGTATATTTTTTTCTCATACTAGTTAAATGATGGTTTAGAAAAACAGCAATGGGGGAGAGATTAGAGAAAGATCAGACTGTAATAGTTTAGGATAAATCCAAAAGCTTATTTCTTTAACATGTTTGAACACCTAACATTCTAGGAACTTCCGTGTGGATATTAAAATGCTAATATTAATATGGTGATATCCATGGACAACTGTTTCTATGAGAACAAATGTTAAGGAGTTCTTTATCTTTCATGGCCTGGAACTTGCTGGACTATGGAAATAGGACTAGATCTAAGCCACAATGATGGCTTCTATTGCCAGCATCTAAGAACAATGCCTGCATATGGGCTTCCTGCCTGGTAAAGGCCCTTACATCTCACAGTCCAAGCTGACTCACTGACACTTTTTTCTTCTGAGGGCCTCAAAGATAGCCACAATAACTTTGCTTTCACCTCCACCATTACTAGCAAACAGTACCCTACCTACGCAGGTCCCACCCCCATCACCTCACAGTAGTCACAGTGAAGTTACCACACAGCTCTCCAGATAATCTAAAGGGTTTTCCTACTGAGAGATACTAAAAAGCTCACTTTTATACTACTCCCATTCAAGACTCTTTGCTCCTAAGAAGCCAAAAAAGTATTCAGAATAACTACTCTTAAGTCCAAGGTATCTGAAATTAGCACATGCAGATCTGTGTTGCTGGAAGGAAGCAGAATCATTATATGAGAGACTAAAGGAAATAATAATTTTCACTTGATAAAAACTGATCTTAGTACCACCAGGAAGGGAAAAGTTCATCTAAGAAGCCAAGACAGCTAGGAACAGTATGTCACAATCCTGACCATCCAGAAGTGAACTGGAAGAAATTCACCTAATCAGCCTCCAGGACACCTGAACTTATCAGTCCACTTTCCAGATGCCAGAAATGGCACACACTCTGTGTGTGTGTGTATGTGTGTGCATGTGTCAAGGGAGCAAGGGGAGAGAATAAAGAGAAATTGCCAGAAGCCACATATACTGAATATACAGAAGTAACTTAAATACAAATACATTAAAATGGCCAATATGGAAACAACCTGAGTGTCCATCAATGAAAAATGGATACAGAAAATGTCACACACAAGCATGCATGCACTCTCACACACACACAAACACACACACAATGGAATATTATTCAGTCATGAAAAGAAACCTTGCCTTTAGGATAATGTGGATGGAGTCTTGAGGGCATTATGCTAAGTGAAATCTCAGACCAAGAAAGACAAATACTGTACGATCTCACTCGTATGTGGAATCTTGAAAAACAAAATCCACAAGCTCATAGACAAGAACGGGTTGGTGTTTGCCAGAAGCAAGGGGTAGGATGTGAGCAAAATGGGTGAGGAAGGACAAAAGTTAAGAACATCCGGTTTTAAAATAAATCATGGGAGGCCTTCCCTGGTGGAGCAGTGGTTAAGAATCTGCCTGCCAATGCAGGGGACACGGGTTCGATCCCTGGGCTGGGAAAATTGCACATGCCACGGAGCAACTAAGCCCGAGCGCCAAAACTACTGAGCCCACGTGCCACAACTACTGAAGCCCGTGCACCTAGAGTCCATACTCCACCAGAGAGGGCACCACAATGAGAAGCTCGCGCACTGCAATGAAGAGTAGCGCCTGCTTACCACAACGAGAGAAAGCCCGTGGACAGCAACAAAGACCCAACGCAGCCAAAAATAAATAACTAAATAAATAATAAATCTTTTCAAAATAAATAAGTCATGGGGATGTAATATACAGCATGGTGACTATAGTTAATAATGTTGTATTGCATATTTGAAAACTTTAGCAGAGTAGATCTTAAAAGTTCTCATAAAAATTAAAAGTATGTATGGTGATGGATGTTAATGAGACTTATTGTGGTGATTGTTTCAAAATATAAACAAATACTGAATCATTATGTTGTACATCTAAAACTAACATATGTTACAGTTTGAGATATTCTAAAAATATTTGTATATCCTTATTAATTTGATGAGGATTTGCAGGCCTAGACTTAGTGGAGACAAAGGAAAGCTGACAAGCAATTTTAACATAGCTGATCATGGTTTTATTGAAAAATCCGACAATAACTTTCAAGACAAAGTTCATGTTTATTTTTAATATGTGAGGCACACGGGTGATGTGGACCTTTATTTCATTTCCACCATTAAAAGCATATACTTGAAAAACATGTTTGGTTTCTGTTTCATTTTTGGCATTCAAAAACTTTAATTAGTAAATCCAGTGAAAATTGATTCACTAAGAAAGCAATGTTTAAGTGAAGTCCTTAAATGTTAATGTTAAGTGAATAAAATGTAGTCAAATACCCTAACTTTTAAATTTATTTTCAGTGGGACTTAGGCAAGATGTAAAAAAAAAAAAAAAAGTCTTAATAAACACACAAAGAAAAACTATGAATTATGCTAGTCAGTTGATACCATTTAGGCTCCTATTCACATAAAATAAGATCTTCTACCTACCTACTTGAAATAAAATTTTAAAAGTCACTTTGGAGTAGAAATTTGAAGTTTTTTTTTTTTTTTCCTGAAAAAGCCTTAAATTGATTCAAAGAATCTGGTATGAAAGTAAGCACAATGTTTGACCTTGATGTTCTACATATATGGTATTTATTCAAGTGTTTTCCCAATTAAAAAGAGCTTCAAAATAATAGTTTCTTCTCCATGCCTTTCATCATAATTTTTACCACATAATTAGTACTATGATAAAAGGCCAAAATTGAAGGTAAACGTTTACCTGATAATGTGAAAATTTTAGAGAACATTTAAACATTTTAGATCAAGTACATAGTTACACCGTATAACATGTAATCGAAGCAAAATAGCTTGTAGGATTACAGCAAGCCATCTCCTCCACTGTGCTGTAATACTACTGTCAGTAATTTTTTTAGAAAGATAAATTTGATATCAATACGATGTGACACAACTGCATCAAACCTTAATTTCACTCACAGTAAGAAGTCACAGGATTAAATAACACTGTGCAGTCTTTTAGAAAAGTTTATTGCTTCCAGATGGATTCAAGTTTCCTTTCAGCCCTGATTACATCTAATATGCACAGGGTGCCAACATTACAAAGGAGAGAGTCAAAAATATCACTTATATAGATAGCAAGGGGCAGGGTGGAGGAACTTTGACTTCTCAACAGATTGTGATCAGGTTTAGACTATTTTTAAGAAATTATAAGAAACATTTAATAAAAAAAACAAACACCACACTATGTAAATGTCTCGAACGACGGCTGTTCCACAGCAAAACACAAACCTACAGCGAAGTATCCATAAGATGACTCCTAGCTCAAGCTGCATGCTCTCTGCCCCCATGTTGGGTTGTGCCATGTGTCACACCACATGAGGCTTGCCACCAAGATGTCCACCTGTGCCTCTGTGGCAGAAGAGGCATCTATGTTTATTTTGTTTAATAGCACTGTTGAATATAAGCCATGGTGATCACATATAAAGACCTTCAAAAATACTGACTACTTAAAGGCACATTTGCTAAGTTTAAGGATGCAAGGGAGTTACTACTCATATTCAAAAGAGCATTTTCTTAAGCGACTGAAGTATCACTACCACAATAAATAAAATCCTTTCCGTGAAACCCAAAGAAAGCTCTTCCCATATTGTAGATTAAAAAATAAAATCACATCTGCTCTATCTAGTCTACAAGAGAAAAGCAATAAAAATTCATAATTGAAGAAGGATTTCAGTCTGGAGATCAGGAGCCAACTTTTTACAATACAGTACAATTCTAGTAACACTTCCATTTTCTTTAATTTTTCAAATGTTCTGATAGTGTTATACAAATTAGGAATTTGAATATAAATCTTAAGCAATTTATTATGTATCCTTCAAAACAGATTAGCAATTTAAATACAATTATGTTCTCGAAGCTCAAAAGAAGAGAAAAATGATTAATTTCTGAAAGGACATAAAATCTTTCTTGTTGGAGAACCAGTGGGAAAAGTGGTACTACAATAATTCCTACTCATGTGTAATTTTCTCCTGTGGATACTCAACCAAAACTAAGACAAAAACCATTACAGCACTTTATTACATTTTCTTTAGAGAGAAAAAAGTTCATTTATATAAGGGTTATAAATGAATGTTAAAATTTTGGGTGATTTTAATGGAAGTTTTGCACTTTCATTTTCAATTAATTTTATACATGATACTTTAAATGTATATGAGAATTAAAATTTTTAATTTTACTTACACTCAAATAGTGGCAATACATCCTTGATCAACTGCATGAAAATCCTCTAAGACAAAAGGTGATCAAAAAGGATGAAATTATACTAAAAATCAAACTAAAGTCACATGCCAAATCAATAACAGATCAATGAAAGAGAGTCTAACTGATTAAGCTACCAGGCACGAAAGTAGATAATGGGTTTTGTGTCAGCAGATGACTCAGCCATTAAGTATTTCTGATATTTCACATACTAATATGTGTTTGAGTTAACTATCAGTAATCAAAGAGTATTTTGTTTTTGATAATGGTTTACTATTCTTAAACTGGTCACACTGTCTCCTAAATAACACATATTTGAGTGAAAAATGATCTGAGCTTCATTCTTTCTTTCAATAATTGTTAACTGGACACTTTCCACATGCCAGACTTGCTCTGCAAGAGAAAAGCCTTTTAGATAGAGATCTTCCAATTGAATAAAGATTGGGGGAAAAAAAAATAAGGGAGCAAGCCACGTAGTAACAGATCCAAAACCTCATCTGCAATTCTAAAATCCCAAAAGCTCTGAAAATTATTTTTTCTTAAATCATTTGGCAATAAAACTTGAGCTGACCTCATTTTGCCCCAAAATTGGACCTGAGCCAACAATGAGAGTTTAGTCTTTATTTATGCCACTTAGCATGGATTCTTAATGTTTCATTCAGAAATATTAATGTTTGAATATGCAATGCTACCTGAGGCTAGTTGTGAATGTTTCAGAAACATAAACGTATGCCCCATATTAGCTTTCTAAAATCAGTAAATAGCTGAATTTTCACACAGCTGGTTCCAAGGGTTTCCGAGCAAAGGGAACAGTAAGTATAAGGGCTCTGTGGCAAGAGCATACTTGGTATATTCCAGAAACAGCAAGATGTAGCTGGAGTTAGTGAGAAGGGAGGGAGGGTAAAATATGAGAACAGAAAGGTCAGAAGCAAGCAGACCATGCAGGGGTATGTAGGCGATAGAAAGGACCTCGGATTTTAGCCTGAAAAAGATGTGAAGTCACGAAGTTTTTGAGCAGAAGAAAGATGTAATCTGACATATAGTTTAAACCTAACATTCTGTCTGATACACAGAGAACAGACTGACAGAGGACATGGTTAGAGACAAAGAAACTAGTAAGGAAGCTTGTACAATACTCCAGGTGGAGAAATGATGGTGTCTCATGCCAAGATGGTAGCAGCAATCCTGTTCAATTTCGGATATATTTCAAAGGAAGAGGCAAAAGGATTTGTTAATGGATTGGATGTAGAGTGAGAGAGAGAGTGGAATCGAGCAGATCTCCAATGTTTGGGGCTTGGGCAATTAGAAGGATGAAGTCTCCATGTATTGAGGTGTGAAAATCTATAGGAAGTACATAGTTGGAGGTTGCAGGAGAAAACGTGGAGTTTATTTTAGAACAAGATAAGTTTGAGAAAGCAATTAGACCTCTAAGTTGAAATTTAAGTAGGCAGTTAGATTTATAAATCAGGAATTTTGAAGACAGGTCTGGACTAAAGATATACATTTGAAGGCCATGGGGATTTAGATACTATTTGAAACCAAAACTGGAAGAGGTTGAACCAGAGAGAGAATGGAAACAGACAATGAGGTCAGAGAACAGTCATGGGAAAATGAGGATAGCCAAGAGAAGCGTCTGAGAGGAGCAGGCCAGTGGGGTAGGAGAAGAACCAAAAGAGTAACATCCTAGGAGATAAGAAAGTTGTATCAAGGAGCACAGCACAATCAGCTGTCAAACTCTGTTCACCAGTCAAGTCAGAAGACGACTGACCTTGACAAGTGAGCTGTGGGGTGACAGGTGTCAAAAGCCTGATCGTAGAAGACTGAAGAAAGAAGGAGAAACAAGGTAAGACTGTGAATGTGTAATACGCCTAACTATACTGAAACGTTGGTGGCGGGGGGGGGGGGGGGGGGGGGGGGGGGGGACACCAAGGAAATGGGACCAAGAGCTCTGCATGGGTTTTCTCAATTCACCCGTGTAGTAGCTCTGCAAGGCAGACATCTTCTCACCTTCCAGATGAGAATGTAGGAGATAAGCAGTGTGTCAGAGATTTTAATAAGAATGCTGGAGTATCATCCAAGCATGTCTGATTATCAAAGCACATCCTCTTATATTACTAGACAGCTTCCTATGAATTTACCATACAAAATGAATAAATACTGAGAAAATAACATAGTTTTCTCAGAAAGGACAGTGGTGTGGGAGTCAGAAGACTTTTGCTATAGCTCCAGCTTTGTCACCAATCTTGAGGAAAATGCCCTAGCCTTTGAGCTTGATAGATCATCCTAAAATAAGGGGATTGAAATAGATTCACTCACTCATTCACTCAGTCAACAGATACGTACTGAGTACTAATTTGCTGGACACAATTACAGTTGTGAGAGAAACAGTGACGAAAAAAGCAGGAACTTACACTTTAGTGAGGAAGACGACAAATATTTAATACAATCAAAAGTTTTTTCATCTCTAAAATGCTACAGAAGTTGTTAAATAAGTATTATTAATAGACAAAAATTCCAATCCAGGTTAATGCAAAGAGGTTGAGATCTATTATATCACTGAAACCTCACAGCACTATAAGCTGGGTACTGTTACTATATCCCACTTTACAGACTGGTGGGGGGGCAAGGAAGATAAGCTTCGTGCTTAAATAGCTTGCTTGCCCCAGAGTTACACAGGAAGTGGCAAAGCCCAAATTCTAACACGCAGTATGACCCATCTTTCAATCAATAGTATATCAAGGCCCTATTATAATATCTCATTTTACTGGTGTTTAACTCTCCTCTCCTGTTATTTTTCTTGATGGGTCTCTGAATGTTCAACATGGGAAAGAGTGAGGAGTAAGAGATAAAAAAGAAGAAAAACAATGAATGAGAAACTGCAGACGTAGAAGTGAGTATTGATATAAAGACCAAAATCAAGAAGGAGTGGAGTAACATGGCGGGGGGCGGGGGGAGGTTTGAGAAGCACATGAAGGAAAGCGAACGGCAGCCCTTGAGGTGGGTGACCCACCAGCTGCCACGTGTACAGGACAATGGACAGGCCTGGTAAAACTGGGGCCGCTCCAAGGAGCCTGGCCTCTACACGCTGCCCACTTATCAACCCTGAGAATCCACACTTCTAATGGGCCTCACAAAGTAAATATGCTCCGTACAATATTTCCGAAAGGAGCTCTAGATTCTTTCTCATACTTTTTGGTACAACCATGTTAAGAGGGAAAGCAGTTCCTGAGGGTTTAGAGGTGAAATCCTTACAGAAATCCGAGAAGGACGAAGGAGGCAGAGATGAGTCGCCTGGTCTTACGACCACCGAGGTCACCCTCTGATTTTCAGCAAACAGCGAGTATCCTAGTATCTGGCTCCGCTCTTCGCATCAGGGATGTCCAGCCAGGACCAGGTGCACAGGGACCCTCACTGGCTGGGAGCCATGTTATCTTCCCGAGCCTTCTCCATAGCATGGTGATATTAGAATAACTGGATTTTTCGTTTCAAGGAACTATTCTTATAGTTAGCATTCTCCCCTAGTATTCTAAAGATTTTGGAGATCATCTTGCTTTATCAATTGTGGAGACAAGAAACGTATCTCCCATTAGGAATCTATCCAGTTCCAAAATTTACGTGCCTACTATAGGCCAGCTGTTTCCCAGCCTAAATATTGCAGATTTAAGAATGCTTAGATATGGTCTTTCCCCGAGGCAGTTCAGTACATTGGGGAACGGAAGCACAGTGGGTAGCTAGCCATCTTGTGGAACGTCACCAGATTCTTATTTCTAAAGTATTCCTTCACAAAAGGATACTGGGACCCATCAGATTTTAAGAAACCACCACCCAGTCTGTTCCATCATTCTTGTTTCTACCCAGAGCACCTTCTCAACACAGATTCAGATTCATTCAGATGTTCTATAGGCCTCTTTTTAAAACCAGTCCTGATTAAACGATGAATTTAAACCAAATTTCCCTACAAGAAACATGCTTTTATTTTTTTTTACATACACTTCTATATTAGCTGAATTTCTACGAGTACAATTTATAAGTATAATCAGAAAGAAACCAACATTTTAAAGCTATAAATTTTTACTTGCCTGAAATTAGTTCTCTATTCCAACTGTCTCTTTCCTTCATTAACTTCGATTAAGCATCTAAGAATGACTGACTAGAGAAGAAAATATTGTATGCAGAAGCTCAGCACCTTCCCAAGTTATCAATAGGTATAAAGTTAATACTAAGTACAGTAGTAAAACTTTTCTTTACATATTTGCTAAATTAGCTTACTATACATATATTCCATTAACATGCCACCCAGCGTACATGGAAGCATCTAGTTTTTACTGTAAATAGCACAGTACAGAAACACAGGGAATGGAAAGCAGGATGACGTGTCTGCTGAGCTGGGCACTAAATCAGATCCTCCTTCTCATTTAACTCTAGATTATCTTCAGGTTATGGTGACAATTAAAGGGGACAGCATCCCTGTTTCTCGATTTTAGAGAAAACCAAACAGATCCTCAGAGAGATGAAGGGGCCTATCAATGACAGATGTCAATGGCAGAGCATAAGACTGGACTTTAGAGCTCATACTCCTCTATTCTACAGACTAGAAGGACCTGCAAAGAACCACTTTGTTACTACAACTGTATTATTATGTGCTTTATAATTAGGCTCCGAGAAGATACAGTTCGTTCCATAGAATGGGTTCACACTTCAGCATATCCTTTGCTGTCTTTCTGAAATCCCAAGTTAAAAGCAGCACTGCAGGTTCTATTAAGAAAAAAGGCCCAAAGAGAAGCAGCAGAGATAAGTGATTAAAAGCGATGGCCTCTTAGGAAAGGGGCTGCATTCCAGGCTCTGCCTCTTACTACCTGTGCGGCCTTGGAGAAGTTAGTCTTTTTTTCTCAGTTCTCTCATCTGAGAAAACAGCCCTTACTTCTGAGGATTGTTGTGAAGATTTAATGAGTTAATCTGTAAGATTCTGGTAGCAGTTCTTGGCACATACAATGTGCTATGTGTTTACTGCTGTTACTATTATTAATATTACCTGAACTAATTCAACAAATCTCGCAGTCACCACATCAATACCTGAACTAGACAAACCATAAAAACAGCATGTGTGACAGAATGGATGGTACCAGGCAGGAATGATTAGAGTAGGCCTCTTCCTTACACAGAATACAGAAACACGCTGGCTTTATTTTGAATTTATAAAGGCAGCTCCTAATATTAGGGGGCATCCTGATTGCCTCTGCTAAAGGAGACTAGGAAACACCTCCCTTGTTACCAAGGATCTACTAAGAAATTTATGGAATAAGTTAGAAGGAGAAAAGTAGGAATTCAGAGAATATAGACAATGTTAGGAAGATAAATTAGAAATAATAGTTAAGACTTCCCTAGACTTTCATCATGTAATCAAGACAATATCTTTTAACTGGTTCATTATGTATCTACAGTGGCCTCAGATGAAATGCTTAATTTTTAGTAGCTTTATTCAGTGAAAAATAAGACCTGATATTCCTTTTAACTTAAAAGTTTTTCAAATTAAGAGAAAAAAAAAAAAAAGAAATAATCGTAAGAGAAGAAAACTACCAGAAGTTGACTCACATATCATACTACTCTGATTCTAGGTAGGCACAAATAATTTCCTAAATATTTTGGGAAATATATCAAGTTCAGTTGTATTCATCCTGGAAGGGTTTATGTGCCCCAGTCACAGTGCAAGTTCTTCATCAATTCCACCCCAGGATGGGACAACAATGTTTTTGACAAACACTAATGAGGATGTTGCATGGAGCAGAAATTTGATCATAATCACCTGGTTTTATTGCCTTGTGGTTTTTTCCTTTCGATCCCGGACTTTGCTATGAAAAGGCACAGACTGTGCCGAGGGGGGAAATCCTGGCACACTCTGTGACTGGAAGGAAAGGCTGCACACATCAGTGCCCTGAGTACTGAAACACTAGATGGTGTGAGAACACGCCAGCCCTGAATGGGACACTCTCCTTATTCACCATTTCAGTTCCTCAACAGATGTGAAAACTATGCCACAGCAACAGTTTACAGGAGTTGATAAGAATTTTCGACTAAGTGGTGACCTATCTGTAAGCCCATCAACAACCACAAAAGCCTATGCTAATAACTTAAGATACAGAAAATAAGACCCACAGCATAATTATTCCAGAATATTCTCAAACGATAATGTCCTGTCCTGAAGGTTTCATTTGTGTTCAAAATCTTTCTGTGAAAAAATAAAAATGTAAACAAGCCTAGATTTAGATGATCTTGGTGATACCTGGCTGTTTAGACCGTGACTATTGACTAACTCTTATTTAAAAACTTTAGACTGCAAAAACCGACACCATCAACTTCAGAAATTTTTGTAAGAACCACCACAACTTTGTAGCTACCTATTTAAGAAATGGTTTACACAGTGCTTCTCAAACTGACCTCCAGATGATTCTATACCTTCTGTGACACGAACCTCATGAGCTCTGCTTGTTTTATCTATTGGGGGAGGGAAGAGAGGGTGCTTTAAGACACCCTTAGAATGAAGAGATCAAAATTACAGAAACCACTGCTTTAGTATGGATGTTGGTTCAAATAACTGTGCTCTCACAGTGACCAATTTATTCAGACAGTTACTAGGATGCTTGAAGGTCAGGGATCAGTTCATTTGTTAAAAATGCTCTATTTTCAGTGGACATTACACTAAAAAAAATACAAAGGCAGTAACCTACAGAGACATGCTCAAAAGGCTTAGTATATTAGGATTTGGAATCCTGCAAATGTTTTCCAAAAAGTCATTGAAAGAACTTTTTAAAAAAAATCGAGGTCTTTTTCTGCTCTTTAAGGGGACAGATGAGCTAAAACTGAAACAAGTTCATTTTCCTTCTAACGTATTTTACAATTACATTATTTTTCCAATACATGTGTGCAGTTACTACCTATACGAGATTATTATAATCTATCCCAGGTAATTACTGCTGAGATCAGCAATTTAATGCCCTTTGTTTGCCAAATTTTTGTTTTCCCATGGACCAATCCCACTCTATAAAGACGCGTTTCCAGGATACATATAATTACACTGGGTATAACATCTGTTGCTTTGCATGTTCAGAGGATTACCAAACCAAGGTAAGGACACACTTCTATGCCTACTTTAGGAGAATGGCTGAAGTATTAAAAGCTTAAAGATTCAGTAGAAATTTTTTTTTTAAAAAGCAGTATTTATCAAAAGTAAAAGCTAATTCTAATTTAAATATTTCCAAATAGAATTAACTCATTTCAGCCCTTCCTTAGATAAATGTTAACATGGTTTTTACATCATTTTTCAATTTATGTTTCCTACGATTTCATATAGGAATCCTAGTGAAGTTTCTACTTCAGTTATCTTTCAGAAGCAGACCATCTAACCAAAAACAAACACACACACACAAAAACAAACCCTTTTACTCCAGGACGACAGAGAAAATAATGGTGACCTCTTTTCTGTATTTCACCCTTTTATAGCACGGTGGATTTAGATAACAGATAGAACAGCACTGTACTTTCAAATGTAGGTCAGTATTCTGATTGTACCACAAAAAATGAATTGCTCAGACTTAAATAAAACAGAGCAATATCGACCCAAATCACTTCTCCATGTGTCCTTTTAAGGTTGCCCAACAATCTGATGGTCCTAAGAACTTCCAAATACGCAAATATTTATTGGCAAGATTTACCAGGAAGATACAAAGTAAACACTGATTTTTGTACTGAAACCTGAAATAAGCCCTTAATAAATGGGGGAAAAAAATCAGACATGGTCATCTCTCCCCAAACATTTGTAGTCATAGACAAAAAAATTTGAAGTTATGAGTTCATCTTGTTTTCAGAAAACTTTAGGACAAGCAAATTCATGAGTATCAGTGTATTCAAATGTATTTCACAATCTTTGAGATATGCACTTGCTATTATATAACTAAGATTGCTATTTGGGCTGCATTTAGACTGAGTAGACATCCCAAGTTCACACAGATTTAAGGTTGAGGAAAGCTACTTAAAATTAAAAAAAAAAAAAAAAATCGTTCCAAATCATTTTAATATGTTTGAGCTCACTTGACTCTTGTACCAATTCCTATTTCTAAGTGTGATATATAATTTGATGTAATCAACCATATATTAACCACTATTAAAAATCTAAAGAATTTTTCACCTCATTGTTAACAGGAATTTGGGGGGCAGGGGTAAAACGCACTTTCAGGATTGGAAAAGATTTAGCTAAAGGAGTACTACAGTAAATCCACTTGTTTTGGACTGAATTGTGTCTCTCCAAAATTCATACGCTGAAGCTCTAACCCCCAGTGTGACTATCTTTGGGCCTTTAAGGAGTAACTGAGTTTAAATTAGGTCATAAAGGTGGTCCCTAGCCTGATAAGACCAGGGTCCTCATAAGAAAAGGAAGCAACACCAGAGATTCTCTGTCTCCATGTGTGCACAGAGGGAAAGGCAATGTGAGGGCACAGTGAGGAGGAGGCCCTTTGCAAGCTAAAGAAGAGAGGCCTCACCAGAAATCCACTCTGACAGCACCATAATCTTGGACTTCTAGCCTCCAGAACTGTGAGAAAAAAAATAAATTTCTCTTCTTAAAGCCACCTCGTCGTCTGTGGCGTATTGTTATGGCAGCCCTAGCAGACTAATATACCATCCTTCTTTAACTTTTAAGTTTTAACTTCTTCCTTAGAATCTCCAAATTTTCTCCACTGTGTGACCTTGTGTCTTATCACAACCTCAAGCAAAATATGGCAAAGAAATGAATCATTTTCCTTTTTTTCCCTTCTATGTTCCAATATTTCCAAATGTGAACACTGAAGAATATTGAATGCCAAAGGGAGAAAAAAAACTTTAAATAATTGCTTAGGTTATCATTAGTTAAAATGCTAGAGTTATATTAGGAGGACACTAAATTATCTTAGGTGGGAATTAATCAGGATAGCAAGGGATGCAATCCAGCCCAGAAATGACAGATGAGGGTAGCTGAGAAACTTGTGTAAGATTTAAAGGTACCATTTATGGTATTTTTCATTTTGCCTTCCTACAGGATCAAAATGAAAATCTCTAAAAACTCCTTGATATTTTTGCTCCCACTGGCTCTTTAAAAGTGTGTAGTGGAACTAGAAACACTGCCTCCTCGAACTTCTAAACTTAAGAGGGCCCAGCAATGACCACATCTGAAAAGTTAAGGGTTGATTGGGATTGCCATATATACATTACTAATAAGAAAAAAATGATCAAACTGTACACTTTAAATATATGCATTTATTGTATGTCAACTGTATTTCAATAAAAGTTCTTAAAAAAAAAAAAGTTAAGGGTCAAGACTGACTCAGGGTTAAGTGAGAAACAAGTCAGTTTGAAAAGGCTCACCAAAGCCCAGAAGTGACCAACTAGACAAATGGCCCTTCATCTACCTCCACACCTCCCCTCCCCAACCCCCCAGTCTCCTGCTAATGATGCTCCTAACACAGCCTCTTGCCTGGGAGCTCACGTTCTGATTTAAGGGACTGAAGGAGGGTTTTAAGAAGGTCCCATATGGAGGAAGATTTTGCCTCAAGCAAAACGCTCCCCCTTCTTTACCACTCACCCTAATGCTTGTCCTCTCCTGCACTCACACATGATTTAAGAGTCTCAGAAAAGGGCTCTTGAGTATGGAGATCAAAAAAAGAAGAGAAAGAAAGGGGGACAGAGCTTATTCTGGGAATTTTTCTAAAAGTAACAACTAGACATTTCCATTTTGCTTTTCTCCAATATCTTTTTAACCCTAACCATTTTTAAGCTAAGCCATCTTCAAGGCATTAAAATATCATTTCATGAAAGCACTTGTCTGAAATTTAAAATACATGGTACTGAATTTAGTATTTTGATGGCAGAGTTAAACTTATGCAAATAGTTTATATTTTTGAATAATTTATTGTGAATATCAATATATCATCATTTAAAAAGTTTCCACAGCTTCTGTTGTTCTTAATTAGTTTCTTTATCTTTGCCTCTCCCAAATCTAAAATAAATTCCTTATATTACATTGTTTTCTACATTATCATCTGTATACTTTGAGAGGCATTATTAAAATTCAGTGGTTAACAGAACTATTTAATCTGGAAATATGTATTAGCTGAAGACACCATTAGATTTATTCTCATATATAGGGATCAGGGAAATAAAGGAAAGAAATCCAATTATTTAAAGCAGTAATCCCTTAACACTGGGATTTTGTTTTAATTATAAAGAGTGTGTCTTATTAAAAACAAACAAAGCCTTGTCCTTTAAGGGAGAAGCCCCATGCTTCTCTGGTGACATGCACACCAGATTTCCTAAAGAATGCTTCAACAAATTAATTTTGCTATTCTTCAATTTCCCATGATATAATTGACTTCTTAAAAAGAGCATCAAGTAAACAATTATGAGCCCACCTGTTCATGATATCACACCAGGCACCAAAGTTAATGAAAATAGATTTCATTTTGTTTCCTGCTCCAGTCCACCACTGATAGTATAGACAAAATTCTCTATACTAAAAACTAACAGCAAACATTACAGACAGCGTTAAGCATTAAAATGAGAATTGCTAGTCTTTATCCTTCAAATAGGACTCCAGATAGACCCAGTACCTAAAACCCTTTTCATCAATGTCCTTCTCCAACCCTATGGTTCCATCAGTGCCTTGCATAAGGTGGGGGGGTGGGTCAGAGGGGTAGGAAGCCATGACTGAAAGTGAATGGCCTGCCCTACAACTGGCAAGAAAAGTCACTAGGGACTTCCGTTAGTGGGTCCTACCCCCATGATACACAGAGGAAAACTAAACCACTATTTGAGGGAATTACACTCCCCTTTGGGTCCAGCCCACTAACCCACTTAAATGGTTCAGTGTTGAGCCCAGAAGGCTGAGGGAAATCTTTCTTTCTCCAGGGACACTGAGGCTCCTGGATCTCCTATTTCAGACCTAAGAGAAAGCTATTTAGGTACTCAATACAGCCTCACTTGGGTTTTATCACTGAAACTAAAGCTTTCAGTCATCCTGTCACCCCTTGCAGAATTAAGTTTTGGCATGGACGGCATACAGACATCACCGAGGCCAAAGCTGAACTCCAGCAAGTCCAGCACCTAAGGTACCAGGCAAGGGCCTCAGCTCAGTTTCAGCCAAGAGATGGTAAGCAGGGGACAGAAGGTTGTCCTAATGACATAAGTCCCCCAGGAGACAAAGAGAGAATAAGAGCAGCAAGGGCTACTGAGTGAGCATGGAGATATAAATGATGACACACTTAAGAGTCTGAGGAGTCCAACAGCTGATGCATAGAAAGCAGATGAGTAGAAAATAAAACTAAGCTGTTCTATTACCTCATTTTATTTACTTTATTGGGTTTAGAGTTGGTATCAAATATGTAGGTAATACAGAATTTTATAGATAACGTCCTCTGATATAACAAAGGGCGTTGGAAATCTATTTATATATTTTCCACTGGAAAACATAGACAAATATTGCTATTCAAAGCCCTGTTTTTCATTCTGTTGATGTTCCAGGTTTGTTTAAGTACCATAAATACATGGTCATATTGCTTTCTTTGAATAAGTAGCTATTTCTTAAGAAAGACATTTGAGGAAACAGAGAGGAAAGCAGGAAAGAAAATGCCAGACAGTGGGAATCTGTGACCATTGCTTCTTAGTCAAGGTCATACCAAAGCAAGTAAAAGATCCACCCATAACATAATCAATGGCTTACGTTCTCTAAAGTTTTTCCAGTCTCCTACAGGAAAGATTTCACAACTTTATTGAAACTCCATTTCCTTTTCCTTTGTCTGCCCTTACACATCCATTGAAGATTAGCAATTAGCAAAGAATATGAACTGACCGATGATTTTTTTTTGTAAAATTAAAAGTTATTTCAGAACCATTAGAAAGCAACTTGGGACCTAAAATTCTGGATGCTAAAGGATCCATTAAAAGGGCACTTTTCTATTTTAAAGTATCAGTGACACAGTCATGAAAAGAGCTTTTTAAAAAGCTATGAGCACAGGCAGTTCAGTTCCTTTCTGAATTATGTCATAAAGCTGAGTCAAAATGTTAATAATGTCAGTAGTATAAAAACCAGAAAGTGAGCCTACTCTAATGAAATACTGTAGATTTCACATTAAAAAGTGACAGGTCAAATTCTAAAAAAGAAACAGTAGATACCACCATGAAACTAGCAGATGTTTCTTGGGGTCATTTGTACAAAAACATAAGCATATGTTAAAGAAATCTGACACTATCATGGAATCAGTTGGTGTCTAAAATACTAGCAGCTCCTTACGGCAATATGGTAATATCCGTATCAAATGCACAACACATTATGTTGCAACAGTATGTGCAGACAAAAGAGCAGCAGTGGCAGCAATAATGACCAGTGCCTTCAGTAAGGTGAAAAAATAAACTTAGAAGGTTATATCCAGGGCATAATATTGTTTACCAGTAAGCTGAATATGAGAGACAGTATGTTGAATTTTCAACGTTTCCATTTAACTGCTATCGAGACTCTCATAAAAGCAGAACATCAACCAAATAAGAATCCTAAAGTTTTTATACAGGCCTCCAACATTGGTTTTCTTCAGTCTACCCCTAGAATAATGAAGACAGTTGCTATTTTCAAAGTAAAAGATAATACTTGGCTAGTTTAGAATATGACCAAGAAGTCTTCACTTCAAAATCAATGGCTTCAACCTGGTGTCCTATACTCTGTAGAGAAACAGGTAATTGCTGAATCTTTTTAATGTAAAGCAGCACACAATTTAGTAAGTGTATTATCAGCTTCAACCTCTGAAATCTAAGACCTTCTAGAATATTCCTTGTTACTAGTCATATCACCCCAAAGTATACAATGTACACAACAAACGAATGCTAATTAAATGTTACTAAACGAAGGTCTTTAAAAAGTCAAAGCAAAAAAGCATCTTGTAGCTTTGCATTTCTTGGGACTCACATTGTGCTCTAGGAAAGTTAGATTTGAAAAAGCACTTAGAATTTCAATGCACATATTCTCCCATGCAAATGAATTGGATGCAAGGTGACTCTGCGTGCACCTAAGAAAGTATTCAAGTACCAAGAAAATTTGAGTAAAAGTTGGTTCCCCCATAGGATGTTTCCATGGCATGAAGCTCAATAACAGTAGATTTGATCCCAGTATAAAACATTCAAACAACCTGGAAAATGATAGGTTTGTCTTCTATTCAGAGGCTAGGATATCAAGACATTTTTTTCCCCAAAATATGAAAAATGCTAATTCAAAGAAACAAAAATAATGATTTTTAGAGAAGAACGTATTTCTACTTTTAAAATAAGAGTGTATTGTAAATCAACTCTCATGATAAAACTGTACCCACATTATTTAGTTTAAGTGTTTAAATATTATCTAAAATAAGTGGACTATGAATGGGACTTCAAAAATGCATTATATTCATCAAGATTTTAACTGTAGCAAGTTTCCATCCATATAAGGAAAACTGCAACAAAATATATACTATCTTGCTCTTACACTTTCAATACATGAAAACATGCCTAAAATTTAAGGAAACCAGCACATGCTAACAGTTGTTCAATTTTATTGATCTTTTCTTTCTGCACAGATGGGCACTAGAAAGTACTTTGAATTATGTGTTTTTAACATTTACTAAGCTTAAAAGTTTAATTGGGAATGTTATTTGTATTAGACAAAAAGATTTCATGAAATAAATTAATTTTTCAGTTTAAAATGATATAGAAACAGTTTTTATACATATAAAAATTGACATTTAAAATGAATTCACTGACTTTTTTTATATTTCAATAATACCTAAACATTATGGTTGTACAAAGATCATAACTTTATTTACCAATATTTAATGAATAATATTTTCTGAAAATAGCTTTAAACTTTTTTCCAAAGTAGCCCCAACCTAGTGAGAAACGGCACAGAAGGAGAGAGCCTGAGGCTCATGGAAAACAGATCCTAAGCTTGATAGGGTTCAATTTATAATCCTTCAAGAGCAATTTCTAGAGCTTATGTAGTTTTCAAGCTTTGCAATTTCCTTCTGTTTGGACATTTTGCTAGTCCCTGGCATATTTGACATTTGTTAGAATATGTTTCAAGTGAGATAATTCTTAGATCAGCAAAGTAAGAAGCAATTTTAGCTGTGTCCGCTATGTATTCCATGGTCCAAGTGAAAAATATCAGCATCAGCATCATTTTTCCCTTTCCCTCAAACCACACATCCTCCAAATTCCATCTTTGACAATATCCCTTTGCACCTGGCCTCGCCTCTCCACTCTGCCACATACACACTGCCTCCTGGATCTTCTAGTGTACTGGCCACTGAAATGGGCTCCTCAATCTGGAGCCCATTTATAATCCATCCTATCCCCATGGCTACCTTTCTAAAACCCAAACTCACTTATTTTATAAAACAAAAACTTGATATCCTCTGACACCTGGCCTCTGCCACCCCTTACTCAACACTAGGGTTAAGACACCAACTTCCTGGCATGATATTCAAGGCTCTATGCAAACTACTCACTTACACAAAGCACTGTCATCCCCCCCCATGAACATACACTCTCCCCACAGGCTACAATCTTATTTTCTACATAGGTCAAAGCATTCTTCCCTGATTTTTCCAAAGTATTATTTTCCTATAAGAGTTTCCTTACTCCTTTGTATTGCCAACTCATCATGCTTCGAGGCCCACATTCAAGTTTACCCTCACACCCCTCTACAGCTTTCCCTGACCTCTCTCTCTGCCCACTTAAATGATTTTCTCCTTTAGCTACATTTCCATGGTTCTTTATCATGCCCTGTAATATTTCAACTGCACATAAAATAGATCACCTAATTATTTTGCTGATAAGTCTCCCTGCAGATTGTGACTACTTAGAAGCAGAAATTGTGTCAAATTTATTGTAGCATCCCTGAACCCTATCAGACACCCTAGCACATAACAGTCGCTCCCTAATTATAGGAGGAATAAGCTAAAAACATGGATGATTTAATGAGAAAAATACAAATTAAAAGTAGGCCGAGATACCATTTCTCCTCTTATCTGTTTTTTAAAAACAAGGTCTGACTATATACTCTTTTGAAGAAACTGCACAGAAACAGGTACCCTCATACAATGATGACAGAAAAGCAAAACAGCACAATTCTTTTGAGGGAACTTGGAAATATTTAGCAAAATTACATAGGCAGATAGTAGAAGGGAAACCTCTGTACCTTTCACTCAATTTTGCTGTGAACTTAAAACTGCTCTAAAAAGTAAATCTATTAAAAAATTATGTGGGTATTTATTCTTTGCGTCAACAATTGCACTTCTAGGAATCTATTCCAAAAATACACTAAAAAAAAAAAAAGACATGATCGGGTTTTCCATTACACCACTATTTGCAATAGCAAAAATGACTGGAAACAACCCAAGTCCTTCAGTAGAGAGGTGGTTCAATAAACCATAATACACAGATTATTGTGCATATTGTGCAGATATAAAAGGAAATGAGGACTCTCGCTATGTACCTTTATCAAGTGATATACTAGGCATATTGTTAATTTAAAAAGATCAAAGTGGGGAAAAAGTATATATGGTACACAACCATGCACTTAAGAAGATGGCTGGGGTGAGGTAAGGAGAAAAATATATGTACATGTTTGCTTATATAGGAATAAACCAAAAAATTTAAAAAGACTTGCCAATAATAGGAAGGAAGGAAAAGGGCAGAGGGGACACAGATAAAAACTTTACTTCCCAGAATATAGCTTGTTTAGTGGATTTGATTTTGGAACCATATAAATATTTTACATAATTACAAAACAAAACTGGATTAAAAACAGCAATGCCCAAAAATAAAAGCAAAAATGAAACAAATAATTCTCCATAATGAGTTGGAGGTATAACATCACAGATAGGAATGATTCCAAGTGTCTTTAAAACATAGTAACTTGACTACTACATACTCTAAGTGGTATGTCCCTAAGAGTAACAACAACAAAATACTACAGAATGATCTTAAATGGCTCTCAATTACATTGATGGTAGCATTGGTGTTGTTATTCTGTGTACATTTATTGCACGATAAGGCAAATCAATAATGATATTGTTGCAGTTAGAACACAGGGTTTTAAGGGTAGGAGCAAGGAGATGAAGGTAAAAACCTTTTAGTGTTGAACTTTTACTGGAAATAGCAGCATAATTCCATGGTGCATTTTTCCTTTAGGGAAAAAAAAAAAAAAAGCATGCTTCCTAGCTCTGATTTCAGAAAAACCTAGGAAACAGGACCACCTAAGGGAAGTACTAGCAATGAGCACAACTTGTGCTCAGATTGTGGTCTCTAAATACCATTACTCAATTTAAAAAATTAGGCTTCCTTGATGATAGGGTTGACACCATGTCTGAGGCATGAAATGTTCAAGATGAGCCTGGAGTATCTTGCCATTCCAGAAAGCAAGGAGGCTAACACAGACAGCTGAGAGATTGTCCAAAGGTCTCCGAAGTCAGCCTGAAGGGGTTCCCAGTGGTCCAAAAAATCCAGAATCGGGGCAGTTTGAGAATTAGTAAGAACAGTCATGGCTGTGAATTGAAATATATTTCATATATTTAAATAACTGAGTTCACAATGGTAATAACAAACCCCACTGGTCACTGTGGCTGTGATTTTTCCCTTTAAGGACGTGATTTTCTGCGCAATGAGTGCAGTTAGCTGACAGCCTCCCGCTACTGGTGCCTTTAGGGTCCACCTCACTCTTCCTTGGTATCACCCGGCCTGTGACTGAACACAACTGAGATTTGCACATTTCTGCCTAAGGCAGGACTCCTAATGAGCAGTCTTTTCCCCCCAGCTCTCAGCACAGGTAAGCTTTATCAGATAAGCACCACAGGCTGAGGCTCTCCCTGCCCCTGCCTGCTGCATCCCCCCTTTACAGGTGTCAGGCTGGCAACTCAGTCTGAAGGTCATCGCTCCCAACCTGCTTCCTGCCCCTTTTATCTTTCACAGACATTTGCCCCCAACAAACCTTTTGTTATCCCATGCAAAACTACAGGCCAGACAACCAGTTCGTTCAGAAAATAAGTTGCAAGGAAAAAATAAAAAAGGGAGAGGAATCTGTGGATTTGAAGATCTAAAAGACATAGTAAGCAACTGCAATATGGACCTTATTTAAATGTTGATTTATATAAAAAAGAGAAAATCAGGAGACAATGAACACTAACTGAATTATTTAAGGATACAGAGGATTATTTTAAATTGGAATAGCGGTATAGTGACTATACTGTGTATTATATTGTGTACTATATTTTTTTAATCCTTTTCTCCTAGAGATACCTGTAAGATGTTTATAGATGCAATTATATGATGTCTAGGAATTGCTCCCAGCTATTCCAGAGAAAGGAGTGAACTGGAAAGGGCATAGCTGGAACAAGACTGTCCTTGAAAACCGTTTAAACTCAACGTGTCGCATGGAGCCTCACCACTCACTGGGCTGAACATGGAGGCTTATTATTCTTCCTATATTTAGGTATGTTTGGTGTTTGCCATAATAAAAATATTGGGTTTAAAAAACTGACTACTCCATTTGGTCATTTACTCAGGAAGTAGAAGTCACAAGTAAAATGGAACATGCTCTCTATGGTGGAACTGTCATGAAGGCCTGAAAGAAGTCAGGTGATTTTGTTGGATTAAGGTTTATTGTTTTGGTTTGGACCATAATGCTACACTATCACTAACTTGGACATCACACAGACTCTCAAAGGCCCTAGGGAGAACTCTTTCTTACTGGGCTGAGGAAGTAGCATAACCCCCTGGGTATAGTGTAGATTCTGGAGTCAGGCTGCTTGACTTGGAATCCCAGCAATTCCATTACTAGTATGACCTTGGGCAAGGAAGGTCATCTCTGGGCCCTAGAAATAAAAATCCTATCTGGACTACATAGTCTTTTTGGGAAGGTTAAACAAGATAAGACATTTAGCACAGGACCTGTCAGGGTAACATCAATAAATGGTTCACTATTTTCAAACACTGGACACTGATGCATAACAGCAGCAGTAGTTTCCAGAACACTGTTTCTGATGTAAATCTTGAAATGTACATAGGAATTCCCTGATGCCAGCTGGTACGTTATTTTAGACTTATCCGTAGGCTTACCATAAAGTCGACCGCACTATGCCAACTGTTTTTTAATATATGCATACCTGCCCACCTGCTTGCCTGCCTCCCTGTCTCTGGATTCCGTCATCCATTACACTAACCGTCCTTGACTTCTGATTCACATGCCAAAAGTCAGCAGAAGGTTTAATTTCCATCAAGCTCTATTTCCCTCCCTCCTTCCCTTTTATCTCATTACATACTGATTTTGGAAAACACAAGAGCATATAAAGAGCCATGGCTAAAACAAAAAAGAGCCATGGCCACTAAGAGTTTCTTCCCTTTGCTTACCACAGACACAACCAGAACTCACTTGTGCAGCATCTGCTACCCCCATCACTGGCACAGTACTTCTAAAACTCGGGCAGGAATACTGTCACACGGAAGGAATTACAGAGGCCTATGTTGAGTCTTTTGACAATGTTTGTAGATTTATCAAGGTTTGAAATGTAGTCTATAAGAACCTAGTCAAGTAATGGACTAGGCAGGATTAGCAATAAGGTTCAAAATGAGTATTCTAGTACTGAGATCACGATGAATTGTATCTTCTACACCCCTGGCCCTTTAAACAAGGATGGTTCACTTTCCCAAATTACAGAGGGCACAAAAACGCCCAGTCTAGGCAACAGCATCCTCCTGTGTACCCAACCTATCCGCTGATCCCTATTAGTGACTGCTGTGGCTCTTTGGTTCTTTAGCTCCATCATGTTCAGACTTCTGCAGTTCACTTCAGGTCCTCCTGCTTTGGCAGACCCCACTGGGATCAGCCTCTATGGACCACGATCCAGTTTATCTGACTTTCAGTTTGTACGTCCCTTTCCTTCAATGCAAGTACCATTCCCCACTTCTAGGGTGTTATTTTTGCAGCCTCAAATACCCCCACGTGGAGCAGACCGAGAGGAAGGGGACACAAAAGTCGATCAGTTTTTAAAAGTGCTTGCCTTCAAATGGTGCCACATGGCTGTGGTACATTTGGGAGCAACATTGGGATGTAGGCTTTCACGGGGTCAAGGTACACAGGCTAGGACAGTTATTTCAAATCTACTAACCCTACAGCAAGAAACAGCTGTTTTGCCAAATTTTAGTTTAAATAAATCATGACTGTGAGGAATAAGACTATGGTTTTTACAGACAAGACTTCAATTTTACTGTCAGCCAATGATTTCACAATAACAAATAAGAGCATGTTTTTGTACTCAAAAAATATGTTAAAGGGCTCAGCCACTTGGGCATCTCTGGACTCAGTTGTTTTATCTTTAAATCAGCAGCTCAGATTGTATGGTCATATGAGTTCTGTGTTGAGATTAACTACTTGAAAACTGTACCTTACTATAGAAATAAAGGAGAAAACCCATGCCTGGGAATAAAGGGAATAAACATTTTCAACTCTTCATGTGTCTATGCTTTACAGCTGTGTTGTCCAATGCAATCACCAATAGCCACATGTGGCTATTAAATGTATTAAAATTAAAATTCAAAATTCAGTTCCTCATCACACTAGCCACATTTCAGGTGCTCAGCAGCCCCAAGTGGCTGATGGTGACCATACTGGACAGTGCAGACACAGCATTCCATCAGCACAGAGAGTGTAACTGCACAGTCATGCTTAGAGATTCATTCTATATTTTGTTTTTCTGTGTGGATCAATTTATGTTAAGAAAAAGCTAATGTTTACACAATATGAACTTTATACAGTATTTATACAATAGATAGACCTGTCAAAGCATTTGAAAACTTCATAAACATTACATGCAGTTCCTTGGTAAGCTTGATTTTTTTAAAAATCCCTTTAAATGTGACACCTTAGGAACACACTAATAATTTAAAGTATTTTTCTTCTTCATATGTAGACTGATGAAAACACGTTTTACTGAGTAACTAGTCCTTCAATAACTCACGTGAGTAATGGGTCATTTTGGGGTTTAACCCCTGCTTCCATTATTTCTGACCAACGGTTCACCAACAGATGTCTCACTTTGGATGTACACAACAGAAGCCTGGGATCTGTTTCACGTACATCTGTTCCCAAACAGCTTAGGCAGATTAATACTTAGAATGGACCCAGCTCTGCTAAGTCCCACATAATCACTAACTCTTGTTTTAAAATTGATTGGTTTTTTTTCTCATTTTCACATTTTGCCACATCACCTTTTATGCTGCAAAGTCTCCAGCAAATAAATGTTTATATAAACTTTAAGCATGAGAAGATCATTAGCTCCCTTATAAAAGAAATACCTTCAAGACCTTACTTTGAAGCCCAGCTTTTTCAGATTTTCTGGTTACTGCTCTAATTTAGCTGAGCTCAAAGTCGTGATAAGAATAACCCTTCGAAAAAACACAACATAAAATGGTGTAACCTGAGGTAGTAAGTCTATTAATAATAAGAGAATTGTAAACCATAATTGAGATTTGAAACCTTCATTGTATTTTTAAAAATATTTAAAACACAACATTCTCATGCTAATCAAACATATAAGATCCTTGTCCTGAAATTTAATAAGAGGGTACAAGAAATGAAATTGAAGAAAGGATAAGCTAGTTCTTTTGTCCGTCATGAAAAATCTGCTCACGACCCAAATTTTCGATCAGAAAGTGGTTTCTTCCTTTCCAAAGACAAAATCTGCGCTGAGGTGACTGCCTTGAAGCTGGGGAAGGGGAGCAAGAAACTTGGCCTGTATCTCCCATGCGGTTCTTCTAATTAGAAATTCATTAGGGCTGTGAAGCTTCTGCTGTAAAATACAACTCCACACACACCAGTTGTTGATCACTCAAACCTTAGATTTATTACTTTGTCCTAACACCAAAAGTCTTCAAGAGTGATATTTTCTTTAAAAATGTAACTTCAGAGTTGATGGTTCTTAGAGATCAGATAATGTAAATGCCTCATTTTGCAGATGAATAAACTGTCACTCAGAGGGCTTAAATGACTTGCCTTAAGTCAGTTATACCCCTTAGTTGCAGACAAGACCTCAAGGTCCCTTGGTGACCACTCCTGAAACCTTTCCTACACCAGATGGAAATTACAGACAGCCAGGGTAGGGAGCCTGTAAAAGATCCTAGTGTTTTTCATACTTCAAGGTGCTATTCATTAGTAAATAACAAAGGTGACCAACGTGAGGTAATAAAGAGACTTGTAGGCATTTGGCATTCTGGTCATAGAGATCCCAAAATTGATCATTCTTAAGTGCACTAAAACTGGAGCTTAATATAGTCTAATACTACCCACTGCCAACTCTCCCTAGGAGGAGCTTTTCCTTTATGGGAAAACCTCATAACCAGGTCTCACAGTAAAGTGGGCAGATTCTGCATTGGGGACGCACAGAAACACTTCCATCTAACATTTCAAATAGAAGTTTACCACTTGGTAAGCACACGTCCCTAGAAGTTTGTCCTTGGTTGAGATTTAAAACAATGCCAACAGGCCATCAGTGGTCATTTTGAAAATGTTGAACTCTGAAAATACCTGATCCAGTAACAAGATAAGATAAGGGCTAAATGACAAAATACATACGTGGGTCTATGGCATCTACCCATATCCCCTTTCTGAGCTCTCTTCTCAATTTCTGACCCCTTTTGCCTGGTCCAAGGGACCATGTTGGGGGCTAACAACACTGTGGCCTGCCTTGCCTAGATAGTAGCATCCCATGACCCAGACGTGCCTGACCTTTCTCATTTGGCCTTAAAAACCTGATCCCTCTCCCATTTCTTCAGGATTTCACTCTTTCCTAGAGCCCAGACAGCTAACTTGGTAATTAACATGAATAAACTCATATGATTCCACAAGTAAAATGACCATAATTTGAGATTCCAATAGAAAGATCATTAGGCACCACTGTAGGCAATAATGAAGATATTTTCTGAACGGATGATGCCTTTTTGTGCATACAGTTTGCATTATAGATGTGACATCCTAGTCAACCTATGCCCTGGTCATAGATTGCTTCCTTTTCCCATCCTACAGCTGAACAAAATGGAATCTTCTGACCATGATGCTCACAATGGAGGGCCAACATTAGCTGAAGAATGTTTTTATGAAAAGATTTCTAATGCTTTAACAAAAGGGGGGGGGGGGATACTCTTACAGGTGATGAGAAGTCACTATTAAGTAGCAGTGTAGTAATCAGATCACAATGCAATGGGCAAAACTAAATAAAGTTCATGAGACCAGTTGTCAAATTCATTCATGCAACAAATGTTGATATGTCAGGCACTCTTCAAAGTGCCGAGAGTAAACAAAATAGATGTTCTGACAACTTCCCTCTTATCCATGTAGATCCCATCTTTAGGACCTACACCAGCAGTTCCCGCAATCCTCAGGCCTTTAGATTTGGTCTGAACTATACAACCAGCTTTCCTGGTTCTTCACTTTGCTTGTGGCAGAGAGCGGCATATCTCAGCCTCCATAATCCCATAATCTCCAATTCCCATAATAAATCTCCATATATACCTTAACACACACACACACACACACACACACTTCAAGGCTCTATTTCTCTGGAGACTACTACTACACATCATTATAAATAAGCCAAAACCCACAGAATGCAGAACACCAAGAGTGAACCCTCATGTAAACTATGGACTCTGGATGATAATGATGTATCAATGTAGGTTCATCAGTTTTGACAAAGGGACCACCTTGGTGGGAAATACTTATAATAGTGGAGGCTATTCATGTGTGCGGAGCTGAGGATATATGTAAAACCGCTCTAAAAATAAAATTATTAAAAAAACAAAAACAGGGCTTCCTAGGTGGCGCCGTGGTTAAGAATCTGCCAGCCAATGCAGGGGACACGGGTTCAATCCCTGCTCCAGGAAGATCCCACATGCCACGGAGCAACTAAGCCCGTGTGCCACAACTATTGAGCCTACGCTTTAGAGCCTGTAAGCCACAACTATTGAGCCCATGTGCAGCAACTACTGAAACCCATGAGCCTAGAGCCCATGCTCTGCCAACAAGAGAAGCCATGGCAATGAGGAGCTCGTGCACCACAACAAAGAGTAGCCCCTGCTCCCTGCAACTAGAGAAAGCCCGCATGCAGCAACGAAGACCTAACACAGCCAATAAATTAATTAATTTTAAAAATAACAAAAAAACAAAAAACTACTGAGGCACTGTGAGATTTAAAAACTGAGTAGTCATGCAAACATCTCATATGACCTAATAATAATGCCCAGCAATTCGACTCTACCCTCACCCCTTCCTAAAATAACAGCCTATTGTTGTCCTGGCCAAGGAGCAACCGACATGATCTCCCCCACTTCATCCTCCCACACCATGTCCTCCCAAGCATGGCAACCCTAATGCAGTTTTTCTTCCATTTTCTGGGCCAGTTTCACTTGTCATGTGCCACACACATCTAAGCTAATTCCACATCAGAAAGTATTTCTCACATTTAAACATCTCTCTCAATACCTTCTTTTCTTTTCCCACTCACTATTTTACTAAGTAAAACATCTCTTGGTTACTTCTACAAATAGAAGTGCTAACTAAGGTGGCAGGCTTCTGGACCCCAATTTTCGGGGCCCAAAGTGGTTTGCATACTAGGTGTTAGTTACAAAGAAAAGGTGGTACATCTAAATGAAAGAAAAGAAAACCAAAGTGTTTTAAGACAAAATTAAAGATCAACACTGCAACTTTTAGAGTTATAACTGTTAGGATGTCTTTTTAAAGTCTACAGCCAGGAATGCTAATTAAGGCTACTTATCCTCCATTGCCACTCAGTATATAAAAGAGCATTTTTTTGTTTCATGCCATTATTTGATTTTTTGTGTACCAGTATTGCAATACTGATTTGAATACCTCTCACTGCACAATGTCTCATTTTATTCCTATACTATTTCAGCATCATTGTACATTAAATCGACTCTTGTAGGCCAATTTAAGCTCTGATGGTAAACTTTTATATCCCCCAGATTCAAACAGACTTAAAAACTAAACAGAATTCTATGTACATATCCCCAGCTTTTAACTCAAAGGGTCTAGAAAATACTGCACCTTGGTTTTCAACACACCTGAAAACATTTTTAATTAAAGTCAAAGGCAATTTCAGTTAAGTGGGTGAGCATGACACGTGTAGCTGAAGCAGATTTCCCACTCAGAACCAGCGCTGCCTACCTGACTAGTCCGTTTTTGTTAGATTTTTATACAAGAAACTTTAAAGAATAGAAAAAGTGTTTTAAAGTAAACAGCACATTGTGTCTTGTTTTCCAACAGGGAAAGGCATTTTTTAATATTTCATAAGTTAACATTTAGACGGGATGTGTAGCATATGCCAAGGTTTTTCTCTAAATAATCTCTAGATTAAGACTTGAAATAGTTCTATTGTACAGAATTATAACACCTTCTAAATAAAGGTTGAGGTCAAAAGGCAAAAGCACGAAAACAACATCATGATTCTAAAGTCAATATTAAACATCAAACGTTTCTAGGCAGAGCTTTAGACTTGATTCTAGACAATGGCAAGGAATGTGAGGGCTGGAAAAGTCCAGAGAGACCAAAAGCTGGGGTGAAACTTTCAGAAGTCAGCAAAATGAGAGCCGGCTTCGGAACCCACGTGTAAGTATGTTCTGTAAAATGCTTACACTTTCAGAAGTTGATGGAGTAAAACTTCAGCTGGGAGCGGAGGCGCAGGTGACCTCGCATTTGGAAAACACTGACTCTTGCGGGGGGCGGGGGGGGGGACTCAACGAGGCGGAGTGTGACGTAGCTCCCTGAATGGCACCCCAGGCGGAAAGCCAAGCAGGAGGGGCAGGTAGCGGGAGGCCCCTGGGGGCGGCTCGGGTTCTCCCCTGCAGGGAGGGAGGCGGCTGCGGCGGCTTCGGGACGCGGAAGCCCGCTGGGGCAGAGGAGGAGCTTGCGGAGGGCGGAGGGACGGCGCCGGGAGAGGGAGGCGGCGCTGGGACCTTCCAATTGGGACCACTCACCTGTAGGGCGCTCGGGCTGGACGGGCTGCCACCTCAGGGCCCGCTCGCTCAGAACCACGTCGCAGCTGTCCCTGCCGATCTCAAAGATGCCCCGGAGCAGAATCAGCTCGGCCGCCGCCTCTGGCTGCTGCCCTGAAGCCCACAGCACCGAGGGCACGGCGTCCGCCGCCGGGGGCGCCTCTTCCCCCCGGCCGCCCTCCAGGGCGCTCACCCGGCCGCCGCGCCTCCCCCGGGGCATGGCGGAGCCGCAGGCTGGGCGCGAGCCAGGGGTCCGGGCAGGCCTTTCGGGGAGGAGGTGGAGACCGCGGCGGTCGCGGCTCTGGCTGCGTCCGGCGCTGCCACAGCAACCGCGCGCGGGGCAGAGACCCAGGAGGGAGGCGGGGCGGGCAGGCGGAGCCGCCTTGACCTAGCCCAGCACCTTGGCCCTCCAGCCTCCTGTCTCTGCCACTCACTACAAAGAGACCCCAGTCCAGGAAGAGGACTAAGGGGCCCCCTCCACCTAGTCCCTAGAGTTCCTTGAGGTTTTGAGCACTGTGTTACCCGCCAAATTATAAGCCAGTGCTTCACAAACTTTGACTTGCATACTCACCCCCTGGGCATCTTGTTAAAATGCAGATTCTTATTGACTAGGTCTGGGATGAGGCCCCCGACACTGTTTCTAGGAAGCTCCTAGGTGATGCCACTGATCCTCGGAACACAATTTGAGTTGCAAGGGTATAAACAGAGTTGCTCCTCTTTTTCCACCTTCTTTGCAGCGGGCTCTCCAGGAGCGCAGAGGTCGTGCTTTATAACCATGCTTGCATGCCCTCAGTAGTTAGTTGATCCATAGGCAGCTGGTAATAGAGAACTCAATTCCCAAAAGCCCTGAGAGGAAGCCAAAGATAAGTCCCTGGTTTAGCAGAGGCAAATTTTCGTTCTAATAAATTTAATGTTAAAGGAAGGTGCCTCCTACTTTCCCCCAAGACATCTCCTCTGCAGCCTTGTCTCTGCCTGGATCTGACCTTCGCTGGAGAGAGATCACAAGCAGCAGGGCTCGTTCTCCTGAAAGCTACTGCTGTAACGCAGCGTTACCTGGAAATGGAGAGCGCCCTGGGGAGGCGGAGTGGGGGGTGGGGGGGGGGGGCTTTCAATCCTTCACTTTCTCGCGATAGCTGAGGTTCATGAAAGTAGCTGTTAATTTGGAAGGCACAGAGTCTGGAGTGCAGTGGTTCTCAATCATGACTGCGTATTAGAGTTACCTGGGAAGTTTTTTAAAATCCATATGCCCAGGCTACCGGCAAAGACAATGAAATTGGAATCTCTGGGGATGGGACCAGCCTTCAGGAGTTTTTAAAGATCTCCAGGTGATTGCAGTGTTCAGCCAGAGCTGAGTGTCAGTGCTTTAAGCAGTGTATTAACCGGGAGCTGACAACTTGTGATGGTGAGACGGAGAAAGTGAGTTCTCCGGAGGAGGAGCAGAGTGGGAAGTACATCAGCAGGCTTATTATATATATATATATATATATATATATATATAGTCAGAATAATTGTATTGAGAAAAATTTAGGGAGAGGAAATTAAATTCATAGAGTTGTGGGACTTCCCTGATGGCGCAGTGGTTAAGAATCCGTCTGCCAATGCAGGGGACATGGGTTCCAGCCTTGGTCTGGGAAGATCCCACATGCCACGGAGCAACAAAGCCTGTGCGCCACAGGTACTGAGCCCATGTGCTACGACTACTACGTGCCTAGAGCCCATGCTCCTTAACAAGAGAAGCCACCACAATGAGAAGCCCCATGCACCTCAACGACGAGTAGCCCCCCCACCACACGTACAGAAAGCCTGCGTGCGTCAATGAAGACACAACAATAAATACATAGGTCGATATTTTTTAAAAATTTCATAGAGTTGTGAATGTAGTTCCACTGTGCTAGTGCCAGCCAGCACCTTCTAACAGGCAGCCACTTCTCATTCTGTCCTTGCCCCTCATCACCCTGCAAAATCAGATAGAAGAGCTAATAGTAGCAGGAGAACCTCAAAGTTCTCTGCTCAAACTTAGATTTCAAAAAACAGAGGATGAAGACCACAGACCTAGCCAAATCCCCTTCGGACATAAAGCACCTGTGTGCCAGTTAAGCTGGGACTCTTACTGTTTAATGCTCTGAAAAGAAATACTCAAGCTTCCAGGCGAAGCGGGGAGGAGCCTCAGTTTGATCTGTTTGCAGCGAGCTGTTTCTTGGAGCAGAAGTGCAGCTGCTGCTAAACCCCACACAGGCTTCAGGTGGCTCAGCTCAGCAGTCATTAGTGGGGAAGGCTGATGCCCTCCGCAGAATGAGTTGCAGTTCTGGAGTCAGCATCTTGTACTCACAGCTGTCAGACAATCAACACAATTAGAGCCCATTGGCATTTTAAAAGCTCACTAAGGGCCAGGACAGATAGGCCAAGGCAGTGGCTACTTCTTAGGACCTTTGCAAGGGGCAAATTGCCATTTTTCAAGCTTCAGTCAGGCCAGACAGCCAAAAACATTGGCTTTGCCCTTCTTAAGGATGAAAGCACTGGCTATGTTCCATCCTTTCCCTTTGATGAGCTGTTCTCATCCAGGGCTCTAAAGATTGCAGTGCCCTGGAGCTCTGTCCACAGGATCCATCTACAGGGGCATCAGTGACATGGCTTTACATACTATTCAGGGCTCCTCGAGTGATGTGGTCAGCCCCAACCAGCCCCCTGAACTTCAGACACTGTGTCCAACTGTCTATTTGACCTTGTTATTTGGCTGTCCAACAACCATCTGAAATGTAACATCTAAAGTCAAACTCATGATTTTCTATCACAAACCTGTTCCTCCCAGAATGTTCCAAATCTCAGCAAATAGTGTCATCAAAATCCTTGACATCATCCTTGTTTCCTCTCTTTGTGGTGAGAAAAAAAAGAGAAATTCATGACATTTATTTTCTGCATATCAACATATATTTTGGGTGAAGTGAGCTTTAGTTGCATCCATCTCTCACTCATTTCTGAGCTAAAGGATCACAAAAGTGTCAAGGAGACTGCTTCCTTCTCATGCTGAGTGGAGATTTTGTCAGAATATTCCTGCTACTCAGGTTCCCGCTGCCTAAAAAGTAGAGAGCCATATGTCCCTACAAGAATTACAGAGAAAACAAAAATAATTGTAAAATCCCACTAATTGGAATGTCACGTTTTCTTCATGTGCCAGTTTTTTGCACTCACATTGAAACTCTATTTAAAATGAGTTGCTCAGCTGTGTTTTAGGACACAACTCAAACAATGATAGGATGACAATGACCGTGTAACCCCTAGCTCTCAGTAAACAATAACAATAAGCAACAGAGGAGAGAAGAATAGGCCCTTCTTCCCTTTCCCTGGAGTTTTGAAAGCCCCTTAACAGGTAGGTACTAATATTCATAAACTTGGAGCAATTTGAAATGTATTTCCACCAAATAAAGAGCTTGAAACATTCTCAGAGTAACTGCTAGCAATGCTGCAGTGCAGAATCTTAAATTAGGTATAACAATTTAAATCAGAAATCTGTCCTCCTTTTCTAGAGTGCACACTCTTACAACTGTGAAAAACGCATTATACAGAGGAGGCAACATCCCTTCTCACTATTGAAAGCAGCCTACTGCTTACCCATCGCCACCAAAGAGTTTGGCAGTGGGTTCACTGTCTTTGATTTTTACATCATTTTCTGTCACCATTTTGGGCATGTCAGTGTCCTATGCAATTCCCTAGTCCCAAATTTCCATGACAGCCTCATCCCAACAACTTATGGTGTCCTCTGTTGGAGGCTTCCATCCTTAGGACATCCTCTGGACCTCGTAGAAATTCTTGACTGCTTAAACTCAAAAAGTGTTCTTTTGGAACAGACTCTTGTTCTTTTCAAACTTGGATATGTTTAAGAAACTTTAGTTTGTTTTAAATGGAAATTCTCAGTCTGTACCCCGCACTGATGCTCTGAGATTTTGAACCTGTAACTGAACTATTCCTAGAAATGTGTTTTAAACAAGTACAACAGATGATTCGGTGTGTTTTTGACAACCTAGACAACACTCTGATAATCAGTGAGCAGATCCTTCCTCTTTGTCCTGCTCCTGACTCCTGCCCTTTTACCACAAGGCTTGTCCCTTTGTCTGTCATTCACAAGCAGCTAAAAGTGATCAAAATACAATTTTACTTCTCTCATTAAACAGAGGTCCAGAGTCAGGATGTTCTGGGTTGGCCATTGAGAAATTGGGGCTTTTTAACAAATGGGACCTAATTAAACTTAAAAGCTTTTAAACAACAAAGGAAACCATAAACAAAATGAAAAGACAACCCACAGAATGGGAGAAAATATTTGTAAACAATGCAATGGATAAGGGCTTAATTTCCAAAACATACAAGCAGCTCACACAACTCAATAACAACAACAACAAAAAAATCAAAAAATGGTCAGAAGACCTAAATAGACATTTCTCCAAAGAAGACATACAGACAGCCAACAGGCACATGAAAAGATGCTCAACATCACTAATTATCAGAGAAATGTAAATAAAAACTACGAGGTATCACCTCACACTGGTCAGAATGGCCATCATCAATACAAATAATACATGCTGGAGAAGGTGTGTAGAAAAGAACCCTTCTCCTACATTGATGGTGGGAATGTACACTAGTGCAGCCACTATGGAGAACAGTACGGAGGTTCCTTAAAAATCTAAAAATAGAGTTGCCATATGATCCTGCAATCCCACTCCTGGGCATATATCCAGAAAAAACAAAAACTCTTAATTCGAAAAGATACATGCACACCAATGTTCATAGCAGCATTATTTACAATAACCAAGACATGGAAGCAACCTAAATGTCCATAGACAGATGAATGGATAAAGAAGATGTGGCAAATATATACAATGGAATATTACTCGGTCATAAAAAAGAATGAAATGTTATTTGTAGCAACACGGATGGACCTAGAGATTATCACACTGTGTGATAATCGGATAGAGAAAGACAAATATTATAGGGTATTACATGTGGAATCTAAAAAACTAATATGAATGAACATATTTACAAAACAGAAACAGACTCACAGACATAAAAAACAAACTTACAGTTATCTAAAAGGAAAGGAGTGGGGAGGGATAAATGAGGAATATGGGATTAACAGATACACACTACTCTATATAAAATAAACAACAAACATTTACTGTATAGCACAGGGAACTATATTCAATACCTTGTAATAACCTATAATGGAAAATAATCTGAAAAAGATTACTTTCCTGTATACCTGAAACGAACTCAATATTATAAATAAACTATATTTCAATTTAAAAACAACAACAAAAAAGAAATCGGAGGCTTTTCAACTTTCCATTTTGCTGTCCTCAGTTATGAACAAGGACACTACTGGTGGCACCCAGATAGCTGCATCATATCATTTCCCCAAAATGTCCAAAAGCAAATACAGAAGTGGCAAAGACAGTTTCTATTTGTGTAATTCCATTTCTACCAGGGAAGAAAATGTTTTCCGAAATCCCACCCAAAAGATTTCCTCTCAGGTCCCATTGACTAGAATTGGGCAATATGCCCGTGCTGTAGCTTCCAAGGAGACGGAAAAGTGTTTTCAGCCTGGAAGAAGTTGTGGATGGCTATTGGTTTGGCAACTAACAGTGTCATATCTTCTTTTTCTTCCAGGCTAACAAGACATCCCCCACCTTCCCCAACTTATTGACCTAAACCAATGATTCTTTTCTCTTGTGATTCTGTGAGTTGGCTGAACTCAGCTGGGTAGGTCTTCTCCTCCAGGGAGCATCAACTGGATGCACCTGCATTTATCTGGAAGCTCAAATGGGGCTGAAGTATGCTCAAATGGGGCTGAAATACCCGAGATGGCTTCAGCCACCTGACATCTCAGCTGAGATGGCTGGAATGGCTGGAGCCTAGCTGGACCTATCTCTTTACATTTGGTTTCTCATCAGTCATGTTGCCTGAGCTTTTAAAAATGAGGCTGAACCCCAAAAGAGCAAAAGCAGAAGCTTTCAGGTCTTTTAAGGCCTAGACCTGGAACTGACATAGCATCAATTTTACCACTTGCTATCAGTCAAAGCCAATTACAAAGAGAAAGAGAAATAGAGTATGCCACTTGATGGGAGGAGCAGCATTCACATTGAAAAGGGTATGTATATTGGGGCAGAAATCACCTTAGCAGTTAGCCCAACACAGTCCTCCCTCTGGCCACAATGGTTAACATCCCTCCTATATGTAAAATACATTCATTTCCTTTCAAGACCCCTCAAAATCCCACCTTATTACAAAATCAGGTGCAAAGTCCAGGATCTCATAGATGAGGTTCTTTGGGTGTGCTTCTCTTATTCTGGGAAATTGAAAAATATGTTATCTTCCCACATGCATCAGGATACAATAGTGAGACAGCCAGAGGTTAGCCACAATAGATGCTAACATTCATGGCAGGGGACCAGAAAGCACATCACAGTCACTGGTCCATAACAGTTCTGAAATCCAAGAGGATAAGTGTTACTAATTCCCAATACTCGGAGAAAGAAAATATTCCTTATCTTGCATCCAGTTCTGCTCCCTAGGAGTAGTCCCCTAATTAATTGTTCTCAGCAGCTCTTAGCTCCAGCCTCTGGGCTTTTAGTTCTGCCCTCCATACCCATCCTTCTTTTCAACAAGAAATGGCCCATGATGGCAGCTGAGTAGTTTTACAGCCATTTTCTATCCATAAAAACTTGGAGGTCCAGAGGCTTCTTTTAATTTTGAACTTTCTCTTTTAGTCCAAGTGGATATAACTCATTTAGTTATACTTTGACACAAAGTATTTCTTTTACACAAAGAAAATTTTGTGAGATTTCTTTCTGTAGTTCATATATAGGTCATATTATAAAAAAGCCATTCCCACAAATCTTTTCAAGATTGGCCCCTATGTACTTTAGACTCCAAGTCAGGGTATTAGGGTATAATGCTTCTAAAGTTCTTTTTTTTTTTTTTTTAATAAATTTATTTATTTATTTATTTTATTGGCTGTGTTGGGTCTTTTTTGCTGTGCGCAGGCTTTCTTTTTAGTTGTGGTGAGTGGGGGCTACTCTTCGCTGTGGTGCGCAGGCTCCTCATTGCCGTGGCTTCTCTTGTTGCGGAACACAGGCTCTAGGTGTGTGGGCTTCAGTAGTTGCTGCACATGGGCTCTTTAGTTGTGGCTCACGGGCTCTAGAGCGCAGGCTCAATAGTTGTGGCGCACGGGCTTAGTTGCTCCGCAGCATGTGGGATCTTCCTGGAGCAGGGCTCGAACCCGTGTCCCCTGCATTGGCAGGTGGATTCTCAACCACTGCGCCACCTAGGAAGCCCTAAAGTTCTTAGAAGTACTTTTGTCCAGGTAAACTGAGTCTTCTAGCTACACCTTTGATTGGGGCTTGACCTAAGAGAATGTTTAACTGGAAGCAGCCTATATTTCATCTTTGCTTTGAGGCCATTTTTTGCTTCAGAATTTTTTTTTCTTTTTTCTTTTTTCTTTTTTTGGCCAGAGTATCTGTCCTGGGCCTTCTTTAGTTCCTCTAAAATATGCTTGCTTATCACTCCTTTGTAAAACCCTAAAAGAAGCCAATCAGCACTTATGATGTTCTGCCAAAAATCTCCTTCACCAAATCCACAAATTCATTTGGTGCTCTCTCTTTCAAGCCATTGCAGGATTGTTGGGGCCATCTCTGCCCATCTACCAGGTGGATTCACTCTTCACTGTTCTGGGCCCCATGGCACATCACTTCAACTTCTCTCTTAACAGCACCTCCACCTCTTTTATCCAAAGGCCATAAAAACCTGCAACTATCTTCTTTCCACTCTGAAGTGTGGACTATTGAGAGATTTCCACTGATGCATGTGGGTTAAGGCTACTAGAAGCTACTACAGTAGTACAGTCTCCTAACTTTACTTGGCTCTAAAGCCCTGCTATGCTACTACGGATTAGCCCTGATGGAGCTTATTCACCTTGTTCCTAGAGAGGCTACTCTAAACTTGCAGTTTTGTCTTTCAACTCCCTCTCACTTAGCATGTCATAATGCCTCCATCTTCACGTGAAAGAACCTGGTAAGTATAAATTCCCACTACTCTCTAATCCTTACTCCTGAAATTATTTTTCTCTACCCTGAGTCCTGTATCTAGAAAGAAGTATTTCTCCCATCCAAAGGAATTGCCTGTGTTCCAGATATTCTACCCTCCACTCTTCCTCTATCAAACACACCCACATTTCACATCTTATTCAATTTCATCTTCACCATATACACAGTTTTTGCCATCTTTATGTATAAAAAAAGATCAAGTGACAAAAAAATCACAGTTTCTTTTGTATCAGGCAATTCTCCTATGAGACAGAAAACCCAACTCAAACTGGTTTAAAAACATAAACCTAATTAGAGAGGTGGGGATAGCTTATGAAGAGACTTGATCCAGTGGCTCAGATAATATAATGCAAGACCCAGTTCCTCTCCCCTTCCTCGCTCTGCCTTCTATAGTGTATCATTCTCTGCTCCACACTTATCCCTCTACTGGCCTCTTTCTTCCAAACAGCCAAATGGCTGCCACATTCCAGACCTCTGCTCCACATATTAGAGGACATATTTGTCAGAAGAGGAGCACGTTTCCCTGTTGCTACTTCCCACGTAAACCAGGGAGGTTTCTCTTTTTCAGCCACAGTAAACTCTTCTTGCCTGTCATTTTATCTTAATACGTTAGCATCTTTTATCAGTCAGCAGAGGCAAAGTTATGACGTGGTTTGAAAAAACTCAGTGGCTTAAAACAATAAAGGTTTATTTCTTACTTATGTCCACATGAGCAAGGGTGAGCAGGAAACTAAACCGAGAATAAGCTTATGAGAAACAAGGACCAACTGTTCAAAACAGAAAGAAAAAAGTTAAAAACAAGATAGTGTTCCAGATCTACATAAACTAAAACTTCTGACTAATTGAATACGTTCAAAAGAAACAATCACTAACTGGTATTTTCAGCAATCAAAACAGTCAAATAATGAGATATATAGCCCTATATAACTAAAGTTTGTATCTTAGCCCCTGGGTTTTAAGTTCACAAAAAAAGCCCTGGCCCAAGGCCCTCTGTAACCCAAAAGAGACAGAGCTTTTAGAAGTCATGGTACTTACATTCACTTGGACCACAATCATTTTTTTAATTACATAATTTTACACATCATAAAATTGTGTGTTGAATGCATGTTTGTGAAACCAAGGAAAATGCTATGCCTGTTTTTTCAGAGGTCTATTTATTAGTATACGTACTGCCCTACATAGAGAATAAATATGGCACTTTTCACATGAAGAATTAATAACAGGTTTTAGTCTATTCTTTTCATGAATTCTACAATAAGGCTTTTAAACGAAATCACCCTTAGTTTATTGGGTGTGTCTATTCACACTTCACTAAATCTGGATGTCAGTTTAATTCACACGAATAAAAACCAATAAAACTTTTACATAATTCAGATGCTTATTAACTGGCTACTATTTGTCAGCTTGTTTAAATATCAAACCTGGTACTAAATAAATATGCTGGTGGTTATGTATTATATCACTAAAACTTCATGGTAATATGTTTATAAGATTTTAAATGAGCTCTTCAATATTTATGTACATTTAACACATCGATTCATTGTACACTTATGTATTAGTTTCCTAGCACCACCATAACAAATCGTCACAAACTGGGTGGCTCAAAACAACAGAAATGTATTGTTCACAGTTCTGGAGACCAGAAGTCCAAAATCAAGGTGTCTGCAGAGCTGATTACTTCTTGACGTCTCAGAGGGAAAATGTGCTCCATGCCTCTCTCATAGATTCTGGTGGTTGCTGGCAAGTCTTCCAGTCCCTTGGCATATAGACCTGTCACTCTAATCTCTGCCTATGTCTTTATTCTCCCCTTGTGTTGTCTGCGTTTCTGCATGTTCTGTCCTCTCCTTATAAGGACAACAGTGCCCTTCTTATAAGGACTACTCTAATCCAGTATGACCTCATCTTAATCTATATCTTATATCTTAAGATGTATTATTTCCAGGTAGGATCACATTCTGAGATTCTGGCTAGACATGAATTTTGGGGAGTAGGGGAGGGCACTATTGAACCCAATACAGCACGTATTTTTTTCCTTGACAATATATTTTAAGTAAGATAAATGCATTGTTAGTTAATCAAACAAAAATGAAATCTTGAGAAGCAAAATATCTCTTTACTTAACATTTTTAATATGCTAGTCAGAGTCAAGGAAACATTAGAGTTTCTTTACCCAAAAATCCTATGTTGGGTTCAAAAATATCTAAATAAGTAGCCTTGCCTGTGTTAATGAAGAAATTCTTTCAGTAAAGAAATATTGTAATAAATGTCCCTACTTAGATTCTAGTTCTAACTTACATGCATTTTAACTACTGTTTATTGTGTATTTAATTTATTGGCTGAAATAAAGATTATTCAGTTATCTAGCAATGACAAGTGAAATGATCCCAAGTCTCCTTTTTAGGATTCTACTATATTTTCCACTCAGTTCTTGGATATGAACATTTCTTGGTCACATTCTTGCAACCTACAACAGCTTATAAATTTATAATTCCCTGCTATGAGCAGACAAGCACTGCAATCTTAGTGACACTAGGGGTAAGGAATTAACTGTCCTCTTAATCATGGTCATTCCCTTTCATGGACGTCACAACTGACATCATCCAGAGAAAACACTAAAGAAATCTTATTGATGTGCTGAGTTTATACAATGAGCGTTTTGAAATAGATATTATAGTTTAGGTAATTCATCAGCATTTATCTCAACCAATAACACATTCTCTATATAAATATGATTACTTTCAAGAACACTAGTTATTCCTTAGTTTTCTGTGATTTTATACTAAATCACTTTCCAAGAATACTGATCCTTCCAATGTTTCTATTCCCTAAACAGCTCTCCTAACAATTCACGTGTAGTGCAAAAGTGAATACCAGATGTCACTGAAAATAGTAACCCTACATCCTTTAATTGTGCTGTATTGACAAGGAAGATCATACTCTCCATAAACTTACCACATTTCTATTCTATTTGATACGTTGGAGGAAGTTGAATTTCACTAAGAACTATTATGACCGTAAAGTACTCTCTTTTACATTGTGGATTTCTGTGCCAACATCTGCCTATATGAAGCCAACTTTTACCTTTTAATTTGTCAAATGCTACTCAAATGCTCAAACTCATTGCTGGAGTACATAGTCATGATGGATTAGATTCTGATCTGCTGTAATTTAAACTCTTCAATGATGATAAGAAAGTTTGGGGCAATTTTACATAACACAAGTGAGAAAACAAGAACTATTGCTGAAAGAATGATGAACAGAAAAGGGAAAAGTAGCATGCATTCGAGTTCTTAATGAAGGTAAAAAAAATGGCATGGTCTGGAAAGAATCTCTAACATTTTAGTTCTTTTATTCCAATTACAAATTATATTTAACCAACTGATACCAATAAAAAGAAAGGATGACTGGTAGCACATGATTACTGATGCTCAGAAGGAGTGAGGGTAGAGGAGTTTGGTGCCATGGTATCACAGGAAATTAATTTCAATTATTCTTCTCATAGATTTAATTCTTATAACTTCCACTGGGCTGAGAATTCTTTGTGGCCCTCTCCATTCTCTACTGACTTGATTTGTAGCATAGTGGTTAAAAGGCTTGGGCATCAGATTAGTATGATTTGATTCCTTTAGAATGTTCATATTTATTGAGGACCTGTAGGTCCTCTAAGCACCAGAGAAACAACAACAAATGAAAGAGATAAGGTTCCTGTTCTTGTGAAGCCCACATTCTACTGAGTGAGGTAGATAATGTTAAAATAAACAAAACAAATATAAAAGCAAGATAACATCAGGTGGATAAATGCTCTGAAAAACAGGAGGGGCCACATAATAGTGATTTTGGTGAGGTTGAAAGTGTTTGCTACTTTAGATGGGAATCAGGAAAAGCTTGAGGAAAGTTGCTTTTGAATTAGAACCCGAATAGAGGAAACCAGTAATGAAGTATCTAGGTATTGCAGCTTCCTGAAGTTTCTCCAACTGTAAAATAAGCATAGGGCTGCTTTGATGATGGAATGTGGGAATGTATGAAAAACACTTAGCACTGACCTAATAAGTGTGTGAAGCCTTCCTTGGGGCTGTGTGTCCTTATAATATCAAAGCATAAAACAGGGTTAGCTTTTAATCTTGTTAACAGCAAAATAAGTTACTAAATTACCTCAAGTATGCGAGATTAAATTTATTCTCTTACCTCTAGATGTCATTTCACAATCCATCCCTCTGGATCGGTCCATACCTGGGGATCCAAAATATGGTTACTGTCACCCTCCACCTACCTCTAAGTTAGCTGGGCAAATGGTGTAATAATGTTTAGATGGCCAAATCTGCATTTAATATATCTTAAGATTTAGTCCGGGATTAACATAATACTCTGCATTTTAAGATATTTTAAGATTAGCAATTTAACCAGAAGTCCCCAGAGGCTGTGGCCTTGCCTTGTTGATGCCACTGGTTTGGTTACACAGCTAATTCCATCAGAGCCATTGAACCAAGTGTTAGTGTGTGTGAAGAGAGTCCATGAGTCAATTGCCAGCACAGAATTCTTCCTGACATAGGAAGGCAGATGATCTCAACTTTTGAGTGCATACAGTGCAGATTTCTAGTTGAGTGCTTCTTGACAATAGTGTGCTCTGAAACACAGTGCCTGGCCAGAAGCCAATGATTATGCCACCATACAAGTCACTGTGCATCTGACGCCAGAACGCCTCTGTGCACGGCGACAACAAGAGGTCTTGGTCCTGGTGTTCCACAAGATGTTGCATTGGCTCCTTTCTTCTTTATCAGGCCCTGGCATTACAGATTTTATTTAGATGATTTTCAGGAACTAGGTGATGGTGGTGGAAAAGGAAGAGAGAGGAGATTTTAGTGTAGTGTAAGAAATAGCTCTGCTATTATGCAATTCCCATTAGGATGATATCAGCCTATGTTTTGAAACCTAGATTTATTCATTGTTTAATAGATATTTTCACTTTAAATCTCTTGTTTAATTATAGAACTAAAACAGCTTGGTTCAAACTGTTAGCTAATGACCCATGTATCATTTTTGTAATTGCTAGCTTCTTTCAGAAATGCATTAATTTTGTAAGAACTGTAGACCTTCAAATGCGAAAACAGTTTTAAGATTATAAATTAGAACATTTATAATTCATTTCAAATATTATTTTACTGTAACATATTATAAACCTAAAATTAGTAGAACACTCTTAAGATATTATAATCCTGTATTTTAGTTTACATTCAATTTAGGGTTAAAAGTAGATACATCATACTGTATTTGTCATTGATGATTTAAATGAAATCTAAGTTATGCAGTATTCTAGCCAAAAGGAATTATGCCAGTTAAAATATTTCATTAAAATATTTCATCTCCAACTATGAAATTACCTACTGATTTTAAATACCAGCTTATTCTGAAAATAACTTGTCAGAGCATTTTCACATTAAATAAGTAGATCTGAATATCTTATTTGATAAGAATAGTAATTATTCAAGATGAGGGAACACACAGAACCCTAAATATTACTCATAAGCAGCAATTTATAACAACACTATAAGAAATATTTTTCCCAATGAAGCTATAGTTGCCAAGGTTTCTTCTTTTGGGTTGCTTTTCACTTAGTAAAACGTTTTCTTTTCTTATTAGCTAGATATAGGCATTGGCCAATGATGAAAACTATGAGTCCCTTTTAAATGTGGCTAACAATGATGAAGGAAAAGAAAAAGATTATTGAAAAGGTTTCTTATGGTTTGAAAATGACTTCCAAGTATTCATTAAACATTTAAGTGAGTAAATTTGTAGAATATGTTTCTGACACTGGCACTGGTTCTGCGGTATTTCTCTGATCAGATGGAAGTGCTGTGTGTTATGCAGAGTGCATTCAGTTCATTCATGCATAAACAATATCATTTTCATAAATTAAAACCTCCCCTGCAGAAGGAACATCTGTGCCTGCCTTTGAATAAAAGATGGTGGCATGTGAGTTACTCCTTGACTGACTGAAAGAATCTTTATGTTTAGAATGAAGTTTTAGATGCAAAATGGGGGGGGGGGGGGGGATGGAGATCAAATCTAGCTTGCAGTCTTCTTTCCTACCTAACAAAAAAAATCCACAGTTAGATTTCCCTGCTTGCTGTTTTAAAAGCTGAAATTCTTAAAATGTCATCCTTTCATTTCTTCTGTTCACTACAGCAACAGTTTTTAGTTTGCATGAAGATGTCTAATTTTAATTACAGGTGAAATTAAGCTGCTGAATAGATCACATCAGACCTGAATGTTCACTTCATGGCCTCTAAAGGCTGGAAGGCTGGCAGTGTTCAGATATCGTATCAGTATTATGTCTCTTAAAGAAAGAACAGCAAAAGCAATCTTGGATATAGCAAGCAACAGCTTGATTCCAAAATAACAACTCTGTTTCACTTGGAATGAGATTATTGCATTTTGGATAAAGTTGGGACTAACTTAAAAGGATTTCTGCCATGTGATGAAGGCTGATGGAAAACATGCTGAAATGATATATTTTAAATTGCACTCAAACATTTTTTTAATGTTGAAATATTCCTTACTGCTACTGTCACAGCTTGACATAGCCCCATTGGCAATGTTATTAGTATGGCTAATTGTTCCTGTCCATTAGATTACTCACATTTTTCTGGAGCAGCTTGCTAAATGAGGTCAGCTTTCTGGAACCCCTAAATCACCAATGAGAAGGAGATTAAAGGAACAAGCTTGGGAAGGGAGGTAGTCATCCAATGTGGCATCCGAATTAGAAGAAGAACAATGGAGTTACTAATGACAGTAATCAGAGCACCACAGTAGAGCCAGGGCACAAGTGCCAAAATGTTATTCCCTAGAAATTGCTCCTGTCAGTCAATACATCCAGAGGGAGAGAAATGCCAAACTTTTTTAGTGGCTTTACCAATGGACAGAATCATCTTTAAGTTTTTCCAGTGAGTTCTGTTTATGAAACAACAGAATAGTACCCCAGAGGGTGTGAGGAAACAATCACACCTTTCAAAAACATATCATAGTACAAATAGTATGTCTTGAGTAGAAGTAGTTTATTACTATTTTTTCCTGGAAGAATTATTGAAATCATCACATTTATATAATAATGATTAAATGCCACTTTTTCTTGGATTCTTTAAATTAATTAAATCTTTTCTCTCTGGATATGCTCAAGGTATATCATTTTCTCTTTGGGATAGGACTGCTTTGCAATAGAGAACACTTCAGTTCAGGTAAAGGTACAGATAACAAAGCACCAAGAAAATGGTTAAAAATTTTTTAATATGTTTTTAAATATGTAGACAAACTAAGCTGGGATATGTGTCTGTGTCTTGCTTGTTAATAATGAACTAAATCCCTCTTTAAAAAAATAGAAAAAACACATAACATAATCATTTAAAGGAATGGAAACCAAAACCAAACGAAAATACAACTGTTTGTCTCTCCACAATCCTTACCCAACCCCAGCCTCATATTCCAAGTAATGAAATTCCTGTTAGGTCCTTTCGTTATCTGCAAAGAGCTGATGACTCCCTAAGAAAGATAGACTAGAGAGTTTGTGCTAAAGTAAACTTTTCTCTTTTATTTTATCCCACAAATAGAATTTAGCATTTTAACTCATTTTAACTATTCTGCTTAGGAATTATTTATACTTTAAAAAAAATCACTTTAAGAAGAAATGCAACCATTGCTCACATTTTAATACTATTTTATTGCAACTGGATGAGTGTTTTCTAAATTGTGCATTACACCATAATATACAGGATTACAAACAAGATTACAGTACAGATCGATTCCAGTGGTACCAGTATCACATTTCAAACAGCACTTATTCTGGACTGCATTTTACATGCAATAGCTATTGTTCTAATTATGAATTAAATGGTTTGAATTTATTTAAGCTACTGTACTAATTGACTACAATAGATATAAAATCCCAACATTAACAACCTGATTAGATTTAGGCTCAGATTCATTACATGAATGTATGACAAACCACCATTTGTGTGACTATGTATAAAATCATGCATTTATATTTTCTGGAAACATCGATAGCTTCAGATTTTCTGTAAAATTGTGGAATGCAAAGGAGTAAAAGACTAAAAAGAAACAGTGCAAATTGTATGTGATAGTCAAGCAGCTTTTGATTTAAAGAAGGGTATGTTGGCATTTGTTTATAATATGTATATACAAGCTTGTGCAAGTAATGTATTGAATTGATATGTTTTGATAGGGAATACATCTCTTGTTTTTAATCATCCTCTTAAGAATTATGGATCTGGTTATCATTTAAGGAGAAGGAAAGACTTTAAAGTGAAATGAATTGCTCAAATTGTGCAATTTTTTTTAACAATTAGAGAAGAAAGAAGTGCTAAGGCAACACAATAACTTTCTAAGCACTTTTCTGCTGGTTTAAATTAGTTAAATTATTTTGTATAAATTAGATATAATTCTACTTTTCTGATATGTATAAAAATTGATGAAGCTGCATGGTTTTAAAATAGGAAATCCACATTATAAAAAGTCATTAAAAATTCTGTACAAAATCACAACAAAATAATTCAGCATGGGAAAGGTAACAAGTAGTAAAATGCTGGTTGAAAAATATATATTTATATATATTTTAATTGGCCCATTACTAGTTTAAAAATTGCATAGATCCTAATTATTGCTTGTGATTTTGTTATCCCGATCAGATAATTAATACGATCTGAATACAGCTGCACCAAATTTGTGGTGCATTTTTTTAACTTTACTGTATTATTGTTTTAAAATAGAAGAGCTATAGAAAATAATACATAAAGTGAACAGGAACTTTGATCCCCTGTTTCTACCAAAGGCAGTAGCGACAATAAATACATATATCACTTGAAGCTTGGAGTATTTGCACTTTGCAGCAGTAGTACCCAAAGGGCTGCCTTTTGTAAACACGACAGTCACTGTAAGCACAGTGGGTTCGTTTCCCAGGGACGGTGAAACTGACGTGCCTCTAATCGTGAAAGATGGCATTGAGCTGGGCACTCATGACTCGCTCATGATGTGAATGGCTATCGAAAGACATAATATTGTCTATAGGGATCTCACAGCGAGGGGCAGCAGCGCCGGAGAAGATTGATCCGTGGCTTTGGGCCCCTGCCAGGGTCGCTGCAGGATAGTGCATGGTAAAGGCATAATTTTTCTCAAACTCGGCGGACGGTTCGTGTTTGAAAGAGAAGTTGCCATTGATGCTGAGCGGCGGGCTGAGGGGTCCGTCAAAGGAAGGGCTGGTGCAATCCGTCAGAGGGCTCTCAAAGAAGGGCTCGAGCGCTGTGCTGTAGGCGTGCGGCGGCGGCTTGACGTGGAAGACATGGGAGCTGTCCATGGTGCCGTACGGCGGGCTGGGCAGCCCCGGAGACTGGTAGGAGTAGGGATGCACAGGGAAAGAAGCGCTGGCAGGCGGCAGGTGCGGAGGCATGTCCTGGTTCTGCTCAGGCAGAAAAGTCCGAGGATTGAGCTGCAGGCAGCCGGCAACCAGGTTGGTGGTGGGCTGGGATAAGCCTTTGCAGAGCGTCTGCACAAAGGAGACCAGGTCAGGGCTTTTCCCAGAACGCAAGATCTCCGACAGAGCCCAGATGTAGTTTTTGGCCAAGCGCAGTGTCTCGATTTTGGACAGCTTCTGCGTCTTGGAGTAGCAGGGCACCACCTTGCGCAGGTTGTCCAGCGCCGCATTCAGCCCGTGCATGCGGTTCCGCTCCCGGGCATTGGCTTTCATACGTCTCAGCTTAAAACGCTCCAGGCGCGCCTTGGTCATCTTCTTCTTTTTTGGGCCGCGTCTCTTGGGCTTTTGATCGTCGTCCTCCTCTTCCTCTTCTTCCTCCTCTTCCAGGTCCTCGTCTTCTTCCTCCTCCTCTGCCCCGTTCCTCAGGGAGTCCTCTTCCGCGTTCATGGCTTCGAGGTCGTCCTCCTTCTTGTCTGTCTCGTGCTCCTCGTCCTGAGAACTAAGACACTCGTCTGTCCAGCTTGGAGGACCCTGGGGCTGAGGCTCTCCCATCAGCCCACTCTCGCTGTACGATTTGGTCATGTTTAGGCTTCCTACATTCAACAGGGGAGAGGGGAAAACAGAGAAGCAGAAAAACGCTACATTCAAAAACTACATATGCCTTCGGCTCCTACTTCCTAACCTTGTAGAAACGCATATGAAGAGAATTACCCGCTGATTACAAAACGGATGCCCCTGAGGAAAAGTTAAATACGGTTTTATAATGGCCTGTGTGTGCCCCGCTGGTATGTAGGAGACTGGACATGGCTGGGAGTAGGGGAGACAGTATGTGTTATAAGTACACGTCTGGTGTATGTTTCCTTGTGATTAATTTAAGTGTGTTGATGGCGATTACCCGGTAGGATAATGTGTGTGAAAATGAGTGTACATTTCGGCGACTTCATGTTTATTTTCATGAGTTCAAAATCATTCACAACTCCACAAAAATGACGAGTTTGAAAATTACAGTTCTGTTTCCATCTCTGTTCTGGCCTCTCGGTACTCAGCGATTAAAGTGGAAGAGCCATTACGTAATTTACGAACGCTGGCGGAGATTTTTAAGAAGATTATACTGAGTGGAGATTGAAAAGCAAATGCATGGCGGAGGAAAAGTATTTCCCACCAAATTATTTCACCATCAACGAAACATTTGGTAACAAAAGTGGGTAGGGGTTTTCCATCCCACCCTTGCCTTTATTTTCTCGCCTCCCACCCCGCTGGCCCTCTGCTGAATTTCCACCTTGTATAAAAGCGCTTACTAGAGGGCCAGGGCTGGGGGCGCGGCACAGAGCGCTCTTCCACGCGCCGGGGATCAGGTGCGGAAGGCTCCTTTCTAATAAACAGCCCATTGAAAGGGCCGCCTGCTCTTTATTGGGGCTTTTCAAAGTTCGCCTCAAACCTCCCTTTAAAAGATTGAGTAATTACAATGGTCAGCGATTGGCAATGGCGAAGTTGCCGCTTCTAATAAGGAAAATAGAAAGCCTTTAGTGAGACAACCGAATTTCTGGCTGCTGCAGTGGCTGCTGGGGACTTGGCCGACTCTGGAACAGTAACAGGTAGCAGCAGGAGTGGGTCCTGCTCCCTTTCTCCACATCCCCCCCCCCCCCCAACTAAACTACCTCTCGACTCGATTTAGTTTCCAGGGTGTGTATATTCAAAGTATCCATGCCCCTTTCATTCGCTGAAAAAATAATTCTGCACTCCCAACGTGCATAAAATACATGTACACAAAATAAATCTTGGTAACGTGGGCTTCCCCCCCCCCCTTACTGGAAGAAGTGAAATAGTGAAGTAGTTATTTGCTTTCGGAATTTTGGAATCATCACTAGCAAATAACCATAGAGTTGGCGGGCATTATATTTTTAAAAATCCAAAGACGCTCCTATACTTTCCCCCTTATAAAATAAAAAAGTAAAACACAATTTAAAAAAAAGAAAGAAAGACTGCAGTGGGTATTTGAGTGATACAAGTCAAACTGTGTGAGAATTCGCCTGCAATTATGGAAAAGAATGTCTGTCTCAACACATACACGCGCTTACAAACGCACACATACAGATATGTAGGTACATCTTCAATTGCTGCTTTTTTTCCCAGCAAAAATGAAAGGATTGTAATTACCTGTAGTTGTTAGTAAGTCCTGAGCAGTGATGGTCTCATAACCCTGGGGCCTCCGGACGCCGTGCCTTCTGCGTGGGGCGAATTCCTCGTGTCCCGGCGGCGCGGGCGCTCAGGTTATATAGCCGAGTCGGTGATGCTGAGTGCGGGCGGGGCCAGGAGCAGAACGCGAGCAGGTTCCTGCGCCCCGCGCCTGCGCACGCGTCTCGGCTTTGCGCTCCCCTCTTCCGCCCTCCCGCTCCTCCACCCCTCGCCCCCGCCCCCGCCCCCACCCCTTCAGCCTCTCTCCTCTCCCACCCCGCTCCGACTCCAGCTCCCCTCTCTCCCACCCCTACCCCCGCCCCATCTCCTTCCTCCCCGGCATGCGCCATATGGTCCTCTCGGTCCAGCCAAGAGCCGGGAACCACGTGACCTGCCCATTTGTATGCCGCGGAGCGCTCCATTCCGGCCCCTTTGTGGCCAGAAGAAAGTGGCCCATCTGTCGCCAGTTAGAGACTCCGCGGACCTGTTTTTACCCGCAGGAGAGATTAACCCTTTCAGGCGGCAGAAGGGAGAAGGGGCGCGGGGGGGGGGGGGGGGGCGGGGAGGGAAGCGGGGGAGGGAGTTTGAGAGAAGGAGCGGGAAAGCTAACACTGACTGGGTTGAGATCTGAGTTAGTGGCCCGCGCCGGGGCGGTAAGTAGGGCAGAGGTGAAGGAGACAGAAGCGGGAGACTTCTTTGGATTCCTCGCCCAGGCACTGGCTTCCTGGGTACTCCCTGCCCTCTCTGAGATGTCCATCTCTCGGTTTCTCCCCCTTGGTAGGCGCTTTGCTCATTGGCTCCAAAGGGTGGCTTCTCCCAATCTCCATCAGCCCCTTAAGCAAACATACTACGTATGAAAACGGCTTCATCTGTAAACGCAACTGTGAGACTAGTCCCTTACCTCCTTAACTGGATCGCCCACGCCCAGTCCCAACAGTACTGAAAATTTCTACCTGTCCCTCTACCTCACCATTACACGCGACCCGGCGCGTCCGGACCCTCAGCTACCCTTGTGCCTGGAGACTCCTCACTACTTCCGTACCCCTCTCGCCTGTGGTCCTTGTCCTCAGAGCACGCCAGTCCTTGGCTTCACTGGCCTCTGGAACTCTCTTGCATGAAAGCTAGAGGACTTCTCTGAGGCTCGAATTCTGCCTTTTAACCAAGGCCTTTGGATGAATGTAAAGTGTGCCCTTACCCTGGTTCCCTGCCACAGGGTGCCTTGACCCCCTTACTTCCCACTTTCAGGCCTGTAAATAGGAACTTGGTCGAGACAAGCCTTCTCAAAGGGAAGATGCAAAGGGCCTGTGCCAAAGGGGTCTTTTCCACTCCTCTTTCTAGAAAGGTCATTAGCACAACTCTGGGAAGTGCTGATGGCCACGACTTCTCCAGACTGCAAAGACTCCAGACTCTCAAAGACGTGACCTCCACTTTGCAGATCAAGAAAACCCACAGAGCTTCCTGACTAATTCTGAAAGAGCCATATTTGTGTTTAAATGGTGATTCTTTATACATTCTTCCCCACCAAGGCATGTTCCAGAATGATACATTTTTTTTAAGTTGGTTCTATCCCCTTCCCTGCCCACTTTCTCCACCAGATTTGCCTCTAATCCTCCATTAACTAACCCCTCATCCCCTCCCAGACCCCTGTCCCCTTACAATGAATGTGTTGAACTTGAATTGCTTATTTAAAGGCAATAGCTCTAAAAGCCCCTTGAGTTTGCAAACAGTGTTAGGGTTGAGCGGCTGGAGCTGGGTGCATCTGGGAAGCGGAGGGGGGGTGCGGAGGGGAGGGGAAGAAAGTCCTAACGGGATCGCTCGTGTATATATATATAAGGCTGCGAGGGCGCCTTCCCGGTCCATCGCAAACCTGAAAGAGGAGTAAAGGGGTGTGAGACCCAACCCGTTGCCCAAAGCGTGGCGTGAACCGTGCTGAGTTTCCAGGGCAGAACTGTACGGAGTTTTGGGTTTTGCTTTCACTTGTCGGTATACAAAGATCACAGAAGAGGATCAGAGAATTCACCCAGGAGCCTAGTCTCAGTATGTACGCCTGTACAGTCTGTATTTTAAGTGACGGGTTAAAACTCGAGGGGCATCGGAGTAACAGCCTGCAGAGGCCGGTCCACAACCGGAGGTCCCAGGACACGGGGCGGGGTGGACCAGGTGCTGTCCCTCTCCCGCAGCTGCCTCGACGGCCTAGCCCACCGTGCCGACGGGGGATGTAGAAGTTGTGCCCTGGTTCTCATTTCTCAGTCTTAGGGGAGCTTCAGAGGAGATGCTGGGGCCGGGGTGGAAGAGAGCTCCAGCTGCCCCGAAGGCCTGGGGGTGGCCTAGGGGATCCTCCTGCCCCGAAGCAGAAACTTCCCCAGTTTGCGACACCTTCTGGAATACAGGAGATTCTTGGTGGAGCCAGATGTTCCTGGGCCGGGAAGGAAAGGAAACGCGAGTGTTTCGCCAGTCGAGACTCTCCTGTGCATAGTGCGGGAATTACTACATTCGTTCCCTCCTTCTCCTCCTGATAAATTCACCCCTATTCCCACTGCCCATCGTTGGCCCAGGCTTGGGGATTTGTACAAAGAAAAGGCCACTCTGGGTTGTTCCAGAGACCCGTGAGTTTCGGTCTCATCCTGGCTCTCAGTGAGCCTTCGGGTGCAGACCCGTCTGCGTGCGGGGAATGTCTACCTCCCGCGCGGGCATCGTGGTTGAGATTGTCCGCGGGCCTCAGGGAGGCTGCAGCCCGGTAGTCAGACCTTAAAGGAGAGTCCAGATTAGGCCTGGATTGAGACGCTTTTTGTTGGGAGGGGATGGGGTAGAGAAATTGAGGCCAGAGGACGGTGGCAACTGCTGGGCTCAGTACCGCGGATGGTCGCCACGGCCCCACCCAGCCGCCTTATTTTCTTCTCCCTCTTTGAACTTTATTTCGACGGTTGCACACTTTCCCCCTCCCGATTCCCTAAATTCTCTCCCTCTCCCTCTGTCCCCACCGCCCTTTAGCGGTACACCGTCTCCAGCTCGGGTCCCCACTGGGCGCTGCAGACTGCTGAGCGGCACGCGAACCGCACGCGCAGGCAACAAAAGCCGCTTTCATGACTCGCTGCCCTCGAGCAATGCCCCAAATCTGTCGCCCCCCGGGTCCCCGCTTCCAGCGTGCGGCGCGGGCCAGGCGGTCCCGGCCGTTACAGCGGCTGCCAGAGCGCCGGCGGGAAGGGGGGCGGGAGGAGGCGACCGGCCGGGGGTGGGGAGAGGGGAGTGTGGCCTGGGCGGGGAGAATGGGGGGGGGGAGGAGGCGTGTGGCACCACGTGGGGGGGGGAGGGGGGCGGGGGATGGAGGCGTGAGGCAGGGACTTAGGGGGTGGGAAGCCTGTAGCTGGCGGGGGCCGGGGTGCAGGCGGGCGGGGGAGCGGTGCGACGCATTCAGAGGACTAAGATAAAGAGCTGGGGCCGGGCCGGCGTCCCCGGCGGTGACCTGTTTCTCGGGGAAACAGATGCTCGCTCTTGCAAAGGGAGGTTTGCGTTCAATGAAAGAATTAAGTGTGGCCAGGGCGGGCCCACCGACCTCGAGCGGCGCCCGCGTCCTCTCCCCACCCCTCCCAGGAGAGGGGTGTCCCGGCCTGGGCATGTTCGAGGGGCGGGAGGTGGTGGGGGTGCTGAGGGGCGAGCCAGATCTTAGGATGCTAGGTCTGCAGAAGGACTGAGAGCTGCAGGTCCCTCACAGGCCCCCTAGCTCAGAAGCCCTTGGGAGGCCGAAGGGGAGTTTGCGACTTCTGCCCAGTTCGCGGGCTCAGCGCGGGGTTTGCGCCTTCGCCTCCAGGGAGGCCACAGGGCGCCCGGATCCTGGCCAGAGGCTGGAGCTGCCCGGGCTCGACAGGCAGGCGGCGGGGGAGAGCCGGGAGCAAGAGAGAAGCTATTAAAATGCCTCGCCGTCGCCCCGAGCGCAAAACCCGTCCTCCCCAAACCTCCTGGGCTTGAGGCATAATCTTAATTAAGATAATTGATTCATATTGCACCTGCGAGAACGGAAAAAAAATTGATTCCAACCCCCAACCCCACAAATTGCTTAAAGCTATTGGATGGAGCACGACACGACTGTGATTTGGGGAGTGATTTAGCACCGGGCTTCCCCAACTCGGCCCGCCTGGGCTCTTTTATTTATTATTTACGAGCTCCTTATCCCTCCGGGGCGTGGGTGGCTCCCCTCTCGGCGCCTGCAGACCTCTAGGGACTTCATCTTTGATTCCCGGTCAAAAGCGAGGGGCTTTCCTTAAACCATCCATCCAACACTTACATCAACAACGTAAAATCAACACAGCTCCAAGCACTGGCAGGCACGGCTCACTGAGACGACCGCCCCGGGCCTCGTGCGTCAGATGGGCTACGCGTATAACTGTGTGAGTGTGCTTAAGTGTACAAGTGTGGGTGAATTTGTGAGCACACAAGTGTATGAAAGATTGTGTGTGAATGTGCGTATGAATGTATGAGCATGTACGATTGTTGGTGAGTGTGTGAATTTGTGTCAGTGAGTGTGGACGTGTGTGTAATTTTATGTGAGTGTAAGTGTGTGGGGTGTGAGTGTGCGTGAGTGAGTGTGTGTTCGTGGGAGCTCCTGCTTTCAGGTGAGAAGCATAACAGAGGGCTCACCCCTGTTTCAGCTGGATTGAGAAACAGCATGCGGTCTGAAGGAGACCGCAGCGCGCCTGGTAACTGAAGAACGCCCGGTGTTTGCCAACCTTTGCCTTAGCAGAAATCAACAAACCAACAAAAATCCCCGGTGGCTGGTGTTGCTGCTTGTGTGGACAGCAGAGACACACCGACGGCGCTTGAGCTTCTCTTGGACAATAGCTGCTGCAGTGCGTTGCGGGGAAAGATCGGGCAAGTTCCTGAAGGCGCGAGGAGCCTGGCAAGCCAGGTTTTAGAGCCCCAGGCAGTTGGTAGGAAATGGCTTCCTCAAGCTATCAGCACCCTGGACAATTCCTACTTCCTTGGCCCTGGAATTTGCAGTATTAAAATTCAGCAAAAGGACTCCCCTTTCAGTGACTTTCGCTTTTTCCCGTTACGCCTTCTTTCACAAAACCACTGACTACCACATCCCGAACTTTTAATCAAAGAGCCCTGTTAATCTGCATTTAATTAGCCACTTTCTTTTCAGAATAAGTTTCCTGGAAAACTAGATACCCATGTTGAGGGATGGGGGAAAGCTTAAATTATCATTTGAACTAGTGAGCCTGAAACAAAGACATCATATACTGAGTAACTTTCAGAAAGATATACATTGTTCTAATATTTGCACTTCTTTGGCACACAGCATCAAAATTGAAAGGAACTCTTATTTATTGTCCAGAGAAATAATAAAAAACGTAAAAGTGATTTTGCTTTTGTCTTATTGAGCATACATTTTATTGGTAATAGAAATCTCTTTCCATCACCATCATCCTATCAACTCTTCAGTTATTTGTTATAAACAATTTCTATTAAATTAATGGGGAAATAAATCAACCAAAGTTAAATGGCATTATTTGCTCAGATTTGGTGAGCCACAGAATTATCTAAATCATACCAGATTCAGAATATTGCATTAACACACATGATGTCCCAAATAAAGTCCCATAGAGAAGAGCAATTTAAACATCTTAGATGTTTATTCAGACTTTGCTGAAATGGAAAATATAATCATTTTTAATTCAAGAGTTTACCCCTAGAGGCTCATCTTTTTAAAATGAAATATTTTCTTTCCTCTTTAACAAATACATTTTCACATGAATTAAATATTGATAATTTGACCTTTTATGTCTTTAACTAATCAAAGGGGGAAAATTCCAAATGTAGACCTCAGAGTTTGGCCCTGGTGGGTCTTTCCGCTTGAGTAGGCACTGAGATTAAAGGAGTTGAACTTCCTCTTTCACTGCTCTCTCCTTGCACTAATTGCTTATGCAAAAAATGCAGATTTGTATTAATTAGTAACTCCACTGATTAGTTCTGTAGTATTTTCACATAATAAATCATGCTGCAGACATGAATTTTGGCACATCACCCAGCAGAGGCTCGGGCTGCAATACAGATTTCATATTAAAATAAAATCTCTAACTAAATCTACCTTTCTGATGCAGGTACCATGAGCAGCCACCTGCTGGGAGCACCTGCCATGGGAAATTACTTTCACTCGGTGACAAGCCACTTTTGGGGTCCAAATAGGACAATCTGATTATGAGGCTAGGCTCTAATAATAAATAAACAAATAAATTGTTAAACACATAAATACATACCTAAGTGACACAAATGTGCCTAAGCTCTAGACATTTTGCAGACAATGATGTTATAACAAAGGATCTACTTGTAATGGGACCAGATTTTAAAAACAACTTCCCAGGTTACAGATAAACACCTCAGTCTATTTTCCTCCTGTGAGGTCTTTGCTCCTTTGTGAGATGGCCTGATAGTCGGAGATTCTTTCATCGCTCATCCTCATGGACTTATCTCCTCCTTAGGCAGGCAAGCTAGTCCAGGAAGAAAAAGAGGGACCAGAAAAGCATTGGAGGTGGGGTATGAATGCCAAGAGCCATCTCAAAGGGAATTGACCACCCCTGCGATCCTAGCATATGGCAAGAAGCTGTGAGGTCAGACACCCATAGTCACCTGATGTGAGACAAATTCTTGATTCCCCATTGGCAACTATATGAGCTTCTACACAACTTTTCCTTGCAAACTATTTAATTTGATGAGGCAGATTACAGTCAATATTGCCAAGATTATAAATTAGACCCAGGTGTCTTCTGTGCTCCCTACCAACACTTTACATTCCCTTGATTTCTTGCTACTGGGGACACCTTTCCAAGTCCTCTCGGGTATTCTCAGTACCTTTATGCTCTTACCTGGTCCATGCCTACTGTTGAAAAATATCCATAAGTTCATGCTTCTTAAGAATTTAGAGAGAGAGAAATGATTAATCTGATGCCCCTACCTGGAGGGCTTGCAAAGTTACAGGGGACAAAGAAACAGGAATGAATACTTATTGTTGACATTCAGAGATGAATAAAGGCTAAGGGAGGTGTACTCTGGATGGAGGCTGGGGCAATATGCTCTGCTGCAGTTGTGCTATGCAAGTTGCAGCCTCTCTGCCTACCTTCGAGACTGGTTCTGAGGCTGCGGCATATGTAGCTGGGGTGAGGAGGGTGCAGCCTCTAAGGAGCCTCTCTCTCTAACCATCATTTACTGAAGCTTTTGATGCTTTGTTGGTGAAAGGAAAAGGCCTACATTTTGTGGTCTTTTTATCTATTTATTTTAGATGTGAATAACTCTTTTTAAGGAACTAAAACAACATCAGGAGAGCAGAAAAAATTTAAAGCGGCCCTCTATTAAGTCAAATACGTCTTTTTTTTCTCCTTTAAATTCACTCCTGAATCCCACTTCATATGGCTTGACATGGACAAGATTGATCATCTCTGGGACTTCCTAGGTGGCACAGTGGGTAAGAATCTGCCTGCCAATGCAGGGGACACAGGTTCAATCCCTGCCCCAGGAAGATACCACATGCAGTGGAGCAACTAAGCCTGTGCGCCACAACTATTGAGCCTACGCTCTAGAGCCTGTAAGCCACAACTATTGAGCCCATGTGCCGCAACTTCTGAAGCCCATGCACCTAGAGCCTGTGCTCTGCAACAAGAGAGGCCACTACAATGAGAAGCCTGTGCACCACAACGAAGAGTAGCCCCCGCTTGCAGCAACTAGAGAAATCCCGTGTGCAGCAACGAAGACCCAACACAGCCAATAAAATAAAAAAAAAAAATTAATTAATTAAAAAAAAGATTCATCATCTCTGATGGGAAAACAATCCTATACTTTTCACATTGGTCCACAATGCTGGCATGTAGAGACTATGTAGAGAGCCAGAGACAGGCATAAGCAAAAGCTCTAAGGTTGTTTCTGTTTGTTATTTGAGAGCTTGTCTCCTCATCCCCTTCTTTTCAGAAACTGCTATTTCACTGAGTAATAAATGTATTCATCAAATCTATATATCGAGGGCTACTATGTGCCAGGCAGTATGTTGCTAGTACCAATCATAGAGGGGTAAATGGAAACAGACATTGGCCTCTGCTTTCTCAAAGCTTCCTATTTAATGAAAGAGAGAGACTTTAATAAGATTCACTCACAAGTGAGTGTATACCCATCTGACTTGAGATAGTAAAGGAAAACAAAACTGACCAATCCATAAAAGCTGAGGGCAAAGGAACACTGTAAAGACAGGTGGGAGGACTCCCGAGGAGGTAGAATTCTAAGGTAATGAGAAGGCTGTTACCCAGTGAAGGCGGCTGACCAGGGGGAGAGTCTTCCAGGCAATGGGAAGAATATATGTGAAAGCTCTGAGGCAAGAGGAGTGTGGAAAGAACCTGAAAAACATCCAGTGTAGTACTAAGGAGAAGAGGGATAATGGTAAGAGGGGAGGTAGCAAAAAGGAAGACAGGACCCACAACCTGCTTCCCATTGAGGAGCTTTCAGCTGTTGGGAGGAGTGCGAACAAAACTTGAGTAAGATTTGTACTTTTGGAAAATTGTTTTAACCACAGTATAGAAATCTGATTGCAGAGTACATGAGTTGGGTAAAGGAAGGCTGTTGCAGTTTTCCTAAAAAGAGAAGATGGTACTGGATTAGGCTGGTTGTAGAGGAGATGAACAAAGTTAGAGAACAAAGTTCAAGATATTTTGAAAGACTGAAATTATAACCTAGTTTCACACAAATTACCTAAAAGCCATCAAAAGACATGATTCTTTACAACCTTGCATGAATGTCATTGGTTTCCTCAGGAGTAATATACTGAATTTAATTTAAATCAACAAGGGGGGGGAAGATGGCGGTGAAGTAGAGGGACGTGGAATGCATCCCTCTCCACAGATGCATTGGGAATGCACCGAAGGATGCAATAATTCCCACAGAGAACCAGCTGAACACCAGCAGACGGCCTCGGACACCAGAAAGGACTGCAAGGAGCCCGACATAACCGGTAGGGAGGCATCTAAGAGGCTCAGAGAGGGAGAAGCGGCAGAGCTGTGGCAGACGGGAGGGAGTGAGAAACATACGGAGGGTCCACACCGCAGCTCGGCGTTCCCGGACAGAGACATGGATCCACAGCTGAACAGAGGGTCCGGGAGCGGGAGCATGGGAACCAGAGAGCTGGTTCAGGGGGAGAAACATTGTTGCCAGTAAGGTGACAGACCGAGAGGACAGGAGGGAAGAGGTCTGCGGGGAGGAGTGCCTGCCCCTGAGAGCTGCCCGGCCATGATGGCGGCTGGAAGCTGCAGGCTCACGGGCGGGGGGGGAGGGGAGGAGCTGCGTGCACGTAGCCTCTCTCTTTCGGGTGCCTCTGCAACAGGCAGTGGAGAGACGCCCTGCGGGCCACCTAAGGCGCTCAGGGATAACAAGCACCCTCAGGCACTCGGATGGGGCTAGATTAAAATCCCTTGGAAGGCCGGCAGCAGGGAGGCGGCCAAGAAAAAAAAACAACAGCAACAACAACAAAAAACCAGAGAGAGGCCCAACTCTAAGACTTTCTGTTTACACCTGAGCCACTGGTGTCGCTCTGCAACAGGCACCTCCAAGCCCGACTGAAACAACAGTGCGCCACTGCTCACTCACTCCCAGGGGAAGGAGCCACTATTGTACCCTCTCCCTCCCCACACACCTATGCTTACAGACGAACAATAAAGGAACCTCTGCTGGTCACAGAATAATGCAAAAAAACCCAAGGCGAGTAGAAGGACACTTACAGATGAGACTCTAAGGAAACAGAAATATTAGTATCAATCCTATTGAACTGGTCCATTCTGGGATCGGTTCTGGATTTTTTTTTCTTTTTCTCTCTCTCTTTTTTTTTCTTTATTAATTACAATCTTAGTCCTAAGGGATCTACAAGTTTTATAACATAATTTTTTAATAATATTTTTTATTCTATTTTTATTTTTTTGCCGTTTTATATACTTCTATATCTAGCTAAGTTTTTGGTAGTACAGTCAATATATATCTCATATTTTCCTTTCATCCCTATCTGTTATACATTTCTATTCTTTTCTGTTTATTTGCATATTTCCAACCACACTACACTCTTCTGTTCCCCTTTCTTCCAGCCACTTTAAGTTTATTTTATCTTAACATACTTATAAGCAACACTGTGGATCTGCTCAGACTCCTTGCTCTATTCTCCAGATGACGCACTGCCATGGTATTTAATATTAGGCTTTTGTCTTTATCTTAGTTCTTAGTACAATTGTCTAATTTCATTCTGAGAATCTCCATCCTGTCTGGTGGTACTCGAGCTCTTTTCTATATTTGATCCTAGCTTACAAAATCTCCCTGGATTAGTGTCTGTATGTGTAAGGTGTTATTTGTTTGTTTGTTTGCTTTTGCTTTTGTCTCTGATTTGTTCTGTTTCAGGTGTCAATTTCTGTTGGGTTACTCTTTGAATATCTGATAGCACACTGGGGTTCTGTCAGGTCTTTCCAGAGCTTTATGTCCTAATGGATTCAGTAATTGTGTGTCTTATACATGTACGTGTTTCCTAGACTTAGTATTTGTTTAATCCAATACTTGAACATTAGTCTGAGGCTTGGACAGTCTTCTATAAACACCTCTATCACCAGGACAAGCAACCCCAAAAGTTTGGACAACCATGAGGAAACAAAGAAACACCATGCAGTCAAAGGAGCAGGAAAAACCCCCACAAGACCAAATAAATGAGGGGGAAATAGGAAAAATGCCTGAGAAAGAATTCAGAGTAATGATAGTAAAAATGATACAAAATCTCGATAACAAAATAGAGAAAGTACACGAAACAGTTCATAAGAACTCAGAAAAACAAACAGCAATGGATAACAAAATACTGAAATTAAAAATACTCTAGATGCTATAACCAGCAGAATGACTGAGGCAGAAGAACGAATAAGTGAGTTGGAAGATAGAATGGGGGAAATAACCACCACAGAGCAGGAAAAAGAAAAAAGAATAAAAAGAATAGAAGACAGTCTCAGAGACCTCAGTGATAACATTAAGCGTACCAACGTTCCAATTATAGGCATCCCAGAAGAAGAAGAAAACAAGAAAGGGTCTGAGAAAATATTTGAGGAGGTTATAGTGGAAAACTTCCCCAACATGGGAAAGGAAATTATTAACCAAGTCCAAGAAGCACAGAGAGTCCCATGCAGAATAAACCCAAGGAGAAATACACCAAGACACATATTAATCAAACTAACGACAATTAAACACAAAGAAAAAATATTAAAAGCAGCAAGAGAAAAGCAACAAATAACATATAAGGGAAAACCCATCAGAATAACAGCTGACCTTTCTACAGAAACTCTGCAGGCCAGAAGGGAATGGCAGGATATACTGAAAGTCCTGAAAGAGAGAAACCTGCAGCCAAGAATACTCTACCCAGCAAGAATCTCATTCAGATTTGACGGAGAAATCAAAAGCTTTCCAGACAAGCAAAAGTTAAGAGAATTCAGCACCACCAAACCAGCCTTACAACAAGTGCTAAAGGAACTTCTCTAAGTTGGAAACACAAGAAAAGGAAAACACCTACAAATACAAACCCAAAACAATTAAGAAAATGGTAATTGGAACACACATGTCAATAATCACTTTAAATGTAAATGGATTAAATGCTCCAACCAAAAGACACAGACTGGCTGAATGGATACAAAAACAAGACCCTTCTATATGCTGCCTACAAGAAACCCACTTCAGACCAAGGGATACATATAGACTGAAAGTCAAGGGATGGAAAAAGATATTTCATGCAAATGGAAGTCAAAAGAAAGCTGGAGTAGCAATACTCATATCAGAAAAATTAGACTTGAAAGTAAAGACTACTAAAAGAGACAAGGAAGGACACTGCATAATGATCAAGGGATCCATTCAAGAAGAACATATCACAATGGTAAATATCTATGCCCCCAATATAGGAGCACCTCAATACATAAGGCAAATGCTAACAGCTATAAAAGGGGATATCGACAGGAACACAATAATAGTGGGAGACTTGAACACCCCACTTACATCAATGGACAGATCATCCAAACAGAAAATAAATAAAGACACACAAGCTTTAAATGACACATTAGACCATCTCGACTTAATTGATATTTATAGGACATTCCATCCAAAAATGACAGAATACACTTTCTTCTCAAGTGCACACAAAACATTTTCCAGGATAGATCACATCTTGAGTCACAAATCAAACCTCAGCAAATTCAAGAAAATTGAAATCATATCAAGCATCTTCTCAGACCACAATGCCATGAGACTAGATATCAATAACAGAAAAAAAACTGCAAAAAATACAAACACATGGAGGTTAAACAAGTCACTCTTAAACAACCAAGAAATCACTAAAGAAATCAAAGAGGAAATCAAAAAATATCTAGAAACAAACGACAACGAAAACACAACAACCCAAAACCTATGGGACGTAGCAAAAGCAGTTCTAAGCGGGAAGTTTATAGCAATACAGTCCTACCTTAAGAAACAAGAAAATGATCGAATAAACAACCTAACCTTACACCTCAAACAATTAGAAAAAGAAGAACAAAGAAACCCCAAAGTGAGCAGAAGGAAAGAAATCATAAAGATCAGAGCAGAAATAAATGAAAAAGAAAGGAAGGAAGCCATAGCAAAAATTAATAAAACTAAAAGCTGGTTCTTTGAGAAGATTAACAAAATTGATAAACCATTAGCCAGACTCATCAAGAAAAAAAGGGACCATTCACCATTGCAACAAAAAGAATAAAATAGCTAGGAATAAAATTGCCTAAGGAGGCAAAAGATCTGTATGCAGAAAACTTTAAGACATTGATGAAAGAAATCAAATCCGACACAAACAGATGGAGGGACATACCATGTTCCTGGATTGGAAGAATCAACATCGTGAAAATGACTGTACTACCCAAAGCAATTTACAGATTCAATGCAATCCCGATCAAATTACCAATGGCATTTTTCACAGAACTAGAGCAAGAAATCTTACGATTTGTATGGAAACGCAAAAGACCCCGAATAGCCAAAGCAATCTTGAGAAGGAAAAATGGAGTTGGTGGAATCAGGCTTCCTGACTTCAAACTATACTACAAGGCCATAGTGATCAAGACAGTATGGTACTGGCACCAAAATAGAAAGGAAGATCAATGGAATAGAATAGAGAACTCAGAAGTAAGCCCAAACACATATGGGCACCTTATCTTTGACAAAGGAGGCACGAGTATACAATGAAAAAAGACAGCCTCTTCAATATGTGGTGCTGGGAAAATTGGACATATGTGTAAAAGAATGAAATTAGAACACTTCCTAACACCATACACAAAAACAAACTCAACATGGATTAAAGACCTACAGGTAAGGCCAGACACTATCAAACTCCTAGAGGAAAACATAGGCAGAACACTCTAGGACATCCATCAAAGCAAGATCCTTTTTGATCCACCTCCTAGAATCATGGAAATAAAATCAAGAATAAACAAATGGGACCTCATGAAACTTAAAAGCTTTTGCACAGCGAAAGAAACCATAAACAAGACTAAAAGGCAACCCTCAGAATGGGAAAAAATAATTGCCTATGAAACAACGGACAAAGGATTAACCTCCAAAATATACAAGCAGCTCATGAAGCTTAATACCAAAAAAGCAAATAACCCAATCCACAAATGGGCAGAAGACCTAAATAGACATATCTCCAAAGAAGACATACAGATGGCCAACAAACACATGAAAAGATGCTCAACATCACTCATCATCAGAGAAATGCAAGTCAAAGCCACAATGAGGTATCACCTCACACCAATCAGAATGGCCATCATCACAAAATCTGGAAACCACAAATGTTGGAGAGGGTGTGGAGAAAAGGGAACTCTCCTGCACTGTTGGTGGGACTGTACGTTGGTACAGCCACTATGGAAAACAATTTGGAGGTTCCTTAAAAAACTACAAATAGAACTACCATATGATCCAGTAACCCCACTACTGGGCATATACCCAGAGAAAACCATAATCCCAAAAGAAACGTGTACCATAATGTTTATTGCAGCACTATTTACAATAGCCAGGACATGGAAGCAACCTAAATGCCCATCAACAAATGAATGGATAAAGAAGATGTGGCATATATACACAATGGAATATTACTCAGCTATAAAAAGGGATGAGATGGAGCTATATGTAATGAGGTGGATAGAACTACAGTCTGTCATACAGAGTGAAGTAAGTCAGAAAGAGAAAGACAAATATTGTATGCTAACTCACATATACGGAATCTAAAAATGGTACTGATGAACTCAGTGACAAGAACAAGGACGCAGGTGCAGAGAATGGACTGGAGAACTCAAGGTTTGCGGGGGACGGGGGATGAAGGGGAAGCTGAGACAAAGCGAGAGAGTAACACAGACATATATATACTACCAACTGTAAAATAGGTAGCCAGTGGGAAGTTGTTGTATAACAAAGAGAGTTCAACTTGAGGATGGAAGATGCCTTAGAGGACTGGGACGGGGAGGGTGGGGGGGACTCGAGGGAGGGTGGGGGAGAGTCAACAGAGGGAGGGAATACGGGGATATGTGTATAAAAACAGATGATTGAACTTGGTGTACCCCCCAAAAAATAATAAATAAATAAAATTTAAAAAAAAAAGTGGAAAAAAAAATCAACAAGGACTTGTTAACCCATCACAGAACTACAATCTAAAAGTATTGCCTACTTTGCAAAGCAGGTACTAGAACAATAGCACACATTTATTGAGCACTTAAGACATTCTGGGTGCACTGAGTTAAGAACTATGATAATTCTCACTTGACAGTTGAGGGAAATTAGGCTTATGCAGGTCAGGTAATATGCCCAATGTCATCTAGCTAATTAGTGGTAGAACTGGGACTCAAATTCAGGTTTACTTGACTCCAAAACTTGAGCCTTTAGCTACTATGTTGTACAGGAAAAGGATATGACCAAGATTTGTTTATAAATTGCTTTATAAAATCACACTTTAATTTTGTTTTAAAGAAATAGTTTTAAGCCTCATGTTTAGTAGTTCAATTAATCTAAAAATAACATTAATAAATACAACTGTAATACAAATGCTGAGTCTTTCTGGAAATAAGAATGGGAGAATGGTAACCAATAATTTAGTAAGTTAAATCCATCCAAGTTTTGCAGTAGACTAATTTAATTGATGAGAAGCAATCAGGTTGGAGGAAATGATGCAGATAAATTATTCTACATCACAGAAATAACCTCTCTCATAAAAAGCTCACTCTTCAAGAATTATGCTAAAGTGTATTCTTCTTGAAGAGTTCAAATTGTTTTGGCTCTGGACATATCTAGTTCAAAATAAGCAATCCTTACTGAGTATGACCTTATGTTAGCCTATGATAAACAATTGAAGATTTTTGTTTTCATTTGGAAAAATTGTCATATTTAATTATAACTTAGCACTTATTTCTTGGCATATTCATTGCCTGAATACTTATAAAGGAATGTATTTTCACATGGAAATAGGGAGTGGGCAGAGGAAATGTCAGCATCTCGAATTAATCTAATTAAATTATTGTTGAGGGAGCGATGGACTGGGAGTTTGGGACTAGCAGATGCAAATTATTACTTATAGAATGGATAAACAGAGACTTCCCTGGTGGTGCAACAGTTGAGACTCCAAGCTCCCAATGCAGGGGCCTGGGTTCAGTCCCTGATCAGGGAACTAGATCCCACATGCCACAACTAAGACCCAGCGCAACCAAATAAATAAATAAAATATTAAAAAAAAAAAAAAGAATGGATAAACAACAAAGTCCTACTGTATAGACCAGGAACTATATTAAATATTCCTGTAATAAACCATGACGGAAAAGAAAAAAATGAATTATTGCTGATCTTCTTAGCTTCTAAACACAGGGAGATTCCAATAGTCAACAATACATGCATTTAAATCTGGGTAATAAATGGGTAATGCATAAAATGCATAATTTAAAAGCCAAAAAGTAAAGTTCACTTTTCCTTCTCTGAGAAAAATCATTGTCAGAGAGGAGACAACATGGCAGAGTAGAAGGACTTGAGCTTACCTCCTCTGATGAAAACACCAATTACAACTGACTGCTAGACAACCATTGACAAAAAAAGACTGGAACCTGCCAAAAAAGATATTCTACATCAAAAGACGAAAAAGAAGCAACAACAAGATGGTAGGAGGGGTGCTTTCGTGATATAATAAAATCCCATGCTCACTGGGTGGGCGACCCACAAACTGGAAAATAATTCTATTGCAGAGGTTCTCCCACAGGAGTAGGAGTTTTGAGCCCCCCATCAGGCTCCCCAGCCTGGGGATCTGGCATTGGGAGGAGGAGGCCCCAGAGCATTTGGTTTGAAGGCCAGTGGGGCTTGAGTGTAGGAAATCCACAGGACTTGGGGAAATAGAGACTCTACTTTTGGAGGGCTAGCACAAGGTTTCACAAGCACTGGGAACCAAGGCAAAGCAATTACTCCATAGGAGCCTGGGCCAGACCTAGCTGCAGGTCTTGGAGGGTTTCCTGGTGAGGTGGAGCTCAGGTGTGGCTCACTGTAGGGGCAAAGACACCGGTGGTGGAGGCCCCAGGGAATATCCATCACTGTGAGCTCTCCCAGAGGTCACCATTTTGGCACTGAGAGCTCATCCCACCCCACAGCCTGCAGGCCCGAGTGCTGGAATACCTCAGGCCAAACAACCAACAGAGTGAGAACACAGACCCACCCATTAGCAGACAGGCTGCCTAAACTCGTCCTGAGTGCACAGTTGCCTCTTGACATGGCCCTTGACATGACCCTACCCACCAGAGGGACAAGACCCAGCTCCACCCACCAGTGAGGAGGCACAAGTCCCTCCCACCAGGAAGCCTGAACAAGCCCCTGGACCAACCTCACCCACCAGGGGGCAGACACCAGAAGCGAGAGGAACTACAAACCTGCAGCCTGAGAAACAGAGACCACAAGCACAGAAAGTTAGACAAAATTAGATGGCAGAGAAATATGTTCCAGATGAAGGAACAAGATAAACCCCCAGAAGAACAACTAAGTGAAGTGGAGATAGGCAATCTACCTGGAAAAGAATTCAGAGTAATGATAGTAAAGATGATCCAAGATCTTGGGAGAAAAATGGAGGCACAGACCAAGAAGATAAAAGAAATATTTAACAAAGAGCTAGAAGATTTAAAGAACAAAAAAACAGAAATGAACAATACAATAACTGAAATGAAAAATGCACTAGAAGGAATCAATAGCAGAATTAATGAGGCATGAGAATGAATAAGTGAGCTGGAAGACAGAATGGTGGAAATCACTGCTGCAGAGCACAATGAATGAAAAGAAATCAGGACAGTCTCAGAGACCTCTGGGACAACATCAAATGCACAAACATTTGCATTATAAGGGTCCCACAAGGAGAAGAGAGAGAAAAAGGACCTGAGAAAATATTTGAAGAGATAATAGCCAAAAACTTCCCTAACGTGGGAAAGTCACTCAAATCCAGGAAGCACATGGAGTCCCATACAAGATAAACCCAAGGAGGAACATGCTGAGACACTTATTAATCAAACTGATAAAAATTAAAGACAAAGAGGAAATTTTAAAAGCAACAAGGGAAAAGCAACAAATGACATTACAAGGGAATCCCATAAGGTTATCAGCTGATTATTTTAGCAGCAACTCTGCAGGCCAGGAGGGAGTGGCATGATATATTTGAAATGATGAAAGGTAAAAACCTACAACCAAGAATACTCTGCCCAGCAAGGCCTTTGTTCAGATTCAGTGGAGAAATCAAAGACTTTACAGACAAGCAAAAGCTAAGAGAATTTAGCACCACCAAACCAGCTTTACAACAAATTCTAAAGGAATTTCTTTAGGTAGAAAAGAAAAGGCCACAACTAGAAACAAGAAAATTATGAATGGGAAAGCTCACCTGTAAAGACAAACATACAGTAAAGGTAGGAAATCATCCATGCACAAATATGATATCACAATCAGTAATTGTGAGAAGAGGAAAGTACAAGTGCAGGATACTGGAAATGCATTTGAAATTAAGAGAACAGCAACGTAAAACAATCTTGTATATATACAGACTGCTATATCAAAACCTCATGGTAACTGCAAACCAAAAATTTACAGTAGATACACAAAAAAATGAAGAAAATAATTGTCAGTTTTATGGAAACCATGTTGTAAAAGTTGTCTATGTCAGAAAGCACATGGAATGTGGTCTTCAGGGATGTATCATACATTAAATGCCAGTGTTCTTTAGTTCTACATGCACATATATAGGCCCAGTAATAGCCCCCATCCACTAGCCTCCCCCCAAACATATGTGTATGTTTCCTCTTGTAATCTTTTTCCCATTTATCTCCTGATCTGGTCAGTAAAGCCCTGACTTCCCTCAGTTCATATATAGCTTTTCTGGCTATTCTTAAGTGTTTGAAGAAACCACAAGTTTAGAAAAAGTTTTGCCTCTTTACAGTACCTAGGCTATGGGAACTTATTGTTTTCCTTTTTTCCTGTTCATAATTGAACTGACAAATAATCTTATTTCTGTTTCAATGCAATAGAATTCTTTCACTGACAATAACCAGATATGTTACATGAATATTTTTCTATTTAAAGATTATAAACCTATGTTTATAAATATTTTTAAATGAGTTTTAACAACTGGATTTTGACAATTGTGGCTGCTTTTATTTTTTCATTTTTTATTATGTAAGTATCTACAAACCAGTGTGTGTAATCAAACATCAATATTAGTACACAGGAGAGTCCTAGAAACTATTAATATTGAAGCAATGTGATCTGAGCTGTACCATAGATCATGAAAAAAGACGGTCCTGACAAATCCAGCCTAGATCAGCAGAAGCATTCAGCTGACCCACAGATATATGAGAAATAGTAAATGTTTGTTGCTTTAACGCATTAAATTTGGGGGTGGTTTGACATGCAGTAATAGCTAAATGACACATTGCTTTGAAAAAAACTAATTTTCTCCAGATTGCTTAGGGATTTAGATGTTGCAATTAACACAAAAAATACCTGTTCAAGTGAGATATCAATATCCTATACTTGGACTTCCTAGGTGGCGCAGTGGTTAAGAATCCGCCTGACAATGCAGAGGTCACGGGTTCGATCCCAGCTCCAGGAAGATCCCACATGCCCCGGAGCAACTAAGCCCGTGTGCCAAAAAAAAAAAAAAAAAAATCCTATACTTGTAAGTGTTTTAAGAATTTTAAAACTGTAACTACCTCTTAGTAAACATTAAATCACTATTTACGTGCTAGGGATTCTGGTCAATAATATAGAAACGTTCTGTCACTTAATCATCAAAACAGCTCTATAAATACGCATTATTATTTTCATTACTATTGACAGCCTATAGATGTGGAAACAGAGAAGGTAAGTAACTTGCTCAAAGTTACACATCTAGAAAGGGGCAGTCTTTTAATTTTATTCTGATTATCTGACTACCAATTTGATTAAGAATGAAGAATAGCAAATATTTGGGGAAACCTTGTGGCCCACCAAGGTCTGGGTGCACTTTCCTTTTCGGCATGATGACCCTCTCAATTCTACAGTCTTTTCGGCAGCCATGCACACTCATAATGCACTTTCTACCTGCAGCAGACACTATGCATTGCTTCACTCAGCACCCAACTCATTCCCTTCCTGCAAGCTTTCCTAGAGTGAAAAGGCTGGAAAGCTACCACAAAGGAATACATTTACAAGGTTTTCTATATGCCCTAGATGTGGTACATCTTTTGCTAATCAGATGCATTAGGTTTTTATTTAGAACAAAGTATATGGAGGAGTCAGAAGAGAGGGGACTCACTTGGCTGGCAAAAATTCTGGTGTGAGATACTGAAGCCAGCAGATATGGTGGTAGCTTTCTGATTTGTCAATTTCCTGACACTAGAAAGGCAGTAGTTTTCTTGATAGCCTACCTTTATGATATGCTTTTTGATATCACACCGGGAACCTCAGGCTAGAGTCTGTTTCTTCAGGCCTCCTAACATTTGTGTGAATTGTCTGTACCCATCATGAAATACATTTGTACAGATTCCAGAGTTGATTATACTGTTTCTAATTAAGGACTCTTTCCTGTTTGGTAATTGGTACCAGAAGGGTTTGTGGGCAACAGAACATGAAGAAGATGGAAATAAGTGATCAGTTGGTTTGTTTTTTTTTTTTAAATATGATTGGGTTAAAGCTATTAAAGGAGGAGATGACAGTAATCCCTGACATCCAGCGATGGATTAGTTGATTATAACCTGTTACCTGTGGTCACCTGGGATGAAGTGCCACCCTGAGTGGCTGCTGCAATGGGCCATTATGGGAGCACAGGAATATAAGGGATGTAGAGGTGGGCTGTCTGCCATAATCTACACTGAGTAACTTCAAGAAAGAACATGAGTTACTCAAGACACAGTCAAGAAGCTAAGGAATTTCTGATATTGCTAAAAGAAACTCCAGTTACTTATAACTACAGATCTGATATAGACAGAGAGCACAGATAGAGTGCTGAATTACAAGGTAGTATACAGTGGTGCTCAAAATGTGGTCCCCGGGTCAGCAGCATCAGCAACAACTGGGAACCTGTTGGAAAGGAAATTCTTGAGCCTCACTCTAGAACAGAAAATTTGGGAGTGGGGCCCGGAAATGTATGGCTTAAGAAGCCCTCCATGTGATTCTCATGCATGCTAACTTCTGAGAACCATTACGGGTTCCCAATACTCCACCACAGCCACCTGCAGATCTCTTTTATGAAGGAGCAAGACAGAATTATAATGGCAACATTTGGGAGAATTTAGATGGCTCCACATCCTCTAAATACTCAAACTACACTGAGATCCTCCTTGTCCAACTTATGGCCAACTGAATGGCACCTCCCCCTGCCATATTCAGCTAGGTTGGTCTGGGTTTACTTGAAGGTTTGCCTGATACTCAACTTGCAAGAAAATGGAAATTCTCTTCACGCTCCATTCCTCCCACTAGTCACTGCCTCCAGCTATGACTGGTGTCAGACCCCAGCAGGGCTCAGGTAAGATAAGAGCAACGTCATGCTCAAGACAAGGCTAGTAAATAACTGCAAGGGTTTGTTCATTATTTCCCTAAATAAGGGGCAAATGCATAGAAATAAATTCTGAACACACTTGTCGAGCGAGGATAGACTATTACATTAGATCAGGCTGGATTTATGGATACTATTATAATTGTTAATAATTCTGAGTTCAAATTGCTGCTGAAGCCCCTGGGGATAGTTCTCATTGCTTGCTCTGAGGCTGACTAAAAGGCACATTCAAAAAATGTTCTATATAACATGAAGCTGAAATACAAAAAAATTCTTGATATGATATAGAAAAATCAACCTCAAGTTTTAAGCAGAAAAGGAGTGAATTCATTACGGGCAACATTCTTGCTCAGACTATGCCTACTTATGACTAACCTGTGTGCATTGCATTGGGATCAACAGCATTTTCAAAAAAATCTCCTTTCCAGGCTGGGAAGAAAGAAGGGGGATGTTACTTTTGAACTGGGATTCCTGATAATGTTTGTGATCATGGGTTTCTAGGGTGACAGGCCAGGGAACATCATACAAGAATCACAGGCAAAGTGGAATTTTTACAATAATGTAAAAATCTAGCATCAGAGTTAGAGTGGAGATTGGGGTGATTTAAAAGAGAAATCTGTGGGAGTAGCTTAACCTTTCATGGGATTCCAAGGAATGAGTGAGAGCAAAATAATAATAATAACTGACCTCCCAGGATCGCATCTGGAGAATGGCTAGTATTCTGCCAGCTTCAGAGTCGGGAGGGAAAACAAGCCTGGCAGAGGTACCCATTCCATTCCCAGTTTGCTCAGTAGCTGGTGATTGGAAGACGCTCTGCAACAGAGTAAAAGAAAAAAAAAAGAAAAAAAGAAAAAAAAAATAACATATGAATGATAAAACCGAATGGAGGCCTGTCACAAGTCACAATGATGTCATCATGGCTGCTCACCCAATTCCCAAACTTGAGTCTATCCCTAAACCCACAGTTCTTTGTATATAGAGGAAGCCAGCCAGCCTTGAAGAAAGACCTTGTGGTGTCACAAGCACCTCCCACAAATCTTCCTCTCAGCCTCCTTCAAAAGTAGCTTTCACTACATCTCAAGGTAACTGTGTAGTTGTAAAAGGGAAATAGCTGGATCTTTCAGGGATTATTGGCCCCTAACTCAAAAGTAACACGGTCCAGGATGTCACAATTATATACCCAGCAGAATAGGGACATACTAAAGTGAGACGACAATTGAATTTTGGGGTCTAATTCTGCTTCCGTGGTACCTTTGGGTCTGCAAAACCATGCTGTGGCTGTTTCCACATTTCCTATTCATAGAGATGACTGAACGTCCAACCTGGCTCCGTGATCCCTGAAATGAGGGTCATTATGCAACAAAGGGCTCCACAAAACATCTCGAGCTTCCTGTCCTTATCCAAAGTAAAGCTACACACTGGGGGAATTGCAGACACCAGTTCAGCATCACAGGTTTGAAATGTGTAAGATGATGTGTTAGTAGCTACTACTTGTCCCCCGATGGCTGTTCTCCCCTTTTCTCTCATAGAAGTAATATTTCCAAAGTTTAACTAGGAAAATAGCCACTCGGAAAAAAAGTTTACATTTTCCTGCCATACACATTGTACCCATGTTTGGCAACCTGACTAAGTTTTAGCCACTGGGATGTGAGTGAGAATAATGAGAGCAATTTCTGGACCTTGCTTTTATAATGAATCAGTGTGTCTCCTCCTTCTCCTTTTCCCCTTTGTGCCAGCTGGAATACACACCAAGATACCACCTGAGAGACAGTGAAGGACAAGATAGGAGTTGGGGCAGTGATTGTACCACCATGCCAGCTCTAGTATGCTTAGGCAAGGACTTTCATTTAGTGAGAAGTACATTTTCATCTTGTATGTGCCTGTATCATTCTACATCTCTTTCTAGCAAATGAACTCACATGCCAGCAAACACGGGTAGCGATTCTTGTCACATCCCCTAAAAAACAGTAGCAGCAATAACAACAACAACAAAATCTTTCTTTGGTTTGTGCAGATGACTGCTGGGTCTTAGAAAATGTCAACAGATTACTGTAAAATTAATCGAGTGATGATTTTAAGTGCAATTTAAATGCAATTCAATATAATCTCTTTAGTTAAGTCAACGTAACAGCGATATCTGGTATTCAGCTTTGTTTTCACAAGTGTTTTGCTTTTAATTTCATCCCAATAAACAGAGAGCACCTGAAGGAGCTTGCTTTGACACATTCTATTTCAGGTATATGCAATAATTTAGCCTTCAAGGATTTGATCATCTTACCTTTCTACAGAACATCACGCTGGTCCACTGCATTGATGGCATCATGCTGAGAGATGTTGAATGTAAGAAGTGACAGACTCTAGGTGCACTGAAGAGAGTCATGCATGCCAGGGGATGGGAAGTATATTCAAGAAAAATTTAGGAGCTTGAGCCCTCAGTGAAGCTTCTGGGGGTCCAATGAAGCGCAGCACACTGAGATACTTCTTTCAAAGTAAAAGGACATTTGCTTCACTTTGCATCACCTACCACAAGATTATTATGCAGATTGTTTATCCCAAAATTACTTAATTGGATTAAATAAATTTAATTGAAGAGAAAGGGAAGGTAAATAAAGTCAGGGTTCTTATCCATATTGAATCAACTTTGGAAAAGTTTTGGGTGATTGTAAACAGCTTGGACAAATGACTTGAGATATGTGAGAGCCCTTATGCTCTGCATAGTTTAAATTAATTGCATATAGTATTGGATAAGAAAGCCATCAGTGACTTGAAGTATGAAGGAAATTTATTATTTGCCTAGTTAGACGGTAACTTGGACAAATGTAGGATATGGAAGTCAAAGATGCAAGGAAGAAATGTGTTGGCAAAATGAAATGAGAGGACTTCCCTGGTGGTGCAGTGGTTAAGAATCCGCCTGCCAATGCAGGGGACATGGGTTCGATCCCTGGTCTGGGAAGATCCCACATGCCACAGAGCAACTAAGCCCGAGTGCCACAACTACTGAGCCTGTGCTCTAGAGCCCGAGAGCCACAACTATTGAGCCTGAGTGTTGCAACTACTGAAGCCTGTGTGCCTAGAGCCCATGTCCCTCAACAAGAGAGGCCAGCACAATGAGAAGCCTGCGTACTGCAACAAAGAGTAGCCCCTGCTCGCCGCAACTAGAGAAAGCCTGTGTGCAGCAAGGAAGAACCCATGCAGCCAATAAATTAAATAAATAAATAAATGTATTTTAAAAAATGAAATGAGAAACTAGACAAGCAGAATAAAATGAGAAGAAATGTGCATATATAAGACTTTTTTTTAAAAAGAAGTGAAAGAACCCTCACACTTTGCTTGGAAGATAAAATGCTGGAAACGGTCTGGTGGTTTCTCAAAAAGTTAGAGTTACCATATGGCCCAGCAATTCTACCCCTAGGTATATCTCCAGGAAAATTGAAAACATATGCTCACACAAAAACTTTTACACAAATGTTCATCACAACATTATTCATAATACCTCAAAGTTAGAAACAACTCAAATTTCCATCACCTGATGAATGGATAAATAAATATGCTCACACAGTAGAATATTATTCAGCCACAAAAACTGTTAAGTACCGATAGATGCTACAATATGGAAAAATCTTGAAGATATTATGCTAAATGAATGAAATCAGATTCAAAAGGGCATATGCTATATAATTCCACTTATATAAAATGTCCAGAATAGGCAAAGCCATATAGACAGAAAGTAGATCAGTAGTTTCCAGGGGTTGGAAAGAGGAGAGAATGGGAATTGACTGCTAGTGGGTATACTATTTCTTTTTGGGGTGATAAGAATATTTAGGAATTAGATAATGATGATGGTTGCACAACTTTGTAAATTTACTAAAAGCTACTGAATTGTACACTTTAAAGGGGTGAATTTTATGGGATGAAAGTCTTATCTCAATTTAAAGAAGACGTGGAAAATGCAATTGCAAATCTCATTTCTTCCCTTATGTGATATCACATGCTTCCGGATTTCCTACTACCTCTTTGGCCACCTTTTGTAAGTTATTGTGCATGTTTCTCTTCTTTTGCCATCCCTTAAATCTTGGTTTTCCTCAGCGTTCTCTCCTAAACTTTCTTCTGTTTTCTCCTTAGATAATGTCTATTGGGTAGTAAGGCAGTCATTGCTTTGAAGAGCTTTGACATGAACAAATTTCATTGACCACAGTTTAGTTAAATAATCCAGTCCCCCAATAACATGCTTCAAATTTCAGTTACATAGTATATTAACTGTAATTGCATAAAATATAAACTTCACGGGCAGCTCCACAAATCCCTACATAAATAACAGATATGCATCATAATCAGTGACCAACCACATCACTTCTTTCAAAGTCCATTGGTGATTGGCCATTGTACATCAGTTATTCAATTCACGCACAGACAGCAAAGCCTGTGGTTGGGTTGTTTCCTTGTCTCTCAGTGATAAGCCCATATGACATTTAACAAAAATGATAATAGAAAAAAATGAAAGTTCAGTAAAGAAAGTAAAAGTGATAATGCAGAAGTGAAATTGGATGTGATTAGGTTTGAAAATGGAGACAGCAGAATAAAGCCAGGATGAGACCTGGGCTGCATGAAGCCACTGAATGAACAATATTGATAAAGTCTGATAAATCAAAAACAAGGTAAAGCAGATTCAATATTGTTTAGCTTAAGTTGCCTTCAGAACAAGAAGATGCTAATGGTGGAAATAGAGCATTTACTTCTACTTTGGATTGAAGAGTGCAATGAAAAAATCCAATCAGTTTAACTAGCATTTAGGCCAAATATTAAAGTTGAGTGCTGCATTGAAAAAAACAGTAATTACAAGAAGATTGAAGAGGAAACTTTTATCAACAGTAAAGGGTGATTTCATTGTTTCAGAAATTGGCATGATTTTGTAGAATTTGAACTGAAGGTAAATGGAGTTACAAAAGATAGCTGACTGTGGGAATGTTGACACTCACTGTTCCAGAGACTCTAGACATACAGCCACACAAATTTCATAAAGGGAACATATTAACATAAATGAGGAAAGTGGCTGTGACAAAAAGAATGAAGTCCCATAGGAAGTGATGTTGTCAAGAAAACAAACAAAACAAAAAACCCTTCAAATTAAAGGAAGTCATGGAGATATTTCACAGCATTGAAAGTGCAAAAGACAAAATGTTGGAAGCTGATCCAAACTTAGTAAGGAGTATGATAATTTGCCAAGGCATAGAAAAGATGCTCACTCTGTATCTTAACTTATGTGATAAGAAGGCAAAGACTATCTAAACTCCTTTTGATAAATTTTGTACAAGGAAATAAAACACTTCATTTCTCAATATTTCTAATGTTTAAATTTTTCATGTACTAAATAATATAAAACTAATTTTTTTCATTTTCCCCAGAGTTTTTAATCTTTTGATTAAAACATTTCAAAGGTCACAGACCAATTGTAATTATTCCTGTTGATTATTAGGAACACTGCATGGTTTCAGCTTGCAAGATCATTTTTATGGTCCTGCACTACCATGCAAAGTGAGGACTGCCTGTATTTATTATGGTACAGAAAGCTCAACTCAATCTAGCTTAAGGGGAAAAAGGCATTTTTTTAGCTCGCATTTTGAAATGTCCAGGGTAGGTCTTATTTCAGCCATGGCTAGATTTATGGTTGAAATGACATAAAAAGAACTCAACTTTTCTTTCATCTCAGATCTATGTGTTGGTTTTCTTCTCAGGCTCTATGTGATGACCTCCAGGGACTGTCCCTCTTATGGTAGGAAGATGGCTGCAAGATCTAGTTTCTTATTTTTCCAGGTTCTAGTCAAATGGGCTCAAGCAGAATAGGCCTTTTTCTATCAGCAGCTCCTGTACAAGTTTTTAGGTTCCCACTTATTTCATTAGTTTAGGTTGCCACTCCTATACCTCAATCACTGTGGCCAGGAGTATGAGATCTTCTACTTGACTTCTACTTGACTTAGACTTGACTTCAGCTTAAACTGGGTCTCTTATTCTATTCTTGGGGCCAGAGAGGGGCCCCTATGCACATCACAAAGACTGTTGGTGAAGAAGTGCAAAATACTGAAAAGAACTGTGATACATCTAGGTGTGGATTTGTATTTATAATATTCTGCTCAGGACACAGCCAATCATTCAATATATACTTATTGTGTACCTACTACATGTCAGATCCAGGCACTAGGGTTCAGCAGAAAGCAATCCAGACAAAGCCCCTGTGTTCATGCAGCTTACCTTCTGGTGGAAGGAACAACAGTCCCATACAAATACAAATACAAAAAAAAAAAAATACTCAAAAGAAAACCAAGGGAAATGTGTTGGCAGACAATATAAATGTCCACGGTATACTCCTTGGATATCATCCACTCCTACAGCTTTCATTATCCTCCATTTGAAAGTGGCTCTAAGATCTGTCTCCAGAAATTATAACCTATATTCCCAGCTCCTTGCTAGACAATTTCCCTTGGGTTTACTGCAAGCAACTGAAAATCAGTGTATCTGAAGGTAAACCCATTTCTCCTCACTCCCAGCCCCAGTCAAATCTATGTCTCCTCTTGGTTTCCTATCTCAATCAATATCATCACTCTCCACCCCAGTTTTTCATGCTAGAAATCTAGGACATAGCTTGACTCCTGACTCTCCCTCACACTTGATTAAAATCCACCACCAATAAATTCTCATTAACTGTACCCCTAATATCCTTGAAATCAACCCATTTCTTTCTATTCATATTTCTCTTACCTCATTTCAGTTCTCATCTTTATCTCTTGACTGCACCACAGTGATATCATATTTTAACTTGATGTCCAGCTATTTTTTTTATTGTGGTAAAATACACAAAACAAATTTTATCATCTTAATCTTTTTCAAGTGTTCAATCCATTGGCATTTAAATACTTTTATATTGTTGTGCAACCATCACTACAATCCATCTCCAGAACTCTTTTCATCTTGCAAAACTGAAATTCCATACACTTTAAACAACTCCGTATTCTCTCCACCCTGCCCCTGGCAACCACCATTCCACTTTCTGTCTCTATGATTTTTACTACTCAAGATACCTCGTATGAGTAGAATCATATAGTATTTGTCTTTTTGTAATTGGTTTATTTCACTTAATGTCCTCAAGTTTCATCCATGCTGTAGCATGTTTTAGAATTTCCTTCCTTTTTAAGACCAAATAATACTCCGTTGTATATCTAACACATTTTGCTTATCCACTCATTCATCAGTGGACACTTGGGTTGCACCCACATTGTAGCTTTTGTGAATAATGCTGCTATGAACATGAATGCATAAATATCTCTTTGAGAGCTTGCTTTCAATTCTTTTGAAGATATGTTTCTCAGTTAATTTTTTAAGGAACTTCCATACTGTTTTCCACAGTGGCTGTACCAATTTACATTCCTACCAAGAAAGCACAAGGGTTCCAACTTTTCCAGCTCCTCACCAACACTTGTTATTTTCTGTTTTTTGAAAGTAGCCATCCTGATGGGCATGAGGTGCCAGCTGTTGGTTTCTGTCTTCTAAACTTTTTTCATATTGTAGCCAGAATGATCTTTAATAAAACTACGGTGATCATGTCACTACCCTGTTTAAACCTTTCAGTGGCTCCTCCTTGCCTTCTGGATACTCTGGCCTCCTTCGCGTGTCTCATGAAACCTCTCATGATTCCCTCCCTTGCTTATTTCTCTAGCCACCCTCTCAACTGCTCCCTGTTCCCTATCTTCCCTTCTAACCCATTTCCCACTTGTTACACACATATATATACTCTGCATTTGTCACTCTGAAATATGCTCAGGTCTGTGAAAATCCTACAGTTCCCCTCATCTCCAGTCCCATTTCTTCTGTCAGATGCTCTTTCCTCTTTATCACCTACTAGCTCCTTCTTATCCTCGAGATCTCAGAATAGACAGCATTTTCTCCAGGAAAATCTCCTTCCTAAATTCCCTCTGCTGAAGCTACATCAATACCCCTACTGTGTGCTCCCAGAGCACTGTATCCTTGCCCTAACATAGCATCTCAGCACATTCTATAATTGTCTGCTTTCTTACCATATTTTTCTCTGTGCTGTCCAATATGTGGCTGTTAAACACTGAAAATTAGTGTGATTAAGGAAATGGATTCCTAAGTTTACTTAATTTTAATAAATTTTAATTTCAAAATGATTGGATCATTTATTGAAAAATTATTAAGTATATTTGGAACAACTTGGATATGTGTCTACTTTTTCAACTGTAACTTTATTAAATCTAAGTATGGGTTCAAGAACAGATGAAAATTAAGCATGTGCATTGAGATGTGCTGTAAATATAAAATAGTCTCTGGATTTCAAAGACATACAAAACAAAAAATATAAAATATCTCATTAATAGCTGTAAAAATTGATTACATGTTATTTGTAATCCAATCACTTTTAATGTGGCTACCAGAAAATTTGAAATTATATATGCGGCTCACCTTATTGAAGAGCACTGACCTTTACTGTAAGTTCTGTGGGGACAGGAATCATGAATGTCTCATTCACTTATTTAAAAAACTTTTGTAACATTTATCATGTGTCAGGTATTATTCTATGCATTACTTACAATTACAAGCATTAACTTTTTAAATCCTTATAACAGCCTTTTAAGTATTATCATTATCTACATTTTACATATGAGGACATTTGCACGAAGAGATTAACTTACCCAGCTGAAGATCACAGAGCTGACCTTGTGGAGCTAGTCTGTAGGGATCCAGACTCCACACTCAATAGTTTTGTTTTACTGTCTCTTTTTCATTCTTTTATTACAGCTGTTTACCCAATTAGCAATGATATGCAAATACTCTCCTTTAACTAATGAACCTGTTACTCAATAAGCATTAACTGAATGCTTATGTGCCAGGTATTGTGCCGGATAGGGACCTGGATGTGAATGAAACGAAAAGCTTTACTTTTAAATAAACTCTGTTCAATGGTGACAATGGTATGAGACAATGATAATACAGAACTGTGTTAAACAGAACAATTAGACACTCCAAATATACTCTTGGAGAACACATGAAGTTGTACCCACCTTAGCTGAGAGATGAGTGATGTGATGGGAAGAGTGAGAGGAAACCTTGAAGGATAGTTAGGAGTTAGCTACGTGCGGGTAAGTAGGAGTGGTTGAGGAGGCAAGTACCAGGCAGGGGGCACCAGATGAGCAGAGGGAAGAAATAGCCTGGTGTTTGCCACTGAAGTGGTTTAAGCCAAATGAATAACATGTTGAGATTTAACTCTATGAAAGATCACACTGGATAAAGTTGGAGAAGAAATTGGAAGGAAGTAACTATTATACAGCAGAGAAACAGTGAAGAGACAGATGCTCTTGTCCTGAGCACAGATGACAGCAGTTTAGGCTAAAGTGCAGGTAGTGATAAATGAGACACATTTTAGAGATATTTAAGGGATAGAGCAGACTTAATTTGATATTTGATTGGGAAGAGGATGGTATTTGTTGCAAATGCTGCAAATTACTTAATCAATATCTATTTTCACTTCCTTCGTGGTTTTTTGAAGTGCCGATGTGCCCATCTCGAGTAAATGGATCTTGATAGGGTAATACAGTCATGGTGATCCTGCAGCTGGGTCAGTCATCCGGCCTGTCTGACAAATGAGCCACACAGAGAAGTCTGCTGGGAGGTTCTTCAGGGAACGCTTTGTTTCCTGGTGGACTCATGGCTGCTGCTGCTTTTTCCTGTTTTCCTGAAAGAGAAAATGATGCTGCTCTGTCTTTATCCCACTGGGCAATGCCACGTGCACTGCAAAAATATTGCTGGGCATTTTAAAGTTACTGAATCAATACCACAGCCACCTACCTCAAACCTATGTATTATGTGAGAAAAATAAAGCAAGAACACTTAAGCCGCTGTTAATAAAGGAAGTGCAAATTGAGTTGTTTACTACTTGTAGCTGAACACATGCCTCTTTGATGTTGGGTTACATGAGAGCTATCAAGGCTTTTCCCTGGTTTCTGACTTAAGCGACTGGGTGAATCGTCGAGGAAAGCCTGGGGGCAGAACAGGGTTAAAAGGAAATTTGCTGAGCTAAAGATTGTTTATGCTAAATGTGATGGGTGTGGGTATATCCAAGTGACAAGTAGGCTGTTCAGTATACATATTCAAAAATCGAGACAGAGAGAGACAGAGACAAAGAGAGAGGGAGAGAGAGAATGAGCTCTGGCCTGGAGACACAGACTGATGAATCATTAGCCTATTAATTAATGGATCAGTTTATCTAGGGATATAAATATATAATAAAAGGAAATATATTGCTATTGAAACCATACCTTTCTACTATAAATATGACTTCTAATTCTCAGCCTTGCCCTGGGATGTGTAGGGATCCGGGATGCTGGAGCTGGGATATTATCTGGCTGCCTAGTTTGAACATGGAGTATGACATCACTTAAATATAGGATGAACGCATGTAAGAAAAGAACACTGACAGTGGCAGTATCTTGATTAAGGTTCCCCAAAAGCAGGCCCTGGGACAAAAATCAAGTAGTTCTTTGGGAGGTTATCCCAGAAAACATAGGTAGGGGAATGGTGAAGTGATACAGGAAAATGAGGGAAGTGAATAAAGGACGTGTTATCAGGGAATTACTACTGTGGGTATCTGGAGCTTAAAACTGTCAGAGAAATCATGAAGCCACTATAGAACATATACCTCAGAGTTACTCCACTGAGTGTGAGGGAGCTGAGAGCGGGGGGGGGTGGGGGGGGGGGGTGGTCTGTATATACCAATTTCCTTTCTTTTTCCACCCAGCTCTATTGAGGTATAATCGACAGATAAAATTGTAAGATATATAAAGTTGTGTCCACCAATTTCTGTCAATCGTTGGTGAGGGCTACTCCCATGCATGTGGGCAGAGCAGGCTCTACAATGAGATGCAGGTGCTGGCAGCCGAAAGTCTGGCCAGCATGCACTACAACGGCAAAGTCCTAGGAACTCCAGGAAGGGTTTCGACAGCATCTAAGACAGAACACAACCAAAGCCAGGATACGAACGGAGGCAGTCAAAAAGGAGTAAGGAGAGTTGAAAGAGGAGACCAGACAGAAGCTACGGGAATTTTCTGCGCTAAACAAGGTGTCTGCAGTCACTCAGCATTCCATTAACCATGGGCACCAGCAAAAGGGGTTATTAAAATTGCTCACCAGCCCTAAACATAAGGGATGCTATGTTATAGAAGTACAATTTTAGTGGCATTTGAAGAATAACTCCTGCTATTACTATTAACTTAATTCTGAGTAAAATAAAAATGCATACTTCTCTCTTTGAAAAAAAAAATAACCCTTAAGAGAAAAATGAAACAAAGAAACCCAGAAACTGCCCACTGCTAAAATATTTTGCTCCATCGGTTTCAATGGAAGGAAAATTTTTAATAAGAATTCTCTGGAGACTTTGAAAAGTGAACAGAAAGAACTCACATTTTTTGGAGATAATTTGTCACTGGGTGACATCTTGGGTTCAGTGCCAATACACTGATGACCTTGAATGTAAATGACCTTCCTAGGCCAGAAAATGCTGTGAAATCCCTGGAAGGACTAGTACATTGTGACATGAATTATCAGGAGGCAAAGGGGTGCCTCATCTGTAATCAGAAATGAAAATATCCTGCAGGCAGTCTTGTTTGTCACAGTTTGCTTGGAAATTTTGTTTTAAAGAACCAGAGAGTCTACAGGCAGCCATATTTATTTCTCATTGTGTTTGAACTTTCACCATGTAGGAATCCAGAAGAGGATTACGTTAAGGGGTAGCTCATATGCCCTGGGGATTTCAAATTCATCAGGCCCAAATGACCCTGCACTTTGTACAATGTGTCCAGCATCAGGGTCAAACTTTCCTGCTCACTTCTCAGAGGTTCTCTATGAATGAAAATGACCCCTGAATATGACATAAAAGCGAAGAGTCGGTTATTCCAAGAATATTTTCTTCCAGAGAGACTATATTATGTTAGATCTGGTTACAAAACACAAAGAAATTTAACTGGTTGTTCTGGAACATGTTACATTTTTCTTGTAAGAGCCCATCTGGCATGGTGATGTTTGAAATGCCATTGTAGGATAACATGGTGCTGGTCCTTGACATAGTTTAAAACCTGATGTGTGTGGAACATGCCGTAAACACCACAGGGAAAGACTTCTTTTCATAGCAAATCTCAGTTTCCTGTAGCACAATGCCCTCAGTGCTGAGGACACACAACCATTTTTTTTTAAGGAAGCAAATACAAAAACTCCTAGTTCATTGTCTCTGAATAACTTTCCCCAAATGGTGATGAAAACATAGCAAAATCACATACGAGTCAAATAACTGTGATAAACAGCTTCTAGAAAGTTGTGACTAAAGTAAAAGCATTAGAATATGCATTGTTTTCAAATAGAAACTATTATAATTGAAAGAATTATTGAGCCATACCCACTATAAACCTCCCGGTTTCCTGCTTAAAAAAACAAAAACACATCAGACAAACAAAACAACCAAACAAAGACACCAGACTAGCAAGATGCATTCGGCAGAGTTGGGAAGTATAAGGCTAGAGCCTTGGCTTCAGCTCATCCTGTTTGGGCCTCTCGAAAAATGTCCTCAAAGGATGAAGAGTTTGTTTTGAAAATATTTGCCCAATAGCCTGTAAGTTCCTTCTCTGCTCCCCCAAAGGATGTTGACTCAAGCCTCCTTTAAAAAAACTAATATCCAAAGTTTTACCTTCTCATTTGGTAAGACTGACAAATTCACAGTTCAAAAGGAAAAAGAAGAAATTGAAGAGAGGAGAATCAAGGGGCAAATAAGCATTTTGATAGTTCATTTAAAATGTATGTACTGGCCCAAAGTATGTGTTACAAAATCTTAGTTCTTTCCATTGTTATGTAGGCAAATGAATTTGCCTGATCAAATAAGCTTGGGAAATTATTTGTACCGTGCTATCTCCTTAGAGAGTCACAGTGACTTTAACAGAATAAATGTCCTAAGAAGTCCGATAGGAAGTGTCAGGTCAGGGATTTCACCTCATTTCCGAACTAACAAGATAGCCTGTCCCCTTTCTATGGATGCTCGGAGAAGACAGGAGTTTCCTGGGTCAGAGACAAAGACCTTTAAGTAGCATGAGCGGCATGTTTGCCTTCATTCCCTTTGTCCCCTAAAGTCCACAAGGGCATGCAGAGGGGACCAAGCGGTGCTACACATCAATGGATTTGTGTTAAAGGAATTCACTGACAAAATTGGGGGGTCTACCCCTTTTCTGGTAAGTCTGTTCCCAGAGGGAGACTTTACCTCCTTCCTTGAGGTTGCGTGCTGCAAAGCTGCTCACTGTAATACAACCATGACAAATGGCCGAGGAAAGGAATGATCAGGATCTTGCAATGTTGGCACAGCCAGCGAGAATGTACAGGGATGCCCAAGGACTATAGCAGGTTGCTTCTTCTAACAGTAACAAAACCTGCTTAATTTTGTTAAACCCAGAAATTCCCAATGTGTATGACCAGACAACAGCATTCAGTGGAACGTATTTTGAGAAAATCCGTTTCTATTTGTTCACACTTTTGGACTCCACATGGTGGAAGTGGGTCAGAGTGTTTCATTTTAGGTTTCTCATGGGTTTAAAAATTATTTTTAATAGTATCAATATAAGGGAGAGGTTTTCCAACATGGGACCAGACAGGGTTTTTTTTGTTTTTTTGTTTTTTTGGTTTTTTGGTTTTTTCCCCAGGATTTACCATTTCCTTCCAATCAGTTTTCCTGTGAACCAAGTATGGGACTCATACAGGCTATTTTTTTCTGATTAAGGTATGCAGTAATCACTTCCAAGACCAAATACAATAGAAATGGCTATAGATTTCCCTATTATTATTCATAGTTCTAGTTTTGTCATTTAGGCTTCTGTTGAGCAGAATCTCCTCTGGAATTTTAAGGAACACTTTTTTTCAGAAGGTCTATTACATTATGCTTGGTCTTCACCTTTCTGCTAATTTGAAGAATCTTTGAAAATATAATCCCTTTAACAAATTTTAATGATCAGTCTTTTGGAAAAGAAGATGCTTACATAGCTTAGCTTCTGTAACTTTATTCATCCCTTGGTCACTCTTCTCATTCTTTCTTCTGAGCCCTGACCATACGTCCACTCTTTCACCCTTATCTCCCCCAACGATGGGGAATTATTCTGGAAGTTATCCTTTCTCATTTCACATCTCTCTTTCTCCACCTTTTCTGCTGGTCTGGATGCCTATTTTAATTAAATTACGGTGTAGAGTTTCATTTTCTTTTCTGTTGAACTTCACTCCAGGAATATGCAATTGATGACTGCTGTTCTTTAGCTTCTTTCCTCAAATTTTATCTTGACCATTTACAGTCTAATTGTCACCCAAGTCCTCACCATTGCGAGAATGCCGAAGTAAATAGCAGCCTCTTCAGCCCCCTTTTCTCATTGTACCCACATGATTTCTTTTTTGTTGCCAAGTCTTTTTCTATTTTGTAATGGTAAAATAACACGAGCTGCCTTTTCAAATCTTGTGCTTATACTCTCAATCAAGCATAGCATTAGACCTTCTCCTTTCCTTTGGCTTTAATTAATTAAAATCTTTGTCTTTTGTCAAAAAGTCAAATTTTGGCATGAGATTTTCTTTCATTCCTAGTTTGTATTATAAATGATCATTCTCAGTTTTCTCAGCAACAACATTTCACACGTTCATATAGAAATTGTGCTTAATTGCAGCTGCAATATGATATTCCCTTGAAATTAGAGGGTGGTGAGCATCTGCTTGCTTATCTTATAATTCCGAAAATGGAAGTCGAATCAAACATCCGTGATAAATCATTAGCCATGAATCAGCCTTCCATATTGTGAGAATGACTGCCGTTTTCCCTTGGAGTTGCTGATCACTGCAAGGTGTTGAAATTTTACAAAATGACTATGTGCGCATATTGTAGTCATTTAACCTGATTCTTCTTTGCCATTTCCTTCTCAGGAAATTTGGACTCCATCTAACTGCACAGCTGGTTTGGCTTTAGAAACCTCACATTTCAACCCAAATGATCAGGCTGGTTGCACAGCCAGGCAAATCCATGGGTTTCAACATAAAAATCTTCAGCATGTCTCCCAGTGACATGAGGAAATCAGTTTTTCTCTGAGTGTCTCATCAATTAACAGAAAGATAAGGAAATGTCACCCTAGGAGCTGCTCAGGAGATGTTTTTAACAAGACTGGTAGCTCTGGCCTCACACTGAAATGTTTTCAAGAAATTATTATTTGGAAACAACCGAAACTTAAAGAACATATGTAGATGTCTATTTTTATATTTTCATGGGAAGACTTGCTTTTAGTTCTGATTTCTCTGTCCCCCACCAAAAAGACATCCTAGTTCTGAAAATAGGAAGCTAAAGTAATCAGGAAGAGGGAAGACTCACGGGGTGAAGACAAAATTCTCCCCACCCATAAATTAGAATGACTTAGTGCCAAAAAAGATGAAAAGACTTAGGTTCTGAAATCCTGAGCGTGGGACTGGGAGGAAGAGTTCCGCTGACCACTTTGCGCTAGGCACGACTCCAGAGGCTGGAGATAGGGTAAGGAACCAGAGACAAAAGTCCCTGACCGCACGCAGCTTACATCCTAGTGGAGGCAGGTGGATGATAAAGTGTGAAAAGATATTAGACAGTGATAAGAGCTAAGGAGAACAGCAAAGCCAGGAGAGGAACTGGAATGTTGGAGAGTGTGTGTGGTACATTGGGTGGTCAGAGAAGACTCCACGGAGCATGTGGCCTTTGAGTAAAAGTCTGAAGCAGGTGAGGGAAAGAGCCACATAGAAAACTGGAGGAGTGCATTCTAGGTGGAGGGAGTAGCAAGCGCGGAGGCCTTGAGGCAGGATGTACCTGAAATGTTAGAGCAGCAGCAGAGAGGCCAAGCTAGAGGAAGCAGGTGCGAGGAGCAAGCAAGGGCGCTGAAGCCAAGGAACGAGGAAGAACCGCAGACCGTCAGGGCAGGAGGTAAGGTGATGGAGGCAGAGTGAAGGGCTCACAGGTCATTGTAGGAGTGTTGCTTAGGGACAGACACAGTTCCCGCTTTCTCAGAGTTTATCATTGAGCAGGGGAAAAATACATGGATGATGCTGATAAGATGAGCTGATGATTAAAGGGAGGAAAGTACAGGTGTTATATGCACTCATAGAGTGCTGGGTCCTAATCTACTGGATGGGGGTCTTCCATGAGGAAAGGGTGTTTATGCTGAGACCGACAGGACGGGTGCGGGTTAGAAGGATGGGGTGGTGATGGCTCTGGGTGTGAGGAGGGGGGAGCTGCAGCTGTTGCTGGGGGCACAAGCAGCAGCAGTGGGAATAGACAGCCCTGAGGTGAGCATATCAGAAACCGAGAAGGAATCTGTTATGACTAAGGCCAAAGAACAAGCGGGACAGAGCTGCAAGATGAAGCTGGGGAAGGGGGGTGGTGGCAGGGGGCAACATATTATAAGAGTTTGGATTTTACCTGAGAGCACTAGGGAGCTATAGAGTATTGTAAACAGGGGGGGTTACATGATAGGGGTCTGTCTGTTGAAAGATCACTCCAGATGAAGGCTGGAGAGCAGATTGAGAAAAGCAAGCTGTGAGAAAGGGGAAACGGCTAACACTCTCCTGCAGTGGCAAGTGGAGGAGGGGATGGTACTTTAGGACTTCACTGGTGGTAGAAGGAATGGAGAGTCAGGACCCACCTGAGAGACATTTATGGACTAGAATAGATAGGACGCGGCGATTGACTGGATGTGGTGTCGCTGGTGGGAAAGTTCAAAGCAGAAAGAAGGATCAAAGATGTCGATCAAGTTTCTGGCTCTGGCATGGCCTTTGGCTTACAGAACATGCCATTGATCTAACCCAAATAGCATTTGCTGTATTGTTTCCTATAACTCCTTTTCCTAACTGAAAATTTAAAGATGATCTAATCAGATTATTTCTTGAGTGACAGATTAGTCTTTGTACTTTCCTATAGGAATATCATTTCAAGGTAGCATTTCCTACAGATCTTTCTGTAAATCTGTGTAGCGATTAAGGATTTGGCTTCAGACAGAATCACAAAATGATGCCGGTTGTAGCACAGCTGAGCATGTGGTGCCATCTTCAGGACAGCTTGTTAAAAGGTTATAAACCAAGCCGAATGAAAGGCGAGCTTCTGCCCCAGAACACTGTTCTAGGGAGTGAGTGTGACTCCATCTTGCTTGGTAATAAGAAGCTGAAAAAAATGTTTCTACTAAATCCGATTGTATGCCTAAATTCTTCTTTTCCTGAGAATCATAGTTCATCACAGGATATAGGAAAGAGGGTGGCCATTTTTCCTTTCAAATTATTCCAGTCTGAAAGTGTCTGTGAGCTTGATGATGAGCTTTGCTGTGGAAAAATCTGGAAAGGGAAATTAAGGCAGCACCACTTGAGGTTTTCCACCTTGGTGCCCAGATTCTCTGGGGCTTTTCCAGTTTTATGTCATATGTTTATGCTCTCCACTAGGTGCCTTATTAAATGTGTAGCTAAGTGGAATTTAATTCTTATGCATTTGTAACCGTGACAGTTTGCATGAATGTAAAAACTAGAAAAAAAGTGTTAGTCTTCATGCCAAAATTTTTTGGATAGGAAATGTAGTATCATAGAGTTATATAAATAACCTTTTAAAAATAAAAGGTTGCAAATAAGAAATCAACATTGTACCATAGTAAAACACAATGAGGAGGAATAATATAGCTCATGAGATGACTTATTTTTAAAATCTTCTCAGTCTTTAATTATTCTATTTGAAGAAGCTCTGCCCTTTCTTTTGCAGGGTTTGGTTATGAAAACATGCATATATGTGTTTATCAGAATGTATCTGCCACCTTCGTGTACAGGATGTACTGTTTAACCTACACCGAGCATTTAACAGTCTTGTGAATAACTGGGAGATAAACAGCTTGGCTTTTACGTGGAGGCAAATGGTTTCTACCATCTTGTGGCACCCTGCGTGCAAATGGGCTTTCTTCCTAGACTGCTCTCATTAAAAATGCATGTCTTTCTGTTAAGGAATTGTGAGCCCCAGAGTTCCTGTTAATCTTGAAAGAGATAACACATTAAGCTAAATTCCATTTCTTGATAAATGGGAGCCCAGGCCACCCCATCAGTGATGGGTTTGGGTTTCTTGGGGTTCAAACTAGGCTTATAAGGGGGTGAGGGGAAGGGTGGGACATACAGAATGTGTGTCCAATAATAGTATCTAATAGTAATTACGTGTTTACAATGTTCCAAGTGCTTTTACGTGGACTATCTCATTTAATCCTCATAACCTATAGGTACTTTCTTTTTATGAGTAGGTACCGAGTAGGTACTTTCATTATCATCTATGTTCTACAGATCAGGATACTGAAACTTTGAAAATTTAAAATCATTTGCTCAAGGCTCACACTCAGTGTTTAGTAAAGATGGAAATAAATTCTAATATAGGTGTTCTTTCTCCAGAGCCAACAAGCTTGATCAAAACCTCATATTACACCTTAAAAGGAAAATATTTCACCAAAAGGAAAACAGCCCTAATCAAGAGCCATGCTAAATAGCCTGAGCAAAAAATTCAGAGAGCAGAAGGGCAGGGATTGGAGGCAAGGGCAGAATCTGGTATGATGCTCTGAGGTACAGAAATTCCTCTTCCCTTTTGATCGTTTCAGAATCTTGGCACTGCCTGGGTAGAGAAGCCCTGGGCAGGATACAATAACATAGGGTCTTGAGACTTCTTTTTTTCATAAATTAATTAATTTATTTATTGGCTGGGTTGGGTCTTCACTGCTGCGTGCAGGCTTTCTCTCGTTGCAGAGTGAGGGCTACTCTTCCTTGCAGTGCTCGGGTTTCTCATTGTGGTGGCTTCTCTAGATGCCTGGGCTTCAGTAGTTGCAGCATGTGGGCTCAGTAGTTGTGGCTCAAGGGCTTAGTTGCTCCACAGCACGTGGGATCTTCCTGGACCAGGGATTGAACCCGTGTCCCCAGCATTGGCAGGCGGATTCTTAACTACTGGGCCACCAGGGAAGCCCAGGGCCTTGAGACTTCTGAAGGTGAGTCTGGAGGAGACTAGCACTTACAGAGATGAGAGGGTGGGGAGCCAAAAAATTCACTGTTATCTTCTTTGCATTTTGTTCTAGGACCAAGCCTCGAGACAAAGAGCCCTGGACCCTGATAATAGAAATGACTGCATGAGATTAGTAACACACACTTAGCCCACTGAACAGTCAGGCAGAGTCTGGTGTGCAGAGCACACCGTGGGCATAGCTGAGGTCTGCTGGGGGGGCCAGCAGGCAAGTCAGTGGGCAGCGATGACCAGCACAGCAGCACCAGCTACAGGGATGACGAGCCTGGGGCTTGGAGTCTGAAGCCCTGGTTCCAGGCTGAACACTGCCACTCACTGTGTGACTTTGAGCAATTCATTTAAATTATTTGATCTTTAATTTGTTCAGCTGAAAAACGGCAGCAATAGTTACTGAATAGGATTTTGGGGATATCAAAGAAACAATATATGTGAAACACTGTACGCTATACTACTACTGAGTGCCTTGTATGTGCTAGACGTTGGGAATAGAAAATTAAGCTACAATCCTTAATTCACAGGGAGTTCACAATCTAATGACATATAAATATTGGTTTTCTATAGTAATGTGAGCCCCCCTTTTCTAATTATCTCTTTTACCCCACCATTTGGCTATTGTGTTAGTTTGGAAAACAATTTGAGTATAAAGGGTTTATTTGGAGGTGCAAGGAAACCAGGAGAGATGTGGAAAGCCATACAGAAGAGGAAAGATTGTTAGCACAGGCGGCCAGCTACCACCTTGAGCCACTCTGGAAAATGCTGCAAAACACATGGCTCATGGTTTCCCACCTAAGGAATGGGGGAGCCAGAGTAATTTAACACCAACTTTTAACAATTATTAGTTGAAGATTTCTTTTACTGGGTGTTAATTTCTTGACACCTGCCAGGGGTCCAGGCAGAGCGTCTCACAGCAGCTTCAGAAACAGGCCTTGGGCAGAGAAATGGAGACACTGGCAGTTGGAAGATGGCTGGAGCACACTGAAGTCATTGAGCTAAAAATGTGGGCAGGGCACTGACAGCATCTGCAAGAGTTGGTCCATTGTGTCTGAGGGCATGTGGGTGGGCTCAATCTCTCCAAGGACCCAAGGTAAAGCCAGGAGAGAGGACTCTTCCAACATTTAGCACTGTAGAGAAAGGGAAAAGGAGGCTAAATATATACTAACACTTTCTAAAGGCAGCATGGACCCTTGAACTATTTGTGCATTTTCAGAAATTTGGCACAGCTGTGTAGGTCAATAGACCAATTGCTCTACTGTTGGACTTTCTGTAATGATGGGAATATTCTACAGCTGTATTGTCCACTGCAGTAGCCAACAGTCCCGTGTGGGCTGCTGACATCTGAAATGTGGTGGGTGTGACCGAGAAACTACCTTTTTACTTCTATTTAATTTTAATTAATTTGAATAATCACATGTGGCTAATGGCTACCATATTAGGCAACATAACTTTAGAACAGTTAAATTATATTTTATTATTCATAAGAAATTGTTCAGAACTCATGCTAATCATTTTCTTCATTAAGGATGGGGTAAATCAAAGATGTCATATGGCTGTTAAAATCAATATTAATTTCGAATTGAGCACAACTGAATATTACCACCAACTTAATAGAAATTTCTGGGAAATGGGAATAAATGTGAAGTCTTATCAACATTTGTTAGAGAAATGTATTATAAAAAGTTTAGTGGTCAAATTTCTAAAGTTTGACACAACAGTCCAGAAACAACAGTACAATGTCTTAGCAGGTCTAGTGCATATGATGATTTTAAATGATGACTGAAGTTGGTGGAGAAGCAAGACATTTTGGGGTACATGATTTTTCTTTACAATTTTTTTTCATATATATATAATTTTCATAATTATACCTCATATTATTTTTTATATTTCTATAAGCATTTATGGACTCAAATTCCATATAACACACTTTACAAAATTAACTAGTTAATATATCCTCTAAGTCAGATTAATTATTATCTCTTTTTCTCTCTTTTTTTAAAATTATTTAAGTTTTTTCATCAACAGAGAAATGGATAAAGATGTGGTACATATATACAGTGGAATATTACTCAGCCATAAAAAAGAATGAAATAATGCCATTTGTAGCAACGTGGATGGACCTAGAGATTGCCATACTAAGTGAAGTAAGTCAGACAGAGAAAGACAAATGTCATATGATTTACATGTGGAATCTAAAAAAAGGGTACAAATGAACTTATCTACAAAACAAAATAGTTACAGATGTAGAAAACAAACTTATGGTTACCAGGGGGCAAGTGGGGGGAGGGATAAATTGGGAGATTGGGATTGACATTTATATACTACTATATATGAAATAGATAACTAATAAGGCCCTCTGTATAGCACAGGGAACTCTACTCAATACTCTGTAATGACCTATATGGGAAAAGAATCTAAAAAAGAGTGAATAAATGTATATGTATAACTGGTTTACTTTGCTATACACCTGAAACTAACAACACTGTAAATCAACTATCCTCTAATAAAAATTTTTAAAAGGTTTTTAATAATTGCTTTTGTACATAATCAATAGCTTCCAGAATCATCGTTTTTATTGTTCTTGACAGTTTTTCTTCTTTAATGTGTGTTCTGCAGTGTGAATCAGCTCCTGTGTAACCGAGATTGGGGACCGATGTTAGCTTGGAGGTTGTGTTGGTTCCCCAGCCTGTTAGCGCTTTGTACCATTGTGTAACACTAGCTGAATGCAAAGTACACTAGGACAGCTGAACATCTTGGGCTGCGCTGCACTGTGCCAGCTCATCCACTGTCCTCTTGGCACCGTCTGGCCTTCTGCTCTCCCGGAGGTGCTCATGGTGTGGTTCTCCCTGACCTTGTGCTCTTAGTTCTCATCTCCATTACTCAGCAGCCCCAGCTCTCCTATAAGTTACCTTTAGGGTTTGTTGTTGTTGTTGTTAATGTGTTTTTCTAATTTTTATGCAAGGACCTATTTATACAGTAGTATCTCTTTATTAGCTATGTAATAGTTTTTTAAAACTGTGCTGTAATTTTATTAGAAATACCATTCTTTTTGTTAGTTCACCACTGAAAAATTTTGTATGTTTTGAGTGGAAATTGCATATGTCTTGAGTGGCCTGATGTTGCTATTAATTTGCCCATAAACCCTATTATGTTTAGTGTATGATTTTGCAGACTTGAGTAAGCTTTTCTTTTTTCAGGAATACACATGTTGTATTAAGGCAAAACCATCTGTACATTGATTTTGCAATTGAATGAAAGAATAGCCACAACAACAACAAACCCACAAAGAGATCCAGACTCCAAACTGTTTCTAGAATGATTAGCTATGTTTGGAAGTGCATATTCACACGTGAACAGTAGTCCAAGCAATATGCATTGTTGCTCTGTTTATAGTATAGATTTTGCTAAACCAATTATATACGATGGTAATTTTGTGACAATCACTGGTCACACACAAGTCCTGGGATGTCAGAAATGACAGTAAAGGTGGTTATTTGATCTTCCAAAGACCTAGGCCAAAGACAAAGGGAAACATAGATTTTGGCTGAATAGTCAGACCGAAGATGAAGTTCTATATCTGTACTAGAAAGAAGACATGTACCTTGACCTATATAAATCATATACTTAATTTCTTTGAGATTTTGGTGTGTGTGTTCTTCAGGTCCTAAAAAGTCTGTAGAACATGGCACACTGCTTTCTAGCCTCATCTCTTTTTCTGACCCAATATAATACTCCTTCTTAGAATATATGTAGGAAAAGTGTTCATGAATGTCATGTCTATATTCTAGAGCCAGAGTACTTCTCTCCCAGGTAAAAGAAGTCAGCTACCAAGTGGTACTTCTGGAGAAGCTGTTCCCTATTATGTGTTTGTGGAGAGTATAAAGATCAATTCATATATACCCACCCCAGCTTAGTGCCCTTAAAGTAGTTGTTTTTTAAAGAAAGCTGTAATAAATTATATCTCTTAAAATACATGTGCATCCTATTTATAATAGCCGAAATATGAAAGCAACGTAAATGTCCATTGGCAGATGAATGGATAAAGAAGATGTGGTGTATATATATACACACACACACACAAAATGAAATATTAACCATAAAAAAGAATGAAATAACGCCACTTGCAGCAACATGGATGGACCTAGAGATTATCATACTAGGTGAAGTCAGACAGAGAAATACAAATATCGTATGATATCACTTACATGCGAAATCTAAAAAAATGATACAAATGAATGTTTTTGCAAAACTGAAATAGACTCACAGACATAGAAAACAAAGTTATGGTTACCAAAGGCGAAAGTGAGGGAAGGGATAAATTAGGAATTTGGGATTAATGCTATACATACCACTATATATAAAACAGGTAAACAACAAGGTCCTACTATACAGCACAGGGAACTATATTCAATATCTTCTAATAATCTATAATGGAAAAGAGTTTGAAAAAAGGATAGATATATGTATTTGTATAACTGAATCACACAACTGAAACATTATAAATCAACTATACTTCAATTATAAAAACACTCTGGGGCTTCCCTGGTGGCGCAGTGGTTAAGAATCTGCCTCCCAATGCAGGGGACAGGGGGTTCAAGCCCTAGTCTGGGAAGATCCCACATGCCACGGAGCCATTAAGCCCATGCACCACAAATACTGAGCCTGCACTCTAGAGCCCACGAGCCACAGCTACTGAAGCCTGCATGCCTAGAGCCTGTGCTCCACAACGAGAAACCACCGCAATGAGAAGCCTGCCCACTGCAACAAAGAGTAGCCCCCACTCTCTGCAACTAGAGAAAGCCTGCATGTAGCAATGAAGACCCAGCACAGCCAATAAATTAATTATTTAATTAATTTAAAAAAAACTCTGATTCAATAACTTTCAGGGATTAGTTAAAAATGAAATATGCAATAAAAACAATAAATACTCCCTATATTTACATGTACATTAATTTGAGTTATACACTTTTCACTGCTTCCATCAAATTTGGGGTTTCTCACTGCTAGTATAGCTCAGGAGTACTGCCTAGTGACAAGCAGAAGAGTCCAAGATACACTCACAGCTTAATATAAAATGTTTTCCAGGTTGGCATCCACTGCGCCAGGTGCCAACCGCTCCAGGTACCTCCTGCAGATCAGGTGTTTGGAGATTGTGCTCCGTGTTACTATATTGTTGGGAAAGCAGGCTCTGGTGCCAGACTCTGAGTTCAAAGCTGGGTTATATTACTTCCTTACTTTGTGACCTTGGTAAATTACCTAGTATCTTTGCTTCAATTTTCTCATTTTAAAAAGTAGGGATAAAATAATTGCAATCATATGGGGTTACTGGAAGGATTAAATGTAATATAAGTAAAATAATCAGCACAGTGCCTGGCACATAATAAGTTAGCCTTCATGATGTTTTCTGAGTGCTTTTGTTTCTAAAGTATAAGTAAATTTATCACTGTAAAATAGTTAACATTGCAAGGAGGCTTCCAGCTGACAAAGCATAGAATGCTTTCAGCGTTGGAGAATTGAGATAATCAGTCACACTGAAAAGGGCTAACTGATGACTAGAATGGGTTGGCTGCTTCTCCTTCTCTGAAGCAGAATGTCTGTCCCTACAGACAAGAGGACATTACATATTACTGATGAGAATCCTTATCAAAGAGAATGTGGGAAATAATGCAACTAATGACTGTAGGCTAATGGCTAATATGCAATTTGGATGTTTCCAGGGACTTCTGGTCTACCTCATGAACAAGCGCATTTATATTCTTTTTTCCATAACCTATTTTCCGTACACATTCATGCAGCACACTGTAAAAGAACATAATGTCTATGACCACATATTGAGGAGCCATGGATGTTATAATCAAGAGTACAGGCTTTAGCTTCATGTTTTCTATGTTTTCCATAAACCTGCTGTGTGACTGCAGCAAGTTGCCAAATGCCCTGGGTGTTGGTTTTTTCATCTGTACAATGGAGATCATAACCATACCTACCAGATAGGTATGTTATGAGGATGATACAATGTAATTGACATAAAATACTTACATAGTGTCTTTTGTGTAAAATGAGTTTTCACTAAATGATAGCTATTACTTATTTAAATTTTTTATTTATTTTTAACCACGTAAGAATAATCCACCATTTTACAGAAAAATAAGCATCATCTATATCCAGAGACCCTATTATGAGTGAAAAAAGAATGGAAATGGCAATAAAGGAGAGGAACGGCAAGTTTCTATTTCCATTTAGTTGGAGGAATCTTACTGGGGAACAATCGCTGTAGCTCTAAAGGAGAGAAGGTATATAACTTGGTGGCCTTGGGGGGAGACGAGGTAGAAAGAGAGAAGAATACACAATTGAGGAGGGAGATAATGAATGAACTAAAAGGTGATTAGGTTTACTTTTGTGGAAAAGAAGGCTGGATAGTAGGGGAGGTGAAATAAAAAGATAGATGATGCTGGGCTATCACAAGAATACCATTAAAACTATTAGTTATGATAACAGTAGCTACCATAATACAAAAATGCTGAACTACCAATGGCTTAACACAAAAGAAGTATCTCTAGCTCATGTCACAGCCCAGTGAAGTAGTTTCCGGTTGGGCAGACCGCCTCTAGTGTTGTTTTGGGATCCAATCCCCTCCCATCTGGGGATCCACTATCTTCAACACATGGATCCCAAGGGTCACTCTGTGGGGACCTCTGTTCCAACCAACTGGAAGGAGAAGTCATGTGGAATATTAGAGGTGGGAGGTTTTTTATGGGCCAGGCCTAGAAGCAGTGCTTATTTCGGCCAACATTCCACTAGCCAGAATTCAGTCTCAGGGCCAAACCTACATCTGACTGTATGCTCAAGCAGAAAGGACATACATGGGCTTTGAAACTCATCACAGCCTCTGCCTCAGACACTTTTATGCAAAATGACCATGTCACCTTTCTTAATACAAATGAATACAAGTTCATAACCTACCTGGGAACAAGAAAAACTGAATTGTACCTGGAGATTCAGGGACAAATGAAATGAACCTATCTCATGACTACAAAATGAAAATCTATGATTTAATTTTTATGCAAATCAAAATCATCTTCTCTAGAAATCCCTTCCATGATTACTTTATAAGAACAATAGCCAGTCCTGAGCCCTTAATTTGTGTGAGGCACTGTGCTAAGAGCTGTATGTATATTGTCCAATGTGTTTACCTTTACCATACTACTGTGAAGTAGGAATGATCATTTCTATATTATAAATTGAGAAAGTGAATCCCAAGCAATGTCCTGACTTGCCTAAGATCACAAAGATAGTAAATGGTGGGGTAGAGGTTCACACATAGGTTTTACTACTAAAACTGTCAGACTCTACCACCTCCTATGACTTCTCATTACTTCTTAATTCAGAATTCCTTGCATGTACTTGTTTTGTGCTCTCATATGGCTCTCTGCAAATGTTGGTGTGTATGTTGATTTGTAAGTTGTATCAGTTATCTATTGCTGTGTAACAAATTCTTCCATCCCCACCCATGTAGGGGTTTACAACACAAATAACTTGCTCTTTCTCACAATTCTGTAGGTTGACCAGATGGTTCTTTTGTTCCACATGGTATTCACTGGAGTCACTCAGGAAGCTGCACCCAACTGTTGGCTGGAGCGTCCAGAAGGTCCAAGAAGGCCTCTCCAGCATGCCTGGGGCCCTGGTGCTATTAGCTATTACTTCTCCTTCTTGTGGCCTTACTTACAATGGTTTTTCCTCCTCAAGGACCTCTCCACATGGCCTCTTTCTAAAAGGGTAGACTGGACTTTCTTACAGCATCGGAGATGTCTTCCTAAAGGAAGAAAGCAGAGGCTTCCAGTCCTCTTAAGGGTTAGCCTAGAACTGGCTTAGCATCACTTCTGCCACATTCTGTTGGTAAAAGAAGCCACAAGGCCTGCCCAGATTAAAAGAGTGAGGAAAGAAACTTCACTCCTTGGTGGGAGGAGCAATAAAGACAATGAAACTCCTGAAGGCAAGATCTGGGTCTTCTTGGTTTTGCAATTGGTTTTTAGCACCTAGGACTATGCTCTGCATACAATGGGTTTCAAAAACGTCAATTGAGAAATCATAAGTTATAAAATTTAGATGGGAGAAAAAGCAACCTGGAACGCTTAAACAACAGAACACAGACCCTTAGGGTATCTTAGGCTCGCCACAAGTGAAATTTGGTAAGTAACTCTTTCTAATCATTTTCTTACAAGAGAAACTTTGGCAATGCACTGACATCTCTTTACAAGCTCTCTGCTTCTGTGCTCACCTATTTTCAGATGCTTATCCACCTGTCTGAGCTGAAATATGGAGACTTTCTGCTGACTTGTGTCTAAAAGCCATGACAAATGGTACATTCGAGATTTAGGGCAAGTGATGATTTAACATTGTTCAACAAATTAACAATTGTATAAAAAAAGATTCTGTTAAAATAAGATCTCTGTCCATTTTTCTTGGCTGTCTCTTAGAAGAAGATGAAATTTGCCCAAGGCATATGTAAATAGTGTCTTGGTTCTAATACCACTTATCTTGAAGCATAGGTGCCACAGGTCTCACCGTAGACATACAGAGGGGCATCGCCACGTAAGTGTTCACTACTTTAGAAGAGGTTTTTGCTAGGTAAGGTGCATGTACACACACACACACACACACACACACACACACACACGCCTGTACAAGCCAATAAACAAGATGAAAAACAAAAGAAGATAAAATTGTACAAGCATAAAAGAATGAGACTGAATAGAAATCAGCTGTTAGATAATCTTATCAGTAAAACACAAGGTTGGCTCTAGGGAAGGTGAAATAGCTCAGTTAAATTTACCCTGCCTTTCTTTGTATTAGATATTCTGAAACAGACACTCATATATGTTTACTGTACTAAAAGTAACATCTTTTTCTTCCATTCAGGCCTCTTTCTCTGCCAAGATCCCTGTAAGTAGGAAATGACAAAAATTTATAAGGGTTAAAAAAAAAAATTTATAAGGGTTACATCCAAAAGCAAAGGCCTGGGGCATATTGTTGGAAAGATAAAGACTGCTCATTTGGGAGTTCTCTGTTCCTTTATTACCTGAGAAGAGATGGAGTAGTAATTGACATGTGGTTCTTGACAGATGTTGACAAGGGAAAAACATGTAACTGAGCCCCTTGGAATTTTTGCAAACGATGATTATGATGCTTGTCTCCATGTTCCGTAACCTCAAGTGTACAATCAAATTTCCCCCCTTACCCTAAGTGCCAAGCAGACATCCATGCAGATGTTATAGGACTATATCAGCATCTGGCCAAAGAATAGAATTCTCTCATTTCACATCAAGGGCCTGCACAATAGAGACCACTGAACGTGGAGTGAGTGCTTTGATATATTCTATTGTTAATCTCTCTTGAAATAGATTGATTGCTGTGGAGGAAGAATTCACCAAAAAAATTTCCTTTTTAACTATCAGAGCTTGTACGCGGGCATGCACCATAACATTAAACAATTCATGCTCCATGATTCAAAACTGTATCCATATTTTATTTGATAAAATAATAGGATGATAGGAATATTAATAAATATGCTATTAGAATAGCATTGCATAAGAATAAGAATTAGATTTAGAAAGGAAATATTTTCTCTGTATTTGCCAAACATCCAGATGAAAAGCTGAAAGATTGTCAGTTGTGCAGATGTTCTATATGTCCAGATGTTATGTAGAGAAGATGAAACTTTCTTTTTCATCCATATGCTTCATTCTAGTTTCATTTTGTATAAAATTGTAGAATAATGGAAATTACAAGCACATTTTAGTTTTTAAAAATAGAAGTAGAGCAAAAGCTAAGAATACTGTTTTTATGTTTCTTTTAAGTACATCTAGAGTAGTAAACTGAGAATTCCTAGGGTTTTAATGAAACAGAATTGTTCATGACAAGCAAAATATCACACTGATCTGATTTCAGTACACCCTGCGTTCTTTTCTCACTTTATATTACTCCATACTTTAAGAGTACGGCTAAATAATAATTTGAGATTTGTTTGTTTTCCACTTATATTTTCCAGTCCTCCCCGTACATCCACTCCAGCAACAGTCTCTCTGGGTTGTTAACAGAGAGGGGTGCATATCAGAGTAAAAAGCACAAATTTAGTTTCCAAAAGCTTAAGCTTCAAAAAAAGGAGTCCAGTCAATATCTAGAAAATAAAGACACGTGCTCTTTCTTGCACACCCAACTTTGTGGACTGATACACTGAAATGGAACGGTGCACTTAGACAATATGCTATTGTGATTGGATCACTCAGCTTAGGTGGGCTCAAGGAATAATCAAGTGCAAAATCTCTTTGTAACACCCGAAGGGTTATTTCTCTTTCACGTGGTATGCCTACCATGGGTTCACTTTACTGCATATCCAAGCTGAAAAGCCCCTATGTGGCACACTGGCTTTCTCAAGTCAAATGAAGAGAACAACAGTGGACCACACAATGGTTTTTAAGGCTCCTTCCTGGGAGTGGCTTATGTCACTTCAACTAATATATCATTGGACAAAGATTCTTGTGGCCAAGCCTGTTATCTTTGAGTAGGAAATATAATCCTGTCACCGGGAGGAGCTTCACTGGGAAGACCCAGCAGGGAGGAGGGGTAAATATTTTTACCTCAAAACAACTTACCACAATTATCATTTCAAGCATGTGTCATGGGCTTAATTGTGCAGATCACTGGGTTAGATGTGTGTCAAAATAATTATTCATTTTGGGTATTTTCCTTTTGAAAGATTATAAAATGAGAGAAAACGCCAATTCAGACAGAAAACACAAGGAGAATAGTGAAGCAGTTTTGAGTGTTTCCAGACAGGTGTGCAGTATTGTGCTTGTAATCATATAGAGAATGAGAGCAAATTCACGTTCAGAGTGGAAAACAAAGAATTGAGGAAATTGATCTCCATCTATCAAACTGTGAAAAGTTTGTGGTTTAGGATCTGTTTGAATGGGGAGGAAGCAATAAATAATGATGACTAATATTTATGTGTCCATCCACAATTTATAACCGTTATTTTACTTAATACTTTTAACAACCACGTGGGGGAGATATCATCACTTCCATTTAGCAATAAGGACACTAGGTGCAGGTTAACTGATTGGCCTATGTTTTCAGAATACCTGTCACAGCCAGGATTTCAGCAGTCTGTTCTAATTCTATACATTGTATGCCTTATATGTGGAAAAGAGCAAATGAGGAACAGCACTGGGTAGCCTGGGAGAGGCTCCAAAACGAAGGGACTGACTGGAAGCAAGTAGCCTGAGCACAAATTAGGAATTTGTTGTTCTCCTATGGAAAAAAAAATGAAGTGCAATCGCCTGGCATGTACCACCTCGAGCACTTTGAAGTCCTTAACTGGTGATATGAGAAGAAGTGCAAGAAATATTTATTGATGACCTACAAGCTGGATGATAGAAGAGGATGGACGCTGCTGATACAGATTGTGGATATAAAAGAACTTACTTAGGCCTAAAAGTTAGATGTAAAACCAGCTTCACTGTTTAACCTTATCTTCCACCTCCCCCACTGACTCCCTTAGGCTACGAGGATATTAAGTGGAAAACAGGTTCTTCGTTCCGTTTGGAGAAGGATCTACAGTTCCCATCATTGGTGGAAAGGGGCAGAGTACTAGCATCGGTGAAAAACATTGTGATGTGGCCCACTTCTGGTCAGAGATGACAGTGAGGGATACCGCAAAGATTTCGGTTTCTATGTTAGTTCAGGTCTTCTGAGAAGCAGTACCGAGGTGAGACTAGATAGGCAAGAAATGTGTTCCCTGAAAAACCTATGAAGGATAAAGGGGAGGGAGCAGGAGAGGCTAGAGAGAGCATCAGACTATAATGCAAGCCTTACACTTGTGAAGGATGGTGGGCAGAAGGAAGGAGGATTGGGTAGAAAGAGTCTCAGATTGAAATATAGTTCTAATATCACTTATAAGTGGAATGTGAAAAAAAATGATACAAACAAACAAAACAGAACTAGACTCACAGACGTAGAAAACAAACTTATGGTTACCAAAGAGGAAGGGGAGGGGGATAAACTAGGAGTTTGGGATTAAAATATACACACTACTGTATATAAAATAGGTAAACAGCGAAGACCTACTGTAGAGCACAAGGAAGTATATTCAACATGTTGTCATAACCTATAATGCAAAGGTATCTAAAAAATAGATATATGTGTATGTATAACTGAATCACTTTGCTGTATACTTGAAACTAACACAACATTGTAAATCAACTATATTTCAATAAAAAATGTTTTTAATGTAGTTCTAGGAGAGTTTTAGCTACACCGGAGGACTTGGGGAATTTTCAAACGCAAATGGCCAGTCCTAGGCATTCTGTGTCTGGTAGGAACGGGCTGGGAATAGTCCCCTCATTGTCCTCAGCCGTTGGCTGAGGACACCCTGTGGAGTCTGGCCTTGGTATGAACACTGTAACGGATCCAGAGGAGCAGGAACTGGGGCCAGCAGTCGACTCCGCTCCCCACAGCAGGAGATCTGGGCCACCACAGCCCACCCCTCATTTCTCTACTTCTCTATTTAGGTTTGGGCAAAGTTCCTCCATGGTGCCCATGGGCCTCCCTTCATGAAGGGAATCTTACAGGGAAGTTAATGGGATGAATGAGAGTTCTTTTCACTGCAGTTGGTCTCAGGGCTATACTTGGTACCTTCCAGTATGCATCCTAAATTCTCCTTGTTCTCAACTACTACCTTGGAATGTCTAAGTGCCTTATCTAGTGGTGTTACCTGAATCTTTACTCCTTAAATGTCTCAGGCTTGGGCAATCATATATTTTTCTGACTGGGTTGCTGCACACACCTGTTAACCATTACAGCGGGGCAAGGAGGTAGCAGTTGGTGCCCGAATGGGTCACCTGGGTTCCACACATATTCCTTTTTGACCCTATTATATAAAAGCAGCTCTACCGCCTCCTGTTTTTTAAAAATATTTATTTATTTATTTTTGGCTGCATTGGGTCTTAGTTGTGGCACGCGGGATCTTCCTTGCAGCATGCAGGATCCTCCTTGCAACGCATGGAGGCCCGCATGCTCAGTAGAGGGCTTAGTTGTCCCATGGCATGTGGGATCTTAGTTCCCTGACCAGGAATCAAACCTGCATCCCCTGCATTGGAAGGCAGATTCTTAACCACACTGGACCACCAGGGAAGTCCCTACCTCCTCCTGTTGATCAGGGTAAATTAACCTGCCGATGACCTGCCGTGGAAACTCTTCTGGCCCGCTGATCCATGGTGCACCAGTAGCAGCCACAGCTAATAGTTCAATGGGACCCTTTCGTTGTTTCCTGAACAGAGTGTTCTCTCTCTGGGGACCAGTACTTCTAACCTTGCAGAGTTTATAGCTGTGGGAAGCATAGAATCCCCCAGTATGTCACCGGGAGGGATGAAAAGCCAATCGTGCTTCCAGCCCCTGGTTCCCAGATCCAGGTATTCTTCCTATTGGGAACACAGAACCATGCAGAAGGTTCTGATTTAATGCACTGACTGCAACCTGAAGGATGGAATCCTCTCCTTGCAGAGGACCGACTCTGAGTTGAAGCTTCAACTATGCCTTGAGAAGGCTGTTCCGGCACTCTCTGAGGCTGGTTGCTTCTGGATGGTGTAGTATATGATAAGAACAGTGGATCCCATGGTTATGTCCTGTACCTCCTTTGCTTTGAACTGGTTTCCCTGGTTGGATGCCATGTTGTCGAGAATCCATGCCTGTGGATCAAGGCATTTCATAAGTCTCCAAATAGCAGTGCTGGTTGAGACTGCAGTCAGAAAAGGCAAACCTATTCTTGGAACAGGTATCTACCCCTGTGATGATGAACCACTGACCTTTCTAGGATAGAAGGGGCCCAATGTAGGCAACTTACTATGAAGTAACCAGTTGGCCTCATTGAGGAATAGTATCCTCCTAGGGGCTCAGTGTTGAAATTCAGTGGCAGCAGCAGTTACATTGGACTTTTAAATGTGAGTGCATGCTGGTGGGCCCATATACAGCGTCCATCACAACCACTATAGCTGCTCTATTCAAGTACCCACATGCTGGTTCTGGGGTGGCCAGCAACAAAGAATGGCTGACATCAATCAGGCAAGCCACTCTGCTGGTTTGGTTGTTCAATGCCTCTTCAGTGGTAGATGTTTTCCGGTGGCCATTGACATGTAATACAAAAACATCACACTTTCCCCCACTCCCTTATGTCCATTCAGATGCTACTCCTCACACCTTCTTGCCTCTAATTTTCTAGTCCTTTTCCTTCCAAGGCCCTGACAATGGGCCACTGCCCATCTCTATCTATCCTTACCTCGGGTCACTTCCTGTTGCTCAATAAAAGGATGGTCGGGTCCACAGCTCTCAGCTCTGCCCACTAGGAAGATTTCTCCTCTCCACTATCTTTTAAGCCTACTCCTATCATTTCCATTTTGAGTTTGCTCCCCTGTATCAAACTATGTCTTACTTTGGCTCCAAGCTATATAGTTCCCTCAGTTTGGGGCCTATCTCTACCATATGCCTTAACTATGAAATAAGCATTGAAAGCCTTTTCAAAACGATATTGCTCATGCTGTACCATATAAGTTATGCATTATAAGAGCAGCTCTTATCCTCATCTTTTACATTTCTTTGATGTCTCAACAACTAGAATCATATATGCTAACCAATAAACAGGACAAATACGTGTCTGATTCCAAGGTGCCGAACATGGCAGCATTCAGGAATACCTTATTTGCATGCACATTTGCATTTCTTCTGAACTTTTAAAAAAGTAAATATATACAAGCTTGCATATGCAAGCTTGCAATAAATAAATAAATACATCCAATCCTTGCCTGCATTAATATCTTGCTCACAAATCGTTTTCTAGTAAACTACTTCTACCCAGAAAAGCAGGTACTTGAAATCATATTCTCCAGTTAGTAAAGGGACATCATTATTATGCTTTTTATCACACAACAAGCCGTGATTGGACAATCAACAATTTCTGCAATACAGGAATGTTTTTAAGAATTAGGGATGCTGAAGCATGGCAATCCACAGTTACCTTCATATATTTCAAAGATGGTTGTTTGTATGAGCAATTAGACTTGCTCCGGGTTGTCCCAGGGTGTGGTAACAAGAAGCAGTAGAGGTTACAAAGTAGAAGAGGAGGAGGCAAATTTTGACAATAGAAATAAAAGTTTTATGACAAAACTATACAAAATTGGAATGGATTGTATCTGAAGGTAGTGAGTGTTCAATGGAGGATTAAACATTGGCGTGTTTAACAAGAGGCTACTTAACTAAATTTAGGAATGTTTTAGAGAGAATTCATCAACTAGAAATGGAATGATTACCTCTGAAATAACCTAAGAAAGCACAACATAGTGAAAAGAAAACAGGTTGAAACCAAAATCTAATAGCAATTTCAACTTTGTCAAATTACATAATTTTCTCCTCTATAAATGGGAATGATAATACTACCTACCTTGTAGTATTATCAACCCTACCTTATAGGGTTTTGTGAAGCTCTAATATAATAAAAATATGTCTAATAGAATGTCCAGCACATAGCTGTGTTCAATGATATTTTTTATTATGCTCTGATTTTATGTAGTTAAATCTTATGAAGCTGCCAACATTTGACCTTCATAATCTATAAAAATAGTAATTACGTGTGATTTAAACTGATATGATTAACAAAACTAGGTATAATTAAATCCCAATTACTAAAATGTCTAAGATTCTAAGATTCAGATTTAGGATCTATTATCTACAAATTGTTTGATTTCCAACTATTATTTATTGCTTAATCAAAAAAAGAAGCATAGCATGATGATTTAGAGGTGAGCAGTTTGGGGGTTTGTTTATTTGTTTGTTTTGGTTCCATGCAGTTTCTAACAACTAGGTTGACCTCTAATCTATGGTTCATACCGTGGGTGCAAAAGTGCTGGGTTAGATAGAATTCCAAAATCCATGTGGCCTGGAAGCCTATGTCACAAATTTATGGGGTGGGGGGGCATGTACGGATTGACAAGTCATTATATTTTCCACACCCTAGTCATATGCTTTGACAATTAAAGCAGATTACCAAGGAGACATTAGGCAGACATGCTAACTGGTGCTATTCTTGTCAACTTGCTCTCTGGAAGCAGCTGAGAACAAGAAGGGGAATTAATTGACATTTCTATAAATCAGAGACTCTCTATAAGTTGTATCATAATTTTAGCAAGTGTTGCAGCCTAAGTATTTGTACTTCACCATAGTTTAGAATTACAATTTTCTATTATAAATCCTTTCTGCTGCTGAAGTCACATGGGTCCTCTTGAGGCATATTCACAGGTATATTTTAAGGCAATCTATTTCCTGACATAAGTAAGTGTTTGGTACTTTAATTATAACTCATCAAGAAAGACCATCTATTTACCTGTCTGTTGATCAAAATTTCTAAATTATGGAGGGAGGAAAAATGTGAATGCCAGCTGTACTTAAAAGAAATACCAATAATTTACTTATGCAAGAAAATTATAGAGTGTACATAATAAGTTATGATGAATAATGCCCTAGGAAACCAATTGGATATATCAGTTATATGATTATTCTAGAACCTATATTTCTAACCACTCATATTAAACAAACCAAAAAATCCCACTACCTCTATTGTTTGAAAAGAAAAATAAGTAGTAAAAGAAAAAAAAAATCCTCTTACCTACAAAAGTGACTACTGTAATAATAACTAATAACTTATGGCTTAAAATGATAATTTAAACTTCAGCAGAGATATCACTGTTACTGTCATGATTCCTTTATACATAGAATGGCAAAAGAAAAACAGGTTTTCACATGACAAATACCTAGGTATGGGTCTGAAAACTAGAAAGAGTTTTTGTCCCAGCAGAGCTGAGCAGATTAAGCCTGAAAGAATTTTTTAAAAATTGCCCCATAAATCAAAGCAAAGATTAGGACAAAGTTCTATGAATCAACATCAAGGTCATAGCCTAGGTCTAGGAGAGGAAAAAAAAATGCCAGGAAACCAAAAACAGTGCAGCCAGTTGTCAGTCTAGGAGCAAGGCAGGTGGTTAAATTCGGAAGTCACCTAAGTAACTGAAAGAGCCATGGTCCAAACCACAAGGCAGAAGTTATGAGAATAACATAACTGGGCTCCAATCCCCACGCTGGGAATGGCAGCCAAGCAGAGGTGCCTAGTCACAGAACCCAAAGGGCAGTTGTTGAAACAACAGAGCTTTTATGTTTCCTGCCCTTTAAAAAAGGCAACAGAAGATAATTAATGTCTGTGCCTCTATGGCATGGTCCGATTAGAGGCAAGTATGGGCTGACTGAGTTTGTAACTGTCCAACAAGATCAGGAGACATTCTGATTCCTTGGAGGTCATGGTCATGGAGCAAGGTCATGGATGCAGACAAGTCAGAAGAAATCAGACAGACTGAATGCCCTTGAACTAACTCACCTTGGCCAGGTAACTTTTTCTGCATTAGTTCCTTATTTCAGGACAGGAGAAAGAGAGTCAGGAATTTAAATTGTTATACATGGCAAGTGTGACCTCTTCTTTGAAACAACATCTCCTGTATTATGTCTACTGACTGCCCTTAAAGACCGGAATTCAGTTGTCTCCTTGGGGAAGTAGAGTATCGTGCCTGTTTACACAATACAGGCACCAACAGGAGATTCAAACCAATAGGAGAGAAACAGCAAGGTGAAGGGGAAAAAATGGTTTCACTGGGTAGTTTGTAACTTAGAAAAATGCTTTAATCCATGTCCACATTACAGTAAAAACATACTTGCTCTTCCCTGACCCCTTCTCTTCAGGATTTTCCACTTCTGTCCTTAGCACTGACGGCATGTAAATGAGAGGCTGAGAAGTGTCCAGCACACTGTCCTCTTGGGAGACTAAAAATACTCACCCCAGAGCTCCAGTCACTTGCTGCCAAGAGATCAAGTGGAACGTCTAACATTTTCCTTGAGTGATGGTATTAAGCTAACGATTTTCTCTGACAGGAAGCTTTTTTCTGATATTGTCTAAAATTTCCTCTTCCTAACTCCCCTTACGGCTCCCTGTCACGGTTATCTCTGTGTGCCGTGGAAAACAATACCAACCCCCTCATCAGTGCTCTATGTTTAGACCTGGTTTAGTCAATCTATATAGTCAGATGGTTTATATTTAGCTCCTCTTAAGTTTCTCCCATTAGTCATTCAAACTCGTCATTGCCTTAGTCATTTTTGTTTGGTTGGTTGGTCTTCAGCTTATCATGCTTGGCCTAAGAATGATAACTGCATTTCCAGGGACCGCTCATATGGGTGGGGTCAGATATTTTAGTCTATAGATTGACTTTACATGTTTCCTGGAAACTGATCTAATTTTTCATTCTTTTTCAACCCATGCCTCCTTTAGCCTCATACTGTTCTGACTTCCTTCCACCACTGATACTAGGAATAATAGGGAGAATAGTTTCTAAGATATGTTTTTATCCCTAGAACTTAGCACCATGCCTGGTACATCATTGGGAATCAAGATACACTTGATATATGAATCAATAAATGTTTTAAACACTACTGGTAAAAATTATTTCTAAATTATTTTTTTCTGGAGTTAGGAGATATTTCTATTTTTTATATTTTTGGTAATACATCTGAGTGTTTTACTTCAATTTATGTTTATAAATTAGACTATGAGTACAATCTCATTCTGTACAAGGATTATATGCATATTTTTGCATAAAATTTGTTGAGCCATGTGCCTGGAAGTGATTCTTGTCATAGGAGTTCTGGCCTGGTAAGTGACTTAGAAATCATCTAGTCTGATTCCAAAATTTTGTAGATGTGAAAACTGACACCCAGAGAGGATAACAGACTTCTCAGATTATAGGAGGCCTCCTTTCAAAGTTTGTACAATAAATTTCTCTTTTGTTCACACTTAATTCTTCATGCTGGGAGCTGACACCATCTTGTTTGTAACGGTCAACACTTTCATATCACTCAAGCATACATTTTTTTCCCGTACATTGGAAAATGGAACTCCTGTTTAAGGGACTAATCTCCATCTGTGATTCAAATGCTGTAAATTGCAGGCTCTCTGGCAACCCACTGATGATTTGTAGTGGTTTTCCAGATGAACCTTGTAATTCTAGAGAGTTAGAAGTTGATTTCTTAGAGTTTTGAGACTCATTACAGGTCAATAACCAGCACCCCTCTGAGGTTTTTACTGTGGTCTCTTTTTCATGCCTACCTATTTTCCTTGGTGTATTTGCTCTTTCGCTTCTACATGGAATTTTGATGTTGGTCACATGGTGGCGCTGTAGTTAACAGCTTGGTTTCCTCCTGTAATTCTTCCATTGCCTTTTTAGCTTTGTTTTTAAATTGAAGTTATGTGAAATATGCATGTCTTTTAAATTCTGCTGCAGGTGAAATGATTTAATGGTTCGTGACTTCTAGATTAATTTTAAACATTAGAAACATTGTAAAAACAGACTCTTGCTAATAATGATCATTATCTTAATGGCTTGAGGCATAATCATTTACCAACATTAACCAAGTGATTAAAATCCATCATGAGTTTAATTTGAAAAGATTTAAGTTCCTTTGCAATAAATGGCTAATGATATTAGCTTCATCTTTGTGAGGCCAAAATTTATCATTATACGACTTTGTATTTCCACTGCTAGACAGACAGGAAACCCACTCTTGTTAAGACAGGTCACATTATGACTTGTTTACCAAGCACATGGCATTCCCTATATTAGTACTGAATTGGGCCACATGGTGCACCATGTACGGGCAATCGTCACTCTTTTATAGCCCTGCTATTTGATAATTTATTATTTCACAAGGCAAGTGACCTTAACAGATGTTAAGATTATTTACCACGGTCAGCAAAACCTGTAAGGAAGGAGAAACTAGTTTTGTCAAAACTAGGTATGATCTTTATAATGATCAGATCTTTTTCTGATATAATATTTTCATAACTTTGTATTAATGTCTTTAAAAATTGTCTAGTCCAAAATTTAGCAATAATCATCCAGAAATATTGTCTTAACTGACAGAGGGAAAAAAAAAAAGGCTCAGAGCTAAATTATTTTCCACAAAGAAACTGCCTCTGGACTTTAAGTTTAGTCACCTCCTCATTTCTTTTGATGAATCATGAACAAAATCTTGACCTGCTACCGATCAGATGCCTCACAAGGATAATGACCTTACTTCCAACACTTCGTAAGAAAATTAGAAAGGAAAAAAAAAACCCCACAACAAACAACAATCCAATAAAAACAAACAAACTTTGGCAACTGTGGAAGGAAAAAACCCGTATTTCATAGTGCTTACTGTTTCTTTTTTTTTTAAAGCTCTTTATTGGAATATAATTGCTTTACCCTCTTGTGCCAGTTTTTGAGGTACACCAAAGTGAATCAGCTGTATTTATACATATATCCCCATATCCCCTCCCTCCCACGACTCCCCCCCACCCTCCCTGTCCTGGCCCTCTAAGGCATCACCCATTATCAAGTTGATCTCCCTGTGATATACAGCAACTTCCCACTAAGTATCTATTTTACAGTTGGTAGTATATATATGTCTATGCTACTCTCTCACTTCATCCCAGCTTCCCCTTTGCTCCATCTCAACCCCGTGTCCTCAAGTCCATTCTCTGCATCTGTATCTATATTCTTGCCCTGTCACTGGGTTCATCAGTACCATTTTTTTAGATTCCATATATATGAGAGCCTACAGTATTTGTTTTTCCCTTTCTGGCTTAGTTCACTCTGTATGATAGTCTCTAGGTCTATCCACCTCATTACAAATAACTCAATTTCATTTATTTTTATGGCTGAGTAATATTCCATTGTATATATATGCCACATCTTCTTTATCCATTCATCTGTTGATGGGTATTTAGGTTGCTTCCATGTTCTGGCTATTGTAAGTCCCTCGTACTGTTTCATTTCCAGACGTTTCCCCAAAGGAAACAACCAAGTAAATAACTCTCACTGACTGATGTTAGAGATTAGCCTTCTACAGGCTCACTGATGAATTTTGATCTTTATAGCTTGTTAGCTGTTTCCTCCTCAAAATAGTTCAACATCGTTATTCCCAGTTTTCAAAGAGCCAGAGACCCAAGATGGAGAAATTAATGTGCCCAAGATTGTTTAGTGAGCGGGTAGAAGGCATGCCAGTTGGCCAACAGAATGTTAATGTGAAAAGTAAATATCGACTTTCTAATCAATTTCTTTCAACTGTTTCAAAACCCTATTTCTTTCGAATGCTAGTCTGTGGGTAGGCCAGAAGGTTTGGATAGGGAAGGAATTTTAAAAGTCCCCAAGAAAATCAGATAATTTAAAACTCATACATAGAATTTGCTACAATATTTTAATGACATAAAAATCACAGATTTTCAGTCAAATTACAAGTTGTGGTAGCTTCATCAAGTTTAAACTATTCATTCATTCATTCATTCACTCATATATCTAAAATAGCTGTGGAGCACCTGCTCTACATAAGTTGCTGGGCATAAGGTATCCTAAAAACTTAGTATCGCAGGATGGACCCTGTAAAGATTCACAGCACTGCCCTTCCCACCCCTGCCAATCACATGTGTCGTATCCTTACATAACACGTCTTTTAGTTAAGAGTAAAGATAAACTATGAAGCTTAGCATAGAATATTAAAATGGAAGCACTCATAAGAGAGAACCTAGACAAGAAAACAGTCTCCAAAAGTAAAATTACTTATTCAAGATCTCACAGTTAGACAGTGGTGAAGAAGTTGAAGACACGTTTTTTGGAGTTCATCCCATTATAGGTTTTGCCTCTTGAAACCCTTTGAAACATCTCCTTTGTATATCCGAAATTGGAATTTTAATTCCCCAAAACTATATACAATAATTGTTTGCTGAGATACAAGTGGTTCGGGGGTGGTAGTTTTTTGGGGTTTTTTATTTTTTTTGATATCTGAGGGATAACATAATAGAATATGATAATGATTTATGTTTGTATTTATGTCCATCTCAATACAAACTATCCAGTGCTATTTTTTATGACTTAAAGATATGAAAATTGTGCTCCCTGGGTTTTACGGAGCTTCAGTGATGACTCTAGTGCTTTTATGGACTGAATTTTTTCCCTTTTCAAATACGGAAAGGGGAGACAATACCTCCTTCTACAAGAATTAATGGCTATAAATTTGTGCTGTAGTTTACAGATTTATTATTCCTAATAATTTTTTTTAAAGTGCTTTAGTGGTTGCTGCTATGCTTTGAAAATTCCTTGCTCTAGTTATTTAGCACCTTTTGGCCAATAAAAATTTATAATTTCCACATTTGAAGCTGCGTAAAAATTTTTCTTTCCTTGCTTGCTAAGCTGTTTTTAATAGTTACTTTAATATTTTGTAATAATTTAAATATTTTAAAGTAATTAAAATAATATGTAACGATGATATAAAAATGGTAGTAGGACAAAATCCAGAGTCTGTGCAAAATAGAGGATCATACAAGGAGCCAGGTATCCAGCTGCTGGTCCATTAAAGCTTGTGTGTAATGGTCTGACCACTTATCTGTTTCATTTCCTGCTAGCTAGACATGATCACATCAATTTCCTTTACAAGCGACTATTACATAATTACAACTTTGAGGGGGAGCAAAGTCATCTTATACTTTGAACACACCAGGACCATGAGTTAATTGAGCCCCTGTGGGGAGGAAATAATAATGCCTACCATGTTTAGAAAGTTTAATTGAGAAGAGTGTGGCGCAAGCTACATGGTGGAAGGCACCTCACAAAACCCCCAGAAATCTCAAATTATACCGTGTCTTTTTGTTTTGTTTTGTTTTGGTATTTCATAGAGAGACATTTTACCAAGGGAAGATAATGGAAGAATTTTTTTAATCCCCCCCAAAAAGGTCAGCCCTTTTGCTTATGGCCATACTACATCCCCTAGCCAGGGTAACAATTACACTGTTATGTTCATTTTTAATTAACAATTCATTGCTTTTCTTGATCACTTTGCTACATCTCTAGAGAAATTGCTACTTAAGTTTGCCTGGATTTGAACATTATTTTAATAGATTCACATGCTCTTTTCTGTGATTTGCTTCCTTCACGCAGCATTGTGTTTCTAAGGCCTACCCAGGCTGACACATGAAGTGTGTCTTCCCTTGCATTGTGGTATAGTATAATTTTCCATTGTGTGACTCCAGTAAAATTCATTTTTCCATTCTATGACTATGTATATTTGAATTGTTTCCAGCATTTTGTTGTTGTGGGCAAAACTTCTATATTGCATTCTTGTACATGTCTCTAGATATACACGTGCAACAGTTTTTCTAAGTTATATACCTAAGAATGAAATTGCTGAGTCAGAATGTATTTTTTTCCAAAGTAGTTGTACCAATTACTCACCCACAGCAATGCATGAGAGCTCTGTTGCTCCAAACTTGCCAAAACTTGATATTTTCCAACTTTAAAACATTTTGGCTAAACTGAAAAGTAAAAAATGGTATTTCCTTATGGTTTTAATTTGCATGTCTGATTTATAACGAGGTTATTTGTTTATGGCTTTTTGTTTACTTTCATATTGCCTTATTCATCTTTTTCTATTAATTATAGATTTCCTTTAAATATTCTCTGTTGGTTTTATGTATATAAATATTTTCTGCCAGTTTGTGACTTGGACTTTTTCTTTTTTTTTTCTTAAAGGTATACATTGTAAATAGATGCTCTTAATTTTAATACAAAGTTATCAATCTGATCCTTTATAATTTTTACTTTTTCTGTCCTGTTTAAGAAATGTTTCCATATGTGGAATATTAAAATAAATTCTGTTTTTTTTTAATTCTAAAAATTTCACTTTCACTTCCAAGTCCTTAATGCATTTGGAATTTATTTTTAGGTATGGTGTAAGAAAGAGATACATTTTAAAGTCTATATGGGTAACAAATGGTCCAACTTTGTTCTACAGCTTTGTGTCTTTTTGATATTAAGGGAATAATGTATAGGATGAGAGAATAAACGTAATTTGATTTGTAGGGATTTAGCTCTTTCAATGCCAGGCAAATTTAGGAATAAGAGAAGCTGGGTAAAGGAATAAAATGATTTTATTGAATAATTCATCCTTTCCCCGCTAATCTGTAGTGCCAATTTGGTCATATATTAGATGTTCTTATACGTGAGAATCTGTGTATGTGTATTCGAAACTATTGTATCCAATTACAGTGAAATATATTGACTATTATATAATAGGTAGCATTGTATACCTGGGGAATACAGCAGTGAACAACAGTAGGAAATCTCTGCTTTTGTGTAGTTTATGGGAGACAGATGAGAAAGAGATACACAAGTAAAATATATAGTATGTCAAAAGGTTATAAGTTGCTGTGGAAAAACTAAAATAGAGGAGGGACATACGAGGAGGGTGAGGGTGGAGAGACCAGACATTGCTGGTTTTCAAAGAAGCCTTCACTGTTATGATGGCATTTGAGCATCGACCTGAAGGAGGTGAGGTAAGGGAGTGAGCTCTGTTCATAGACACTATACCAACCATATGCCATTTGCTATTGGTCTTCTTGTCCATTCCTGTGTGAATTCCTGTCTGAATTGCAATATCCTGACTTCTAATACCACATGTTCTTGAAACTTACAAAAATGGAATCATATTGTATGTACTTTTTTAATGTGACCTTTTTTTTGCTCAAAAAAAGATTCATTTAAATTGTTGCTTGCAATTGTAGTTTATTCTTCATTACTGTACAGTATTTCTTTGTGTGAACATACATTTTATATATTCATTTTACTGTCGATAGGCATTTAGGTGGTTTCCGATTTGGAGTTACAGCAAATAGAGTTGCTATAAGTATTTATGTACATTTTCTTTAGTGAACATACATACTCATTTCTGTAGGTATACACCTAGGAGTAGAATAACTGGATCATAAGTTATATATATGACCAGCAGTGGTATATATTGCCAAAAGTTTTCCAAAGGATTTGCCCGGAAAACCGTTTTACTCCTTCTCAGAATTATAAAGAGACTAACCCTCTGATGACAACTTCAGGTTCTATAACAGGTAGTTAGAGGTTGTTAGGGATGTGGTATATTTCTGAACAAGGGGCATTTCTAAACAGCCTCAATCATACCTGCTCATAGAATCAGCCATGATTAAAGCTCTGCCAGTTTTTGTTATTGTTTTTGATCTTTACATGGTAAATTATTGAGAAATAGGTGAATTACAAAGAAGTGGTAAGCTTTTTATGAAAATTTACAATCAATTCTATAATTTTGGGGTTTTTTTATGTTAAAGGAAGCAACCTATGCATACCAAACAAAAGTCTGGTTGTTAAGATATTCAGTTCTTTCAAAGCCAAGCAAATCTATATAGGAACAAAAGAAAATGGGAAACGAAGAATTCATGAACTGGTCCTTGCCTATATCTTTAGTTTGATCTCACTTGCCACTCTCCTGGTGCCCCCTTCACTCCTGCAAATTCTGAACTCCTTTCATTTTCCCCTAAGTTGCCATTGTCTCTTTTGCTTTTATTTTATGCCTTTGTAGAGATTGCTTCGCCTCTACCTGTGAGGCCCTCCTGCCCTCCTCCTCTTTCACCTAACTCAGACTCCCTTTCCAGCCCTGGTTTAAGCCTTATCACCTAGGGGAAGCCATTCCTAACAAAGATGCCTATTCTCTGTTGCCCTTAAGTTCTAATTTTATTCATTGCTCCAGTTTGTGCTATAACCGTCTATTTGTATATCTCCCCAGCTATACATTAGCAACTTTAGGGCAAAGACTATGTATTCTTCATCGTGGTACAGTGGACATCCAATTAATATTTGTTGGAGAAATGAATTTTAAAAGTTTGGATTTTTTATACACCCTGGTATCACTGTGATGATGACTGCCCATCAGCAAGTTAAGAAGAGTTGTCCTGGAGTCCCAAGTACTTGGTGTTCTTGGGAGTTTCCCTCTTTTCATGCTGGACTCACTGGCACCTCTGAAGTTGCCACTCCTTAAAGCTTTTAGTATTTTCTGCCAACTTCTAGTCAAATTACCATATCCTGCCCCACCCTGTGCTTAATAATCAAAGGGTTAAAATAAGAGGAAATTCTTGCATTCATAGATGTGTGCTTCTGGAAATCTCCTTACATTTCGGAGACTCTGAAACCCGTTCAGGCAGATGTGCAGGATGGAAGATCTGTTTCTTAATTAGGGAAACTTTCATGGGTTATGTTTACTGTCTTATACCTTATTGATGATGAAAATGAGAATGTCCCAAGTTTAAATTTTGTGCATTGCAGAATGATTATATAATAGCTTTCTTTTTTTTTCTGTCAAGTCACACAGTAGAATTTGAAATTTCTCTTCTTAGAATTTCTGCTTTATATTAAAGCAACACTCCCTCTCCAGAAAGATGCAGGCACAGTTTTGCTTGTCTTTGCAGGCTGCTAGTGTAGTTTGCATAGCTTTCTCTGTTTCTTCCTGATCAGAAGCTGACATTTGAATGCCTTCTCTGGTCTTTTTATCACTGCTGCAATGTTTTCTTTCATCAGCATGTTGCAACTTTGACTTTTTCTTGCCTCCCTAGAGTGTGTGATTTGGTGGAAGTGTATCAGCAATGACATCACCACCATATTTGCTTTGGTGGTTGACGTCTTACGTTATCAATGGGAGCATTGTGAAAAACCATAACAGGGGCAAGACCCATTTAGTTCAGAGAGTTTGTATAGTACAAGGGTTGAGAATTCTCAAAGACCATGCTTCACTGGATGTAAAGAGAACCTCAAATATTATATTCTCAAGTTCAGTACTTAAGACTCAGTGTTATTTCTCCTTGGGGGCTGGGATTAAGAAGGAATTGATACAAAAACAAAGTTAAAAGATGGAATACATTCTCTTTAATGATGTGTTACATCAGATAAAATTACCTGAGAACTAATTGTTCTCAATCTTGGCAGGCCACTGAATTTCAGATATATCTGTTGAAATGATAGGAATGAAACAGCTCTGAAAGTGTTGGTAGCTGCTTTTGATGCAGTGGAATGTATTTGTTTCTTATACAGCTCTGCAAGGGTAAAATGGATATAAAACTTGCAGGCAAGTCTATCTTCAGAAACTGACCAGGGATCATAATTCTATAAAACCTCAGAGGTATCTTTTAATCTCAACTTTGATAAATCAGTCACTTTGTATCTTTATCAAATCTCTGTTCATAGATTTTCCTCACGGCTTTGTAAAATACCAGACAGTAAGTCTACTTATGAATGAGTAAGGAACTACCTAAATATTTACATGTGGAAATGGACACAAGACCCACCCACTCTGAAATACCTCCTTCATCACATGCTGAAGAGAACTTGGAATTCCCAGCCTTCGAAGCATTTCTTTGGGTTTAGATACAGTCTCCCAAATTTCCCACAAGAGGCTCCCACTAAAGCACACTGATAGAGAGGAGAAGACATCAGGCCTAGCCCTCTCACATCAGACTTATTAGTAATCAGAATATATTAACTTTTTGGTTTTGGTTTAGTTTGGTTTGGTTTGGTTTGGCTTTAGTTCTATGTGTAATCGCTGGAATCACTAGTTGTTATTTTGGAAATCAGAGAAGAATGCATATGACAGAATAGTTAAGGATTAGTTCTTTCACTGCTTAGAAACTTGTTCTACTTCTCCTTAGGGTAGCACTAACACCAACCACACAATCTTGAAACAGGAAGATATGTGGTATCCACAGATTAATACCCCAGATATGCCCTTGTACGGAAGCACACAAGGACACAGCTGCTGGAAAGGTGATCTAGAAGCCAACTGAAATCAACCCTACAATCAGCTGGGGAAAAGAATCCAAAGAGAAACAGCATATCCTTAAATTGGGTTGTAGGACCTCAGACAAGACACTAAATTTGGCTTCTTTGTATTGTTGTTGAAATGGCTTTCATGGCCCACCAAACTGAAGGTGAAACCAACTATTAGGATTCTGGATGTTGAGTAGCTATGGGAATGAGGCACTTCATCATTTTTCTGAAGAGGCTTTTTGTTGGTCCCATTGCCCTAGGCATTTTAAACAAATGTTTTAATTTTGAATTTAGGCTCTAATCAAGCAACTACCAATATTATAACTATCTTTAAGATAGCCATATTTCCCTATCTCCTTACTTTTACTTAAAAGTATTGATTGAACTTGTAAAGTCGGGCACAGAGCTGTGCTAAACACCATGACTGTGAATTCAGATGCTTAGTCTATAAAGTGGGCTGCTGGAACTCTTCAGAGACTTACCATTATCTCTGGCGTGGATTTATCCTTTTATATAGGCAGGAAAATGTGTAGAGGCAAAAATGGGGTGTTGCCATCCAGAGTCTGTTATCTTGCTTCACCTCCTTGTTAGATACAATTCTAATCTGTTGACCATGGCACGGTTCATGTTTCACTTGAAGGAGTTGCTTTTTCCTGAGAGGGAGGGACAATCTTTTTTCCCTGGGCATAAGTTATAAATCTTGTTTTTTCCTGTTACATTTTGCAATTTTATTTGAATCTTTATACAAAAGGATTTTACAGTAGTATCAATTAAATCCATCTAAGGAAGAAAGAAATCAAATCTAACTCTATGACTCCTAAAAGATAAGAAGCATCTATTTAACACAATTTTGCTTCTTTCAAATAAACAGGGTTACAACTGTATCCTAGTTCTTTGGGGTAAGGCACTGAATAAATCCAATAAAGCTTAAAGTTCCTTACCATGTCCATTTTTATTCCTGGTTTGTAAAGCTTTAAATGTTTCTGATGGTCTGTTGGCTTCATACTTACAGATCAACTTCCCCCCATTAAAGAATCCCAAAACTATGGTTAATTCATTCTAGGGGAAAAAGCCAGAAACCTAAATAAGACATTTGTGGGGGAAAAAAATTGATAGTTTCAAAGGGGGAAATTGCAGTTGATAAACAGAGATTTCTGAAGTCTAATAAATACATGCATCCAATTAAAATAGCAACTAATTTTAGTAATAGGCTAAACTCCTAATTCTGCTTTTCTATGTATCTATGAACATAATTGTCTAGCATAACCGAGTATGAGGAAGGAAACAGAAGCAAAAGCTCAAGACCTCAACTAACTTCTTAAGTACCAACTCTAGTGTTTTCTTTAAGACTGTACATAAGAGGTGCTGGTTGAAAAAGTGCTGATTGAAAAGTAAAAGGCATGGTGAGATCCTCCTCTGGCCTGAGGTGTTTGAATGCATGTGTGTATAAGAGAAAAACTTCACCACTGACCACATGTGAAGATGCATCTACCTTGTGTAGAATGTCAACTATGAAAGTGCTCTCATCTATGACTGCTGGCAGTTTAGGGGTCATGACATCATTCATTACATTGGTGTACACTTCCATTTTGCAGCCATCCCTACATAACAGAATGAAGGCTTGTCTTCAGAAAATGTGACCAAACAACCCACTAGTCATGACTTTCAGAGGCAGAAAGTGAAGCATGCAGCATTTTGGCATGATGAGACAGGTCAAACGACTTTTACAGAGTAATGATGACAGTAAACTTAGATCACACACCTCAGCCTTTACCCTCTATCTTTCTCAATTCTATCTGAAGTCATGTTTTCACTCTGTAACTCTGAGGTCACAAACATTTTGCATTTTTGGATAGATGCATGAAATGAAATTCCAGGGCTCCTTATATTCCCAGAGCTGATAATTGGGTTCTGAAGAAAAGGTAATTTATCATTTGACCCTGAGAACAGCACTAAGATTGGTCAAAGAAGGCTGATTTAATATGATCTAGAAGTTACGTGAATTCCAGAATTCATACTGGAATTCTCATTTCTAGTCTGTAAAACCCTGCAGGGGAATTTGTTGTACAACTTTACAATGTTATACCTCTTTTAGTTATGTTAAGACTATCTCCTTCAGGTACCAGGGAAGGCTCATTTATTCTCAAATTTCAGGACATAATGAGTCTATTTCAATCTGTTGTTATCATTCTGAAATAATTTCAGAGATGTCAAAAATCTTACGCCCCCTACTCCATGGAGAGCTGAGTTGAACCCTCTTTTTTCTCCTCTCTGGCTCTCCGTCAACCCAGAGCACTGCACCAATGACCATTTAATCAGCCAAATCAGCTCAATGCAAGACACAAAATACACGTAACTTCACTTTCTGCAAAAATTTTATAGGTCTTGCTTTTTAGAAGGGGTGCTGGCAGCGGAATGGGGGAAGATGGAAGGTAAAACATGAGCAGGGGAGAGGAAAGGGGAACTTGGACAGCTAGTGGGAGAAGAGCAAGAACACAGATCTGGAGAGAGTGGAGAGTAAGATCGGATATGCGGAGGAAAGAGAAAAGCATGGGAGGTCAAAACCAGAAAAGTGGGGAGATGGAGGGCCAAGGTGTGTTCCTAAGGGCCTCGAGTGAAAGAAGAGAAAAAGCACTAATATTTTCAGTCATTCTTCTCCCAAGGGCTGCGTAGGTTCAGAGTGCTGGTTAGTGCCCCCATCTCAGCATTAATATGAGATGTAGACATATTTGTCTCCAAAAATGTGCCATGGAACTTCCTGGATGAAGGGAACTACAGCCCCCATCATGACAGCCTCTTGCTCTGAGCTTCCACTGGAATTTTAATTGGGACAGGGGAGGGACGTATGTGTGTGGTATCCACATTTTTAGCTAATTGAGGACCATACAATGGAATGGGAACTGTCAGATTCTCCCACAAAATAACCTCCAATGATAGATTTGATACAAGGGGTTTGGATTATAATAGCTAATGTTTACTGAGCCATATGAGCCAGGTACTGTGCTTCCCTCTTCACAGAGATGATCTCATTTAATTCTCAGACCTAAGGACGATGTATAGTTTTACAGAGCTCCATTCTACCAATCAGGAAACCAAGTCTTAGACAGGTTAAGTAACATCTCCCATCTAGTAAGTGCTGGAGCCAGATTTTTCTATCTTAAAATGTAGATTTCGATAAAGAGTATGTATTTGATCGTGTAAGCCCTAGTACTGTATCAAGAATGAAGACACAGTCAACAGATGTTTAACAATTTTGTAATTAAATTGGCCATCTATTCATTATTAGAAAAGGGTTTGGATTCTTTTTAATTGTGCAGTGACCATGTCTACTGACACATTAACATCTTAATGAAACCAGTGGATTTCCTGACCCTTCTGAAGCAATGTATGCACTGTCTTTCAGAAGTCATTGGAGAATAGAAACGCAGAGTGTCATCCCTAACAAGGGCCTCTGTATAAAAGGGCCAGTTGAGACCCATACTTACAGGCCTAATTCATTGACTCCCTCCTAATGTCATCATCTAAGGACAACTGAAGACTCCATTCTTCATTACAGGACTGTCCCTTTTCTTACTTACTCTGCTTCATGAAGCTTAGCTTGGCATAGTGCTCCCATTCAATTCAAGAGAGGCTTAATGCTTACATTATTCTAAAGGGTACAGAGTAAGATTATGAGCTGACCACAAGTCAACAAGCAGGAAGAGTTAGAATCTTAATTGGAAAAGTCTGCTATATTCTTTCATACTCAGACCTCTGTATAGCACTTGTACACTGAAAAAATATCCTGTGCTTAAATTCCATGATAGTAATAGTGTGCTCAATCCTTGCAAATGAAAAAAGAGAGAAGAATTTAAAATGCCCAAATGTTTTGCCTTTAACAAACAACTTACATTAAAGTGCCCTGTGAGGGTATCATGGTAAGTGAAATACGCCAGACAAAGACTCATAATGCATGCTATCACTAATATGTGGAATTTTTTAAAAATAAAAGTCTAACTCATGGAAACAGAGTTGAAGAGTGGTTTCCAGAGGACCTGGAGGTGGTGGAAATAAGGAGAGGTTGGTAAAAGGATACAGATGTTTAGCTATAAGACAAAGTCTAAGAATCTAATGTAAAACATCGTGACTATAGTTGATAACACTGTATTGTACAATTGAAATTTGCTAAGAGGGTAGAACTTAAATGTTCTCCAACAAAAAAAAGGATTAAATATGTGATGGATGTGTTAACTAACTAGGTAGTGGGAATCTTTTCACAATGTACATGTATATCAAATCACCACAATGTACACTTTAAGTATCCTACAACTTTATATGTCAATTATATCACAATAAAGCTGAAAAAAATAAAATGCCACTATGTTAATGTTAAACTTTTTAGATCTGGGTTTTATCATAGTATCTCTGCTGCTAGATAAAAGTTTTCAAGATAACACATAAAGGAAACAATGCCCTTTCCTTTGGTGAAATCTTAGCCTAAAGTCGTATTAACTTGCATTTCATTTTTTCTGATGTCTGGTCTCTGCTGAAACTGGTCACTACATTTCTCAGTATCTTATTAGTTTTAATTTTGCTGATGTTTACCAAGCACTTTCTATATGCTACTGTGCTAAATGCTTTTGATTAATCACTTTTCTTTAGTCTCCACGCCAGTGCCATATGCTAAGAAGCACCTTCTCCCATATTTTGTAGATGAGGAAACTGCAGCTTACATGTCATAATAGTTAGCATAGGGTGGGGGCGAGATTTGAGTCACCAGTCTGAGCCACATCCCATATGCTTATCCACTATGCAAGGTGATCTTCCTGGTTTAGCCACCTTATTAGATCTTTCAAGCGGAAGAGCACTAGAATCTTGGAAATGTCTGAGGAACCCTGTACCATGCAGCCAATAGATAGCCTGTGGGCGCTAGAGAATTCGAGAGGTAACATACCAAGTGATTTGTCAGTATTTCTGGTATGGGGTCATCACCTTACCTAGAATATCTCATCACAAAATCATGATCAAATTAGTAAAATTGTTATCAATTGAACCCAAAGGACTGTTTAATTCCAGTTCTCTCCCTAGAGTAGAAGAATTGACACAGAACAATTGGGCTGAGTTTTCCTTGGGTCTGAAAAACAGTATGATTTAATATCAAGAACATTGAGCCACAGGGGATCAGGGTGTTAATACCCATGAAGTAGATGAGTCAGGCCTCTTTACCTCTCTGGACCCAATTCTGTTCATCTCTGTACCAAAGGAATCATTCACTCATGCATTCATTCAAGACAGATTTATTAAATGCTTATTATGAACCAAGCCCTGTGCTAGATGTTGGGGTATCCAGACTGTAAGAGATAGTCCTTCCCATCTAGAAGCTTGTAGTTTAGTCAGGGGAAAAAAGACCAATCAGTAATTCTGGGTGATGAGTGCAATGATGGAAGTATACAGAATGTTCTGTGGTAACACCTATTAAAAGAACCCAGCCTAGACATGGGTGGGCGTGTTCAGGCAAAGCTTCCTGGAGGAGATGAGTGAGAACCAACATGCATCCCGGAAGGATGAGAACAAGTCATCCAGATAAAGAGAGGCGGCTAGGAGTGGGCAAGAAGGAAGGGGCAAAGGCGTTTTAGGAGGAAGGAACAGTGTACAGAGCCTAGGAATGAGAAGGAGCCCATCGTGTACCTGCAGAACTGAAAGGAGTTCAGAATGGCTGAAGCTTTGTGGGTGTGCCGGTTGTGGAGTGTGTACCTGTGTGTGCATGTGGGCTGGCAGGTGAGGGGGTGGAGTGATCAGCGGAAGTGGGGAGAGCTGCAGAGCTAATCAGGTACAGTAGATGAAGAACTTTGAATACCATGAATATCCTGACCCAAGAACAATGGGGAACTGGGAAAGAGTTTTAAAGAAGGGGCTGGCATGATTGATGAGTGTTTTTAAAGGGCATTCTGGAGACAGTGTGGAGAATAATTTTGGGGAAGCAAGTCTGGAGGTAAGCAGGTTGGATAGGAGGCTGCTGTACTGATCTAAGCCAGTGGTTCTCAACCTTGAGTGGGTAATAGAATCACTTGAAGGGCTTGTGAAAACACAGACTGCAGGGCTCCAGCCCCAGAGTGTCTGAATAGGCAGGTCATTAGTGTGTCCTGAGAATGTGCAGTTCTAACAAGCTCCTAAGTGATGCTGATCCTCCAGGGACCACACTTTGAGAACAACTGTTTCAGGCAATGTTGATTTGCTAATTGTAAAATTCTGGGATTCTTCCTTACTAAAAAGTTTTTCTTTCATGAATATATATTTTGTAAAACACACTCATTCTAGCCAAAAGTATTTTTCATTTTTCACAGACCTAAGCCAAGTTCATTATCATTGTCCTAGGTATTCTTGTTTCCATTTTTGTCTCTTCTATTTTCTCAAGTTGAATTTTATTCGATACACCAGAGAAAAGTCTCATGGTACATCCAGTAATTGACAACAGGATTAAAAAGCTGAAATGTCACTGCAGTTGACTAAATCCTTTGTCTGACTGAAATACAATAGACCAATTGAAGGCTGTAACATTTGGGCTCAGATTTTAGAAATGAAACCTTGTAGAGGAAAAAAAAATCTTATCTGCTTTGCATGGGTTAAAAAAACCCACTCCTCCTGTTTTGAGACTGGGGGAAAAAAAGAAATTATAACTGCAAACTGCATACAAACCCGTAATCACAAAGTCCTTTTCTTATCAACTATTTAGTAAAGAACATTATATCAAGGAGAAACAATGCCTCTTCAGAAAGAAAAAAAAAAAAAGGAACTCTGTTACTTTAGAACAAGGCCTACATGCCCTTAAGAATCAGTATAATTGAAACAAAAAAGTCCTGTGTTAAATTTTTTCATCTAAATGACAGTGAATTTGAAAAAGTATCATGAATTTGAAAAACTATCAGGCCGCTCTGAGTTAATGGTGGACTATTCATGAATTATTTTAGCAATTCACTGAGTCTATTAGTGTTGAAACATAAACCCATCTCATAAGAAAGATGTGGTCAAAATAGTCAACATGGAATGATTTACTGACACCATCTCTTAGGAGTTTACTTCCAGTGACTCTATGTGGATTCTCTTTCCTTCATTAATATAATACCTGAGGTGCAACTTTACCAATTCTTTCATCTCTCAGTATCAGCTATTTTCTTCAGAAAGCCCTGCCTCATTACGCTTGTCCAGAGTGTCCCAGTTATAGTTTGTTAACATAAAAGTTCCCTTGAAAATGTAAGGATGCCTCCATATTGCTGAAAAATGTTAATCACCTGAATCTTAACAGAAGGCTAAGAACAGCCAGAATAACCAATAAAAGGGACTAATGAAGCTCAGTCTATCAACTCAGGCATTCTCTCTTTGCTCAGTGACTCTGTGAACTCACAATGGGTTTCACTAGAAAGGATTATGGCATCTCAAGCAGTGGGCCATAATTATAATTACAGGTGCGGCACAGACTGCAGAGCAGATGAGCTCATAAGAAGCAAAAGATTTGCTCTGCCGGATGATCTATCTCCACTCAAGAACAAAGAGCAGCAGCATAAATGAGTTACCATGTAAAGAGATTGCGCAATCACTGGCAAACATCAGACCGCGTGTTTGTCAGCGAATAGACACACCTCTCTGCTGTGCTGAACCTCTCTCCACCACCTCCGTCCTTTTCGCTGGTGGAGGTGAGTTTTGCTTTTCTGCCCTCTCCAGACCTCCTATTGCTGGGCAGGGGCTGACTGGGTAACAGTATGGGAGCTTGTTCCCTTCATCTTTCACCACCTGCCTCCCAACCTCAGTCTATGTTGCAACCACCCCAAGAGGACCACACAGCCAGTGACCCTGAATGAGAGTATGAAGGCTTTATTTCGACCTCAGCTAGAAGGAGGACGGTAAACCAAACTTTTCTTTAGGGATAGAATACTAAAGGCACTGACTTTATCCCTCTTTAGAAAGCCCTCTTTGGGTCCAACAGTGAATTAGGTTGCATTTTCGGCTAATTGGAGCAACATGCTTTACTTCTTGACGTCCAGATTTATATGAGAGCAATGTACAGGGCTAGCAGCCAAGCCTCCACTGGCAACGCGAATCAGAAGAGGAGGGCAATTATGCAAATGATCAAGAAAAGAAACAAAGAAGAGCTACAAGATCTAGTGTGCCTGACTGAGGTGGGGCAATTGTCTCCCTTTTCCCTGCTTCGGATGTGCTCTCAAAGACTGGTCTACTCTGCGTGGGCTGGGTGCTGAAGGACAGCGTTGGGGCCCACACAGGGGTTAGGGTTTCAGCATGGCCTTTCAGAAGATCATGAAGTGGATTAAAAGCTTTTTCAGGCAAGCAAGGATTTTAACTTGGTATTTATAAGCCAACATAGGACAAGGCTGAGGGGGGTGGGGCACTACTATGGAAACAAGTAATGACATTTTAAAGTGAATCTTTCATCTTTTCAACTATTTTTATTGTTGTTTGTGAAGCAAAGTCTTAAAACAACTTTATTCGGCTTTGGATACATAACTACTAACCTGGAGGGTGACAGCTGGTAAAAGGGCCTGGTGGCAGGGGGCGGGTATCATTTGTTAAACTAATGAAGGATTATTTATTTATTTATTTATTTATTTTATTGGCTGTGTTGGGTCTTTTTTGCTGTGCAAGGGCTTTCTTTTAGTTGCAGTGAGTGGGGGCTACTCTTCATTGTGGTGCGTGGGCTCCTCGTTGCCGTGGCTTCTCTTGTTGCAGAGCATGGGTTCTCGGCGTGTGGATGCATGGGCTTCAGTAGTTGCAGCACGTGGGCTCAATAGTTGTGGCTCACGGGCTCTAAAGCGCAGGCTCAGTAGTTGTGGTGCACCAGCTTAGTTGCTTCGCAGCATGTGGGATCTTCCTGGAGCAGGGATCGAACCCATATCCCCTGCATTGGCAGGCGAATTCTTAACCACTGCGCCACCTAGGAAGCCCTGATGAAGAATTTTTAAAGATGATGGGCAGCACTTTCTTAGGATTATGTAGAGTGGAGAGGATCCTGAAAATATGCATCCAACGAGACTATCGTATGTCTATTTCTACGTAGAATGTACAACACACGATAGTATATTTCTATGTCTTTAGTGGCTAAAACTGCACGCCCTGTACTACTTTGCAGACATTGGTTTGGCAACTTGGGACTTTGAGGGCAGAGGAGAAAGTTCAGTGTGTACCAAGTGTAGTTGATCAAAAGGAGATGGTAGCAAGCGCGGCCTTGACATTGTAAGGAAAACAACCGCAGCCCTTCCCCCTCGAGCCAGAGAGCCAGAGATGAAGGAGAGGGCTAAGCCCCTGAACAGCTATTGAAGATTAGAGTCACTGAAAGGCAAGCTCTTTTCAATAGTGACCTCTATGGTTTCCCAAGACTAGCCATCCGGCTTTCTGGTCACAGCGAGCTCAGGACCCTGCAGAAAAGGGGCTGAGGTCGCGGGGCTCCGCCTGGAGCCCTGCACACAGCCGGGTCTGTGAGCCCCCCACACACGTGAGACGGCGACCGGGCAGCTGCGCGAAACACGCGTCGCGTCTGCCGCGAATGTCAAGGCTCCGGGTTGGGTTTCAGCCCCTGCGTGGGAGGGGAGGGCAGAGGCGCGCCTTGGCACTTGGAAACCTTTATCCTTCCTAGTTGTTTGCTTGACTGTGAGTCGGCTGTGAAACCTAGGCGCCCTGTGGATTCGCTGCTTGTCATTTGTTTTAAGGGGGCGGAGGCAGGGGGAAGGCACGAGGCTGTTTGGGACTGGGAGGCACCGTCCCCACCCCCTGCCCTCCATCTCCTACCCCGCGGACCAGCCTTGTCTGTGTGTCTCACGTATAATGCCACGCGGGACCGGCGGAGGTGGTGTTTTGATGCTGTGTACAAAATCAGATAAGGCATTCAGACGTGGCAGCAAATGGTTCGTGCAGATATCCTACAAGTGACGCCTAGGTGGGCTTTTTGCCTAGCCCACATTAACTGGAGATGAATTAACAGGAAGTGTTTCTGAAAGGGCTGTAATAGTGTTGCCTTGTGGAAAGTATAAACTAGAAGCCAAAAGCACAGAAAGTCAGAGTTGCCCTTAATTTAATCGCTAGCACTAAAATAGCCTCGTGAAGGTAGCTCCGTATGCAATGTTTATTTCTAGTGCTTTGTTAACAGACGTGAGCAATAAAAGGCCCAGGTAGGTGAGAATCATGGTATTTTTTCCAGATACGTGCACTCGTACACTTGCACAAGGATGGCTTTGGGAGAACAGCCCTTTAAAAAGAGCTTTTCTTGATTTCTAAGTAAGTATAACCTACAGTTCAGCATCAGGGTTAAGAAGGGAGGAGTTAATTTACATGGCCATTAGAGTCCCTCTCACTTCAGAGATTCCTTGAGGCCAACTATTAATCTGAATTTCATAAGGACCTATTTCTTGTCATTTTCAATGTTTTCCCTTTTGCATCTTTGTACTTCCTTTTCACTGGCTGCAGTGCCCTAAGCACTTCATATTCAAGGTTAGAATAAAGTAACTTTGCTGCGGACATTACAAAACAATACTTCGAAACAACAGATGGGTCATCTCTTACCTACGATAACCCGTACTTACTATGTGCTCATTAAACAGAGCACAATAAACATAAAATGAAATTACCTTTATTTATTGTCTTTAGTTATTGCTAATGGCTAATGTACCAAGAATTTATTTCTTTCATATCTCACAACTCTGAGGTTCAGGTCTATTATTTTCGCACTTTAGAGATAAGGAAATGGAGGTAAGAAGAGGAGTTAAAACCATAAAATTAAGAAGGGTGGGGAGGAATTAAGATTTGAATCTAGCCAGATCTGTGAGTGTTATGACGTAAGAAAATGCTTTCCCTTCCAAAGAGTTTTCCTCTCAATCTCACCCCTTCTCCCATCTACCACTTTGCCCTATTAAAAAAGCTTGCATTTACTAGGAAATGAATTTTAAACCATAGTTTTACTTTCTAACTGTAGCCAATAATGCCATCAGACCTTGTGTGAATAGCTTTGCAGTATCTTTTGGTGCGACATAAAGAATGCTGTAATTATACTACTTATACACTCATGTTGTCCAAGATGCTGGATCTGCTCCCTAAGGGAGCAATCTGCACGTGACATGAAACTTCCAGAGGCAGCAACTGTACCGCACTTGGAGAATGAATCACAACTTAATGGGAAGGGCAGGAATGAGGTGTTTCCATGTTGCCTTGATTATTCAGCTAATTCCTGTCTTCTGATGTTTTCAAGGAAGCCAGGTCCACCCAAGAGGAGGAAGAGGTAAAGCCTTTTAGAAATGAGTCATAGGCTTTATGTCTCCAAAAGACATACCATGACACCTTTTCAATTCCTTATCTAATTGATTCTGTTTAGCAGAGGGAGAAGACATACATATCTCTATTTAGGTGATGAGATAATTAAGGATTAATGGAGTTAAATAGCAAGTTCTATGAGGAGGAAAAAAACAATGTCATTATGCCTTTATCTATAGTTTTTAGGCAGCAACATAAAAATATCTTCCTATGTTTTT